>NC_053391.1:549403697-549756646 GCF_905171765.1 Bufo bufo | reverse complement strand
ACCTCCGTGATCTTATATGGACCAATAAAACGAGGAGCAAATTTTCTAGAAGCTACCTTGAGAGATAGATTCTTGGAGGACAACCATACTTTATCCCCAACCTGAAAGTTTACCCCCCTTGAACGTCTCCTATCGGCCTTGAGTTTTTGAGAACTTTGAGCCTTTTCTAGGTTCGATTGAACCCGGGCCCAAACTGTGCACAGTTCGGAGGAGAGTTTATCAGCTTCAGGGTTAGAGGAGGAGACGGACGACCCAGAATGAAAACGGGGATGAAAACCATGGTTACAAAAGAAAGGGGAGACCCCAGCAGAAGAATTGACACGGTTATTCAGAGCAAATTCAGCCAACGGAAGGAATTTGACCCATAATTGCTGGTCATCAGCAACATACAACCTCAGGAATTGTTCCACAGACTGATTAAGGCGTTCAGTCTGCCCATTACTCTCAGGATGGTAGGCGGAAGAAAAAGACAACGAAATTTTACATCTTTGACAGAAGGCCCTCCAGAATTTGGACACAAACTGCACACCCCTGTCCGAAACAATATTTTCCGGGATGCCATGTAAACGAACAACCTCTCTCACAAAAATAGACGCCAGGGTTTTAGCATTCGGAAGTTTAGACAGGGGAATGAAATGAACCATCTTGCTAAACCTATCGACCACTACCCAAACCACAGTCTTACCCTCCGCCAGCGGTAGGTCAGTTATAAAGTCCATCGAGATATGGGACCAGGGTCTACTGGGAATGGGTAGGGGTCGTAGGTTACCAGCAGGGCGAGTCCTAGGTGTCTTAGACCTGGCACAAACCTCACAGGCTGACACGTAGGACTTGACATCCCTGGTCAGAGTGGGCCACCAATAAGATCTAGAAACCAGATCCTTAGTGCCCTCAATACCCGGATGTCCACAAAAGGCAGAATCGTGACACTCACCCAACAGCTGGAGACGAAATTGTACGGGAACAAACAACTTATCTGTTGGTGTGGATGCCGGTGCCAGATGTTGTTCAGCCTTAATGTGAGCCGAGATATCCTGGGTTAGAGCCGCTAAGAAGATGTTTGCTGGTAGGATGGATTCAGGCGGCGTCTCAGTGGGTTGAAAAGCATGGAAGCTCCGAGATAATGCGTCTGCCTTCACATTTTTACTTCCCGGCCTGAACGTAATGGAGAAATCAAAACGGGTAAAAAACAGAGCCCATCGGGCTTGTCGGGGATTCAACCTCTTAGCGGACTCGAGAAACATTAGGTTTTTATGGTCAGTGACAACAGTTACTCGATGCCTTGCCCCCTCCAAAAAATGTCTCCACTCCTCAAATGCCCATTTAATGGCCAACAGCTCCCTATTCCCTATGTCGTAGTTTCTCTCCGTGGGAGAGAATTTCCTAGAGAAGAAGGCACACGGTCTCAGGTTAGTGAGGCTAGCAGGACCTTGTGAAAGGACTGCTCCTGCGCCGTCCTCGGACGCATCCACCTCCACAATAAAGGGTCTCTCCTGATCAGGCTGGATCAGAATGGGAGCGCTACTAAATGCCTTTTTTAATGTTTCAAATGAAGAAATGGCCTTGGTAGACCAATTCTCCAAATCCGCCCCTTTCTCAGTAAGGTCGGTCAATGGCTTAGCAATTACAGAAAAATTCATGATAAATTTACGGTAGTAATTAGCGAAACCCAAAAACCGTTGTAAAGCCTTTAAGGATGAAGGCCTTACCCATTCCTTAATTGCTAAAACCTTACCAGGATCCATCTTAAAGGCGTGAGGAGTCAAAACATGCCCTAGAAACAGTATCTCCTGTACACCAAAGACACATTTCTCTTGCTTAGCGGATAGCTGGTTCTCCCTCAACACCTCTAATACTTGTTTGACATGGGACACATGAGATTCGAAATCAGGAGAGAATATCAAAATGTCGTCAAGATAGACAATAATAAATTTACCTAAGAACTCCCTAAGAATATCGTTCATTAAGTTTTGGAACACAGCTGGGGCATTGCTGAGTCCAAAAGGCATCACCTGATATTCAAAGTGTCCTATCGGAGTATTGAACGCTGTCTTCCATTCGTCTCCCTCCTTGATTCGGATTAGATTGTATGCCCCTTTCAGGTCAATCTTGGAAAACCAGGTTGCCCCCAAAACCTGGTTAAATAAATCCGGAATCAATGGGAGAGAGTATCTATTTTGGACAGTGATTTTATTTAATCTCCGGTAATCAATACAAGGCCTAAGACCACCATCCTTCTTTTTAACAAAGAAAAACCCTGCTCCCATAGGAGAGACTGAAGGTCTAATATGCCTTTTAGCAAGGCTCTACTTAATATAATCCTCCATAGCCTTGCGTTCGGGCCCTGAAAGATTATAAATTCGACCTTTAGGAAATTCGGCACCCTCAATTAGCTCTATGGCGCAATCATAAGGTCTATGGGGGGGTAGAACCTCTGGAGTAAGGGACGAGAACACATCAGAATATTCCTTAATAACAGAGGGTAATGTATTAGACCTTACTGAAACCCCAGCCTGGACCACGGACAAGCATGAGTCACACTTAGGTCCCCATTTCACCAACTCTCCTTTGGACCAATCAATTGTGGGGTTATGTAAACGGAGCCAAGGCAACCCTAGTACCACCTCAACCGGTAGGTTCTCCAGGACTAGAAGAGAACATCTCTCAGAGTGGCACACACCCACGGACAGAGAAATTTCAGAGGTACATGACCTCACTGTACCACCAATCAGGGGAGTAGCATCAATAGCCATGACATGGATAGGTGTAGGTAAAGCAAACATTGGAATACCCAATTTACAAGCAAACTCAAAGTCAATAAAGCTGGCCGCTGAACCGGAGTCAATAAAGGCCTTACCCGGCCACTTATTAACCCCCAGAGAAATTGTTATGGGTACCAAAAGCTTACCTTTAGAAAAATCAGGGTGTACCTGGTCTTTAGGTTGTCTTGCTTTAGAAGACTTGTCAGAGAGGTCCCTCTTAGGACACTTGTTGATCCAATGGCCAGGATCTCCACAGTAGAAGCACTCTCCGCGTCTGCGACAAAGATTACCCCGGGTCATGCCAACCTGCATGGGTTCCTCGGTGGAGACCTCAGTGTTGTCCCTAGAAAAGGCCTCTGGCTGGACCACCATCTGAGAACTGAACTGTCGTTCTTGTCGTCTCTCTCTAACTCGTCTGTCAAGTCGGACAACTAGGGTCATCATCTCCTCTAAGGTCTCAGGAATTTGGTAATTGACCAATAGATCTTTTAAATTATCAGATAGACCAGACCTAAACTGACTCTTCAGGGCTGGTTCATTCCATCCTGAGGGGACACACCACCGTCTGAATTGGGTGCAATACTCCTCCGCAGGGAGATGGCCCTGAACCAGTGCCCTAAGAGCTGTCTCGGCTACCAGGGCCCTGTCTGGTTCGTCATAGAGGGTACCCAGGGCCTGAAAAAAAACCTCCACAGAAGTTAGACAACTGGCCCCAGGAGGTAACGAAAATGCCCAGTCCTGGGGATCACCCTGTAGTAGAGAAATGATAATCCCCACGCGTTGGCTCTCGGGACCGGAGGACACGGGGCGCAAACGGAAGTAGAGTTTGCAATTCTCCTTAAAGGAGAGAAACCTCTTCTGGTCTCCAGAAAAGGGTTCTGGGAGCTTGATCTGGGGTTCAAAATATGGACTGGAGGACAGAGGAGTGGAAGAACCTTGCCCTAACTCACAAGAACGGAGTTTCTCTCCTAGCTCCTGCACCCTCTGTGTCAAGTTAGAGACATGGTCAGTCAGGGTAGTAAGAGGATTCATGATACAGTGGTTATTGGGCCTGTTAATCTGTAACGGTCACGTCCACACACACACAGGGGGAAGGGTAGTGACCACTGCGCTCCACCCTCACCCCTGGCCCTGCCTACTTGCCTCACGAGTCCTAAAGACAGGGGACAACTGGACGGCAATCCCTAACTTAGGATATGTGCAGGGAAGACAGACAAGACAAAATACGGAACATGAACGGACCGGGTCAGAACCAAGAGAGCTACGCAGTACAACGGATTAAGCAAAGAATGGTCAGGAGAAGCCGGGGTCAAATACCAGGAGAGTAGCGAAGTACAAGAGGAGTCCTAAGAGAGTAGTCAGGTGGGAGCCGAGGTCACAATACCAGGATGTATGCGCAGTACAGGAGGAGCAGGCAGAGGATCGTCAGGGAACAGGATCAGGTAAATATTCAGTAGTCCAACAAACAGCCAGGAGCCTAGAAATTAACAGGCAACCTGTAGCCAGCAGGCTGCCTGTATTTATAGTGGGGAGTGAGGGTCATGTGACGTGGCCAGCATCACATGACCGACAGACCAACCAGTCGAGCACCGAGTGATAGCTCGGCGCTCAAGGCAGACTAGGAGCAGGGAGCCACCCAGCTAGTAAAGCCGCCCTGGGAATGAGGTCAAACACAGAACCTCATTCCAAAAGCTAAGCAACAGTTCTGCGGGCAATGGGGGACCGAGTGCACCTTCGGAACCCCGTGACAATGCCACAGCATGTCACTCACTAAAGTGCTGCATATAGCTGGCTATACAGTCAGGTCCATAAATATTGGGACATCAACACAATTCTAACATTGTTGGCTCTATACACCGCCACAATTTGAAATGAAACAAACAAGATGTGCTTTAACGGCAGACTGTTGGCTTTAATTTGAGGGTATTTACATCCAAATCAGGTGAACGGTGTAGGAATTACATCAGTTCGCATATGTGCATCCCACTTGTTAAGGGACCAAAAGTAATATGACATAATAATAATAATCATAAATCAAACTTTGACTTTTTAATACTTGGTTGCAAATCCTTTGCAGTCAATTACAGCCTGAAGTCTGGAACGCATAGACATCACCAGACGCTGGGTTTCATCCCTGGTGATGCTCTGCCAGGCTTCTACTGCAACTGTCTTCAGTTCCTGCTTGTTCTTGGGGCATTTTCCCTTCAGTTTTGTCTTCAGCAAGTGAAATGCATGCTCAATCGGATTCAGGTCCGGTGATTGACTTGGCCATTGCATAACATTCCACTTCTTTCCCTTTAAAAACTATTTGGCTGCTTTTGCAGTGTGCTTTGGGTCATTGTCCATCTGCACTGTGAAGCACCGTCCAATGAGTTCTGAAGCATTTGGCTGAATATGAGCAGATAATATTGCCCGAAACACTTCAGAATTCATCCTGCTGCTTTTGTCAGCAGTCACATCATCAATAAATACAAGAGAACCAGTTCCATTGGCAGCCATACATGCCCACGCCATGACACTACCACCACCATGTTATACTGATGAGGTGGTATGCTTGGGATCATGAGCAGTTCCTTTCCTTCTCCATACTCTTCTCTTCCCATCACTCTGGTACAAGTTGATCTTGGTCTCATCTGTCCATAGGATGTTGTTCCAGAACTGTGAATGCTTTTTTAGATGTCTTTTGGCAAACTCTAATCTGGCCTTCCTGTTTTTGAGGCTCACCAATGGTTTACATCTTGTGGTGAACCCTCTGTATTCACTCACCGGTGCGTTCCTTCTTTTTAAGAATGTTCCAAACAGTTGTCTTGGCCACGCCTAATGTTTTTGCTATCTCTCTGAAAAAAAATTTTTTTTTTTTTTTCAACCTAATGATGGCTTGCTTCACTGATAGTGACAGCTCTTTGGATCTCATCTTGAGAGTTGACAGCAACAGATTCCAAATGCAAATAGCACACTTGAAATAAACTCTGGACCTGTTATCTGCTTATTGTAATTGGGATAATGTGGGAATAACACACACCTGGCCACGGAACAGCTGAAAAGGCCAATTGTCCCATTACTTTTTGTTCCTTAACAAGTGGGAGGCACATATGCAAACTGTTGTAATTCCTACACTGTTCACCTGATTTGGATGTAAATACCCTCAAATTAAAGCCGACAGTCTGCAATTAAAGCACATCTTGTTTGTTTCATTTCAAAACCATTGTGGTGGTGTATAGAGCCAAAAATGTTAGAATTGTGTCGATGTCCCAATATTTATGGACCTGACTGTACCTGGGCATACACATTTAATAGATGACAACAGAACAATCATTAAGCCTGCTATCTTTCCCGTCTTCCTAACAACTCCTCCATGAGCATACACATTTTCTCAGCTGAACATGTATGTGTATTTAATGGAGAGAGGGGAGAAACCCACTGCCTGACACCTCGGGCGGTGGCTTATCTCCTGGGAGGACACAAGGATCAGGTGAAAATATTCATCTTGCCCGATGCTTCTGTCCCGAAACATCATCTGCTGGAGGAAAGTCATGAACTCCCCATACACATGAGGAGCGGCGGTTTCGACCGACAATACACCAAAGTGTATGGGAACATTACATGTGACAAAAACAAGAATAAAATGTTGGGTAAATCTACAAAATGAGACTTATAAACTTAAACTGTGTCGTTATGCAACAATGAAGTTACTAGTTCTGATGGACTGTTTCTAGAATAGTTGTAATCACTGCACTTTTCAGAAAAGAAAGAAGCCCTCGCGTACGAGGTTGATACAGATGTGTGCCAAGGAACTGAATGGAACTGCAAAGTAGAGAATAATTCAGGCTGATTTGAAGCCGACCTCATCATCATCAGGCAAATGGCTGTATGCTCTATAATTATTATTGATCTCTGTCAGGCAGCAATCAGTGAAAGCTTTGTACGACTTAGCAAAAGCAGAGTAATAAATAAAATCATCCTTTTAAAACTGGAAATTGTTGAAACCCATGTTTGATGTAAGTATTACATTTTCCTATCTTGTCTTCAAGATTTCTTTTTTGAAACCCTTCAAACGTATTGTTGTACTCTCCGCATCAGTGACATCTGCCACAATAATAACTTTTTTGTTTTACCTGGCTTTTAACAGATGGATATTAATGGGATATTTATTTGCAGTAAGAAATCAATTCAAAATAGCTTCTTGATGTGTCATTTGCATAATCAGCTTTGTTCTGAGTTGATGAGTTTTCCTGCTTATGATTGGAACCCTTCAGTCACAGCTGCATCAAAGACATTGTGCAGAGATTAAGCCGTTTCCAGGCTTCTTGGTGCCAATCTTTTCATCAACCATTAAACTGCTAGAGTGATATCACTCCTTTAAATAGAAATATATGATCAAAGCCATAAAATAAGATCGCAGCACGTTGTGCCAACATGCATATTTTAGCTGGTAAACGCTTTCTTCAAATATGTAAACGCTGATTATCATGATACAAGTGGACTTGGAGCTAAAAGACATAGGAAGATGGTTATCCTAGTTTTTTAAAAGTGATTTTCTAGGAGTAAAATATTCATGACCTATTCTCAGGATAGATTATAAAAATGCCAATATGAGAGCAGCACCACTATCTCCTCCAGATCTTCACTGGTAATGCACACGCCGGCCAGCAGATCCACAACAGCAGCTCCAGTTCAACAATGCACACGCCGGCCAGCAGATCCACAACAGCAGCTCCAGTTCAACAATGCACACGCCGGCCAGCAGATCCACAACAGCAGCTCCAGTTCAACAATGCACACGCCGGCCAGCAGATCCACAACAGCAGCTCCAGTTCAACAATGCACACGCCGGCCAGCAGATCCACAACAGCAGCTCCAGTTCAACAATGCACACGCCGGCTAGCAGATCCACAACAGCAGCTCCAGTACAACAATACAAAAGCAAGTGTGACAGCAGCATATCCTCATAGTGTCCTTTATTCAAAGCGGGTCCATAAAAAGGTACAAAGTCAAGGCTTGAGAAAGATTATGGATTAGTTGAAAAGCACTATTTGTGCACTTTGTACCTTTTTATGGACCCGCTTTGAATAAAGGAAACCATGGAGGCAGGGGCGTAACTAAAGGCTCATGAGCCCTGGTGCAAGAGTTCGGCTTGGGCCCCCCTTCCCTTAGTGCTTTCTGAATAGGAGCAGGGAAGTACATAGCCTTTGTGCTGCCTGAGGCAAAAATTTGAAACAGCACCTCCCACCCATGCCAAATTCCCAACCTAACCCCTTCCCTCCAGCCAGCGTTGTAACTTGATCAGCAGGCACTTTCTATAATACTGGTGTCTGCACCCCCTATAGCTACGCCCCTGCATGGAGGATATTCTGCCGTCACACTTGCTTTTGTACTATTCTCAGGATAGCTCATCAATATTTGATCTGTGGGGGTCCAACATCATCACGATCATTTGTTTGAAGAGGATGCGGCCCTCTTACCGCATATCAAGCACAGCGCCATACATTGTATAGAGGCTGTGCTTGGTTTTGCAACCCAAGGCACATAGGCCATGTCACCAATGATTGTGACTTCATTAACCTAAGAAGAGGTAGCAGCGTTCACTGAAACACTACGGAATGTTCAAACAGTGGATCAATGGCGGTGACGGGTGTCAGACCCCCACCTAATTTGATATTGATGACCTATCCTGAGGCTAAACCATCAATATTGTTCTCCTGGAAAACCCCTTTAATGGTTATAAATAGAAAAGCTGAATTTGCAGTTTCCGATACAAGACAGGAATGTGTATAGGTCCAGATTATACCACTTAGGCCTCTTTCACACTACAGTATGTCCATTTCAGTGTTTTGCGTTCCGTTTTTAACGGATCCGTTGTTCCGTTTTTTTGGTTCCGTTGTGTTTCCGTTTCCGTTCCGTTGTTCCGTTCCGTTTTTCCGTATGGCATATACAGTATACAGTAATTACAATGGAAAAATTGGGCTGGCCATAACATTTTCAATAGATGGTTCAGAAAAAACGGAACGGAAACGGAACGGAAACGGAAGACATACGGATGCATTTCCGTATGTAATCCGTTTTTTTTGCGGACCCATTGACTTGAATGGAGCCACGGAACGTGATTTGCGGGCAATAATAGGACATGTTCTATCTTTCAACGGAACGGAAAAACGGAAATACGGAAACGGAATGCATACGGAACACATTCCGTTTTTTTTGCGGAACCATTGAAATGAATGGTTCCGTATACGGACCGCAAAAAACGGACCGCAAAACGGAAGAAAAAAACGGTAGTGTGAAAGAGGCCTCACAGTAATATTTACTTTCTGTATGCCTATGATTTCAGACGGAAACACACACAGCTCTTTTTTGCTCACTGATTTAAATTCAGTCTGTGGCAAAGAAAATCATAGCGTGTTCCTGCATATTGATTTTCTGCTCTAATATCAGTACGGTGGGGAGGTAACCATATGTCGGCACACAGAGTTCCTATGGGTTTGTAATAGGTCTGTAATAAAAAAAGCTAGGCACACTGGCGCTGTGCTCAGGGGTTAACACTGTGCATGAGATGACTTGTCACATAACGGGAAGAGGGGCAACATTTCTCCATAGACTTAGATGGCTATATCTATAGGACATGGGGCAAGATTTCTTCGTTCACTGGTGCTGATGACCTGTCACCTGACAGTGAGCGGGGCAACCCTGAGAGTAATCCAAAGCAGCCATTTGAGCATTCCTAACAGGCTCGTATTAGAGAGACAGTCCAGTGAGCGTCACTTTGATTTTGCCTCTTTTACTCCACTGCTGGAATGGGTAAGTTGATGTAAATGGAATGAATTCTACACTACGATTTGTTCATTTCCTCTGCTGCTGCTTTTGCTACTCAGACGGTGTCCATTTTATATACTTTAGTCAATTTTTGTTCTCGCATAATTGCCATGTATTTTGTACATAATTTAATGTGTATTAAGGTGATAGTGTTTGTACTTTTTAACAGATGTCTATCACTTTTTTGGTCTAATATTTCGGTGTGAACAACCTTTACTGTATATTGATTTCATGTATACATAATTACATAGTATGGTTAAAAAAAGACACATGTCCATCAAGTTCAACCAAAATATGGGTGGGGATGTGAATTTGGGGAAGGGGAGTGAGACCCAGACCTCTATAGATCTGCCGTACATAAGCATTAATGTTATTTAATTTTAAGAAATTATCTAAGCCTTTTTTTAAACCATCAACTGTTCTTGCCATTACCACGTCCTGAAGTGGACTTTTCCACAGATCCTCAGTTCTGGTGGAGAAGCCTTGTCGCCTCTGGAGACTGAACTTTTTATTCTCCAGACAGAGTCAGTAACCCGTTATCTTTTGAGTGGATTTTACATGGGACAGCTTTTCACCATATTTTTTGTATGTGCCATTTATATATTTAAATTGGTTATTCATGTCCAGTCTTGGACTGGCCCACAGGGGAACTGGTGAGTCCCCTGGTGGGTCCCTGATAAAGGTGGGTCCACAGTCCCCCAGTACAGCGTTTCAACCAGCCTATATCCATACCGTATAAAAAAAACTGGATAGATTATTTAACAAACTACCCTGTTTATTATTATAGATGCTTCTGGTGCCAGCGGTAAGTTGTAGGTATAGGAGCAGGTGAGACAGTATCCGTTATCCCCAGGGACCCACCTTCTCAAAGATTTTGCAGGGACCCCCATAATCCTCTTGAGAATTTAATTGTTGCCTACTGCTATGTGAGTAGGTATTATTTGCATGTACAGTAGCTGTACAGTGGGCCCCCAGAATTAATTTTACTGGTGGGTCCTGTCTCCTAGGCACCCCGGTCCGACACTGATCATGTCTCCTTTTAGATGCCTCTTCTCAATACTAAATACATTTAATTATTTAAATCTGTCCTCATAACTAAAACCCTTATTAGTTTAGTCACACTTCAGTTGCTCTTTCTTTTTCTAGCTCCATGGCATCTTTCTATGCACTAGTGCCCAGGACTGAACTGCATATTCTAGATGAAGCCACACTAAAGATTTGTAAAGTGGTAATATTACATCCCTGTCCCACAATTCCATGCCCCTTCTAACACATGACAATATTATGCTTGCTCGGAAGCAGCTGATTGACAATGTGTATGTTATTATTTAGTCTGTGATCTACAAGGACACCCAAATCCTTCTCTACAATGGACTCTCCCAGTGTTACACCCCAAGTACATATGATGCATGCATGATTATTAGTACCCAAATGCATAACTTTACATTTATCCACATTGAACCTCATTTGCCAAGTTGATGCCCAAATACTGAGTGTCCAAGTCACCTTGTGGTCTATGGACATCTTCTATAAATTGCACAGTACTACAGTACATAGTGTGTAGGACAGTGGGCGGGGACCCACTGCACCAACTAAATGGTTTGACTTTGGCCTGGTTCTAAGGGCATTTTCCAGGTGATCCCCTAGTATTCAACTTTTAATCCCTATACAGGGATCTGGCCTTCACTGCAGGGGACCCACCAGGCCATCACCACTTGGAATAGTCCCAGTGTAGTTGGAATAGTTCCAGTGTAGTTGGTACCCCCGCATGGGAGTCAAAGACTCTGGTGCAAAGCACCAAATAATCGGGCAATACTCATAGTAGGTAAACAGGCAGAGGTCAGTGCAGAAAGAGTTTGTGCAGTTTCATGAAACTGTAGTCAGGGCAGGCAGCAGAGAATCAAAGTCAATTAACAAGCAGAAGTTCGATACAGAGGAAGATAATCAGAATAACCCACCTTCACTGGTAAACTAGTAAACTAGGAACCTAGGCAAGGAGTGAGAGGGCAGTCCAGCATTTAAGCTAGAAGATGATTAACAATTAGAAGCACTTCTAGTTCCGGCGCCGACATGAAAGGAAGCGGGTGAAACGTGCTCCTTCAGCCACTGCTCACAAATACCTTCTCTCCCCATAACACCGGCGCAACTGCCGGGCTCATCATACCATAGACACTTCTAAAGGTCCTATGAATCGATTCCTCACTACTATGGGGAGCAAAACTGAGACCAAAGCACATGCAAAAGGGGGAAAGACAGACACCCCAGCACCCAAGATGGCAGATCCAGCAGACAAGGCTTCACTGCATCCCCCCACAGGATGAACAAGACTGCTCACCTCAAGAGGAAGGGGGTTACTCCCCATTTATTGACTACAAAAAGATGGCGATAGAAGTGGCCAACCGCATACTACCTGAACTCCAGGAGTCCCTCTCCATGACGGTGGCCTCGTCCTTTGCAGTGCTGCAAGGAGAGATGGCACGAAACACCGAGCAGATAGATGACATAGAAGATAAAGTGCACTCTCTGGAAGTGGACATTAACACGTCACAATCCCAATTGCAAGCAGCTCTTGCAGAAAATTATGGGAGAAACTTGATGATTTAGAGAATAGTGGGCCTCCCAGAGAGTATTGCATCTAAAAAACTCCACCAGATCTGTGAACATGAACCACTGGAGGTGCTGGGAATTAAAACCCCATGTAAAGTGGAGCACGCACATAGGGTAGGCCTACAACGAGAAAGCACGAATACAGCAGCATCCACACCAGGCACACGTGCGATACCGCGACCTAGACAGGTCATCGTCAAATATCTGGACTACTCTGAAAAAGCACAGCTACTGTGCCAATATAAAAACACACCAGGCACACGTGCGATACCGCAACCTAGACAGGTCATCGTCAAATATCTGGACTACTCTGAAAAAGCACAGCTACTGTGCCAATATAAAAACAAGCCTAAATATCTAGCAATTAGAGGGCTACTATTTAGGTAACCAGAAGACGCAAGGCATTGTTCAAACAGAATAAGCAATTTGGAAGGCAAACCTGGAACCTGGAAGGCAGTTCAGAGGAACTATGGTTTATACTTTTCACTGTCCAAACACATGCCCATCTGGGGTCACCCTGAATTCAAAGAGGGAATGCAAAATAAACAATTTGCAGAGTGGCGGAATAAGGGAATTAGGACAGTACGGGACCTGTGGCATGAGACGGGCAGTAGATACCTTTCTTTTCAAGGGGCCTGATCCACATATGGACTGACTTCAACCCACTTTTTGCCTTACCTTCAGGTCATAAACTTTTTGAGATAGCAACAGAGGGACCTATCGAGAGAATTCCCTTCAAACCAGTTTGATCTCCTGAGACAGACAAACAATACCACTCTATCCGATCTTTCGTATAAACTACAAAAGGCCCGCTCCGAAAAGTCCCTAGATAGACCCTTTAAGTCCTGGAAAAAGGAATTTAAAGCCCCAAATATACAAGATAAAATCCCCCAGGGGTGATTAATGATCAGAAAATCCGTCCCTAATGAAATCTGGCGTGAGACCCAGTTTAGAACTTTACACATGGTGATATACGGTTTTCATGAAACTCACCAAACAGTGCAACCCGACCGAATAACCTATTGCCCAAAATGTAAAATGCACGACACCAACCTGTATCATGGTCTCTGGACGTGCCCGCAATCTATTGCTTACTGGACCATGATTGCAAACTGAGCCAGGGACATGATAAAGGTGAATATTCCACTATCATCCGACTTATTAACAGTTAAAAGATATTTATTATAACACTAGCTAAGACCATCCACACCTTCGCTAGTTGACATATTACAACAAATCAATTGGTGCATGAGAATGGAGTTCTTGGCTGCAGAGCATGCAAATGAATCCTTGGCAAAAGGTCTTATGAAAAAGTGGAGGGGATTTATATCTGTGGAACTAGACAAAAAAAAATATACAAGCGATGTTAGGTCCATACAGATCGACAACATGGTTTATAAAGGAACAGATGAAGGGTACGTTGGGGAAATTAGATACTGACAATGGGGTGACAAAACAAATTAGGGGACTTTTACCATGAAGGAAAACAAACATGATGTTATGAGAGAAGGGGACTAGTGACAAGAGACAGGGACAAGGGAAGAGGGGGGGGGGGGATATACTTTACTGTATTCTATTTACTGTACTTACTTTGTTCTGAATTATGTCTATTTTCATGTATCTAAATAAGACATTAAGGTACTGTAATGACGGATCAATGATGTATTTTGTTACTATATCAGAATAAAGTAAAAAAGTTTTGTTTAAAAAAAAAAACTATTAGAAGCAGCCATGCATCTTTACACAGAGCAAGTAGAGGAGGGGACTGGAGGTGAATGCAAAAGTGAGAGTAGCAGTAGTTCAATAAATAATGTTTCTGATAGAAGTAGTGGCAGCCACTGACACTTGCATCTCATGTAAGACATAGCTGGATATCATCTGCAAAAATAGAAACAGTGCTATTAATCCCATCCATTCAGAACCATTCAGAGTGAAGAATCATTGACCACAACTCTCTGGACACGGTCCTTCAGCCAGTTTTCAATCCAATTACAAACTTTACTTTATAAACCTATAGATCTTATTTAACATATTAAATGCACATGAGGGGCAGTATCAAATGCCCTTGCAAAGTCCAAGAACACTATGTCCACTATGTCCTTCCATCCAAGCTTCTACTCACCTCTTCGTAAAAACAAATTAGATTTTTTTCTGCTTGGTGTGATTTATGTAGTTGCAAATTATACCGTTGATAAATGTTTATATTTGAACATACCATAAAATGGAAAAAAAAACACCTGGGAAATGTAAGGTGATTGCGCTGAAATTGAAAAATTATAAACATCTATGGGTGTTTTGTCAATCATCACACAACCAAGGTGATGCATTCTTTATTTTAGTTGTACAGCAGAGTATATCTTGAGGCAAGATCACATTAATACTGGGTGGCATCCAGGAAGGACTGCACCTAGCCTTTCTGCTGCTTAAAGTGAAAACTGAAATGGTGTCCCTTCCCTCATCAGGATAGGTCATCAATATCTAATTGGCAGGGGTGCAACACCCGGCATCCCCACCAATCAGCTGTCTGTAGGGGGGCTGCTTCCTCTACATTACACTGCTCATCATCTTGGAGGCACAGTGTAATGACAAGTACTCTTTCTATTCACTTGCAGCACGTACTTGTAATTACACTGTGCTGCTGCCACAAAGGAGACCACTCGTTGTCACACCGGTGACAGGTTTTAGAAGGTCTGAAAGATTATCTGCACATTAGTGATCTAAAAGACTCTTTTGGTTTTGGTTTCACTTTGTCTGTGTGTTGCTTGTATGTCCACACCTCCTGTTTAGGTGTGGATCATGTGACCTTTACCTCCCCCTATTTAGTCTGACTTTACCCATCACTCCTTGCTCTGGATAGCTTCATTTGGTTTTTGGAAGAGCTGGAGTGTGGTTCTAGTTGAAGTCCTGTTCATCCATCATCCATCAGCCTCAGAAGTTAAGTGTTCCGTTTGTTGTATTTTGTATTCCCCCCCACCTTTGTTGTTTACTAGGCCTCAGCGAGACGCTGGTTTCTTCACCAGGGAAGGAGCGGGTAGTCTCTGCCCTGTCATTACCATTAGGGCATCCGAGGGCCACCAGGGTTTTCTAGGTTCCTGTGTATGGGCATCTCTACCATCGAGAGGTGCCCATACGGATAGGAGTTAGGGCCAGGAACAGGGTTTTATAGGTGGTGACCCTTTTCCTTCCCTAGCGGTGAGGCCTAGTGTCTTTTCCCTTCCTTCTTGTTGTCTTTTGGTGTTCTCCCCTACTACATCCGTGACACCCGTGGTGTGATGAAGAGGAAGCAGCCCTCACATGGAAAGCCTCTTCAAACAGCTGATCGGCGAGGGTTCCGGGTGTTGGACTCCCACCGATCAGACATTGATGACCTATTCTGACTATAGGTCATCTATATATGGCAGGACAACCCCTTTAAGTATGTTGCATGGACTGCCGGAGGATGCAACACATTCATGAGAGGCCTGCAGCTCAATTGGTTGCGTCCTCCAGCAGCATAGGGAGTTTAAAATGCTGAGCTTGATAAATGTCCCTCATATTCTTTATATGTATATATATAAAACAAGAGCACTAATGCTCATATCCAGATATTTAGGACACTAATACTGAGATATGGATTCCTGTTTATATATATCTCCTACATGCACACAGATACTTATTTACTTACAGGCTGCAGGTTCTCCGTTCTCCTCTTTCTCTTCTAGTGTCTTTCGGAATCTAAAGGATCTGTGACCATGTGACATGATGACATCTTTAAAGGTCTTTAGTCTACCATAATTGCTGTATTTCAAAGGTCCTTCATACTCTGGTATGCACACCTATGCCTAGGGGTCATTGTACATTCGATTAAGTTGCAGTATTTCCCGCAAATTGCGGCAAAAACCACAGTAAAACCAAGAGATACAAAAATCCCAAAAGACACAGATGTCTGCAGGGCTATGCAGGAATGCAGGGCTGGAGGCTAAATTGTCGCCCCCTGCTGTTCTAGCACAGTCCGCCTGACGCCACCTCCTTACTTTGCCTAATTAGAGATGTGCCCCTGCATCCAGGGGTGTAGCTAAAGGCTCATTGGCCCTGGTGCAAGAGTTCAGCTTGGGTCCCCCTTCCCTCAGTGCTTTGTGAGGGAAGGTGCAGGGGTAAACCTAGCCTTTCTGCAGCCTAAGGCAAAAATTTAATTGGCACCCTCCCCCTATCTCAAATTCTCAACCTAACCCCTTCTCTTCAGCCCCATTGTTAGGCTACCGCTACATGATGACACTTGGTGTGGCCAGAATTGCAGTTTCCATGTTCCCACAGAACTGAATTGGATCACCAGGCCAGTAACAAGAACTCAAATACTGCTGGATTTCTTGCAACTGGTGTGGCGATCCCATTCATTACTAACGGATCCTGGCTGCAACCAATGTCACCGTGCAGTCCTAGTCTGAAAAACATACTTGGAAAACATTACTGTACATACAGCACTACAAAACTTACATGAGAATACAGCACTACATACCTCTCAGATCCAGTGCTGTCTTCACTTATGTAGATGTTCTCTTTCCTTATCTTCTCCAGTTAGACTACACTGCCATTAAGATTTCTCCCAGCCATGTTTTCTCTCTGCATCATAATTTCCTATTTTTGCATCATCCTTGACACCTCAACACCCTATCCTGCCACCCTCGAATCTGTGCCCGCTGCGCTCCCCAATAGTATACTGCAGAAACAGTCCTCCTGAAGATACTAGTACCAGGCAGATAGTGCCCTCATCAATAATTATTGGCACACAGTGCTAAAATATAACTACACCCAGCAAATAATGTCCCTGACACTATTAGTGTTAACATAATGTCCCCCAAAAATAATTGTGCTAAGATGATACTGTGCCAGGGTGCCCCCCACAGTAATAATGCTCCCTAAAGTCCCACCACTAGTAAAAATTTACTGCCCAAGTGCACCCAGTGTTAACAGTGCGCCAATAGTAATAATGCCCCCATTGTGCCCATACTAGTATTTTCCCCATAGTCCCACAAAAGTAATAATTCTCCTTATAATGTTTGCCAGTAGAAAAATGCCCCCTAATGTGTGCCAGTACAAAAATGTCCCCTTATAATGTGTGCCAGTACAAAAATACCTCCTTACAATGTGTGCCAATACAAAAAATATCCCATTATAATGTGCACCAGTGCAAAAATGGCCCCTCATAATGTGTCGGTCGGTTCTCCCTTATAATGTGTGCCAGTGCAAAAAATGTCCCCGTTAAAATGTTAGCCAGTACAAAAAATGCCCACTTATGTGTGACAGTACAAAAAATTTCCCCTCTTAGTGCCCCCAGTAATAATAATAATAATATTTATTTATATAGCGCCACAATATTCCACAGCGCTTTACAATTTCATAGGGTTCATGTACAAAACAAACGTAACTGGCTAATATGCAACTGAAACACTAGGAGTCAGGGCCCTGCTCGCAAGAGCTTACAATCTATGAGGAATTTGGGTGACACATAAGGTAGTTGATTGTGATAAGTAGTATTCAAGCCATTATTGTACTGAAAGCCGTGGTATAGGCCGATCTGCTTTGGTTGTGGGACTGTTAGAGGATAGAGTTCAGGCCAGAAGAGTTGGTGGGGGAGCGGTTTACTCGTGGAATAGACATTTTAGATAGCTTGATAAACCTGCCTGAAAAGATGCGTTTTTAAGGCACATTTGAAGGTGGAGAAGTTGTGAGTTGAGCTAATATTCCGTGGCAGAGTATTCCAGAGAGTGGATGCAGCTAGAGAAAAGTCTTGAAGACGTAAATGAGAGGTATCAATTATGGAGGATGTTAATCTTAGGTCACTAACAGAACGGAGAGCACAAGTAGGGTGGTAGATGGAGATGAGGGAGGAGATGTATGGAGGTGTAGCACTGTGGAGAGCCTTGTGGGTGAGAAGTTTGAACTGTATTCTGTGGTGGATGGGCAACCAGTGAAGTGACTGGCACAGGCTAGTAGCATTAGTGTAGCCGGTGGAAAGATAGATGAGCCTGGATGCAGCATTTACTGTAGGACAGATGGAAGGGGGAAGAGTTTAACGAGAGGGAGACCGATTAGTAATGAGTTGCAGTAATCAAGACAAGAATGAATCAAGGCAACAAGAGTTTTTTCATTTCGACTGTAAGAAAAGGGCGGATTCTGGTGATATTCTTGAGGTGCAGACGACAAGAGCGTGTAAGTGATTGAATATGGGGAACAAAGGAGAGATCGGAGTCAAAAGTGGCCCAAAGACAGCAGGCATGTTGCACAGAATGGTAAAGTGGCCCAAAGACAGCAGGCCTGTTGCATAGTGCTGCAGACCGAAATTCAAATATAAAGTTTAGGTGGGTTAGTATTAGGGTCCATTCACACGTCCGCAATTTTGTTCCGCATTTTGCGGAACGGAATTGCGGACCCATTTATTTCTATGGGGCAGCACGATGTGCTGCCTGGATCCAGAATTGCGGATCCGCACTTCCGGGTCCGCAATTCCGATCCCGAAAAATATAGAACATGTCCTATTCTTGTCCGCAATTGCGGACAAGATTAGACATTTTCTATTAAGTGCCGGCGATGTGCGGTCTGCAAAATGCGGAACGTAAATCGCTGATGTCCGTGTTTTGCGGATCCGTGGATCCGCAAAACACACACGAACGTGTGAATGGACCCTTAGTGTTGGACGCGAACATTTGAATCGCGAATTTTAATCGCGAATATCGCCACTTCGAGAATTTGCAAAGATTTAGAATATAGTGCTATATTCATATTGGCAAATATTCTAGATTTTTCAGTAACCTCCCTGCTTCTTGCTTGTGGGCAATGAGAAGGATGCAATGTCTGAGCTTAGCAACATCCCTAGCAACCAATAGGAAAAGTTGCCTACCCCTTACTATATAAATAGAGTGAGACAGCAGTGTCATTGCTGTGCTCTGTGCTTTACTGTTTAGGCTACTTTCACACTAGCGTTCAGAGCGGATCCGCTCATATAATGCAGACTTGGGATCCGTTCAGAACGGATCCGTCTGCATTATATTGTAGAAAAAATTCTAAGTGTGAAAGTAGCTTCAGACGGATCCGTCCAGACTTTACAATGAAAGTCAATGAGGGACGGATCCGCTTGAAAATTGAGCCATATAGTGTCAAATTCAAACGGATCCGTCCCCATTGACTTACAATGTAAGTCTGGATGGATCCGTTTGCCTCCACACGGCCAGGCGGACACCCGAACGCTGCAAGCAGCGTTCAGGTGTCCGCTTGCTGAGCGGAGCGGAGGCTGAACGCTGCCAGACTGATGCATTCTGAGCGGATCCGCATCCACTCAGAATGCATTAGGGCAGTACTGATGCGTTCAGGGCCGCTTGTGAGCCCCTTCAAACGGACACCCGAACGCTAGTGTGAAAGTAGCCTAATTACATTAGATAGTTACTTAGCTTATATATATAGATAATACAAATAGTGGGAGATAGTCAGTGTAGGTTAGATCGTGATATAGTGTAGCTGATAGGTTCCAGTACAGGGTGTTAAGTAGTGTGATAGGTTTTGCTGTCCATACATACACTCACCTAAAGAATTATTAGGAACACCTGTTCTATTTCTCATTAATGCAATTATCTAGTCAACCAATCACATGGCAGTTGCTTCAATGCATTTAGGGGGGTGGTCCTGGTCAAGACAATCTCCTGAACTCCAAACTGAATGTCAGAATGGGAAAGAAAGGTGATTTAAGCAATTTTGAGCGTGGCATGGTTGTTGGTGCCAGACGGGCCGGTCTGAGTATTTCACAATCTGCTCAGTTACTAGGATTTTCACGCACAACCATTTCTAGGGTTTACAAAGAATGGTGTGAAAAGGGAAAAACATCCAGTATGTGGCAGTCCTGTGGGCAAAAATGCCTTGTGGATGCTAGAGGTCAGAGCAGAATGGGCCGACTGATTCAAGCTGATAGAAGAGCAACGTTGACTGAAATAACCACTAGTTACAACCGAGGTATGCAGCAAAGCATTTGTGAAGCCACAACACGCACAACCTTGAGGCGGATGGGCTACAACAGCAGAAGACCCCACCGGGTACCACTCACCTCCACTACAAATAGGAAAAAGAGGCTACAATTTGCACGAGCTCACCAAAATTGGACTGTTGAAGACTGGAAAAATGTTGCCTGGTCTGATGAGTCTCGATTTCTGTTGAGATATTCAAATGGTAGAGTCCGTATTTGGAATAAACAGAATGAGAACATGTATCCATCCTCTGATGGCTACTTCCAGCAGGATAATGCACCATGTCACAAAGCTCGAATCATTTCAAATTGGTTTCTTGAATATGACAATGAGTTCACTGTACTAAAATGGCCCCCACAGTCACCGGATCTCAACCCAATAGAGCATTTTTGGGATGTGGTGGAACAGGAGCTTCGTGCCCTGGATGTGCATCCCTCAAATCTCCATCAACTGCAATATGCTATCCTATCAATATGGGTCAACATTTCTAAAGAATGCTATCAGCACCTTGTTGAATCAATGCCACGTAGAATTAAGGCAGTTCTGAAGGCAAAAGGGGGTCCAACACCGTATTAGTATGGTGTTCCTAATAATTCTTTAGGTGAGTGTATATGCTACAGACATAGTGCTGTGATGTCACAAGTTCACCAATCAGTAATATGTAGTCAAACCTGCAAAATTTAAATTTGCACGTATTGCGCAAAAATATGCGTATCATTAATTGCCGCTTTGGGCAATCGTGAATATATTGGAGCACTCTATCTGCATATAAAGCTATTGTAATGTTCTGTAATGTTCTGCCATTTTCTCCAGTCTCAGGAAACTTCTAGCAGCTTGAAAAATGTAGCAACAGTGACCCACGCCTGTATTGTGTGTGCAATATGTGCATATTACATTGCCGATTTTCACAATCAAGAAAATAATCGTGAATTCTCGAATTCGCGAATATATGATGAATATTCGCATAAATATTCGCAAAATATTGCAAATTCGAATATTAACCCTGCCGGTCATCTCTAGTTTGTATTTGGGGGAAAGACAAGAAGTTCAGTTTTTGAGAGGTTCAGTCTTAGATACTGAGAGGACATGATGTTAGAGACAGCTGCCAGACAATTACTGGTGTTTGTAATAGAAATGTAGACGGGCACTCAGCATAAGGAGTCACATCGAATCATGAAAGTTCGAACAGTACGATTTATTGAGCACCTTTACAACAATAAAACCATATCTCGATTAGAGCCAGTTTGTGGCGTCCCACGTTTTCAGATAATATTATAATCGATAAGGGAAAACAATGTTCGTCGAATAAACAATCACAAACTTTTACTTAGCTTATTCATAGCAGACACTGTAGTATGCATAGAGTTTTCCACTATGACGTACTGGATCTAGGGTTTAGCGTCCCACGTGGTATGGCCTATTTGCGGCCTTCTGTTGGTCAGCAGTATAACACAAGTCTAATCTTTCTCTGTAAAGTATCGAACTTGAATTTTGGTATCCCACGTGTTCGTATTATTCATACACAGATTCAATAGTCGACCCAGGCACTGTAATTATCGAGTCACGCACATTCACATTCAATGGACCTTGTTTAGTTGCAGCAAGATTTAGTGCTTGCCTTTTCCTCGATCCTGGGGGCGTTCCTCTCCAGGTGTTGTGTCTTTCGGGTCTTTATAATCTGTTCAGTTGTATCTTTTCCAAAAATGTGGGTTATGGTTATAATCCCACTATGCAAGTCCATAAATTGAGCACCAAACGCGTTTCGGAGTGTTGCCTTACTCCTTCCTCAGTGGTAATGCTTGCATAGGGTGTTGGAATTCCTAATAAGATATGGACCAGATTCCCCAAAAAAACAGAGTTGCGGTTTTATTGCGTTTTCAATGCGTTTTTTGGGGGTCCATGCGTTTTTTATGCATATAGTTCCCAATGGTCCTAAACATCATTCCTAATGGATCATTTTCCCTTTTAGACATTGCTTTCACAAAATAATACATAAATAGTTAAATATTATCACAATAGTAAAAACATTAAAAACGAAAATGACACTGATCTTAAATAATAATACAAATACATCTGGAACAGTACCATATAAAATCCTCTAACATTTTTCGCAATCTTCCCATTTGATGCTCCCCCCTGTTGACTCAGCGTATCAATGGTCAGGTGGGTGAGGACCCTCCACGGAGGCGGAACCCCCACGCTATGATACTACACAGGGGTATCGCACCAGTGGAGGGCACCCACCCATAATCGGGGGAGGTCACAAAATCAAAGAAAGCCAAAAATTTCGAGGTCAGCATTTAATCCGTGAGGTAACATACGATCAATTTGTTCCAATGCTACGAATGTTAAGCCCTTCAGATCCTTATTATGTGTCGCTTTAAAATGTCTGGACAATACATGTTTCTCATATCCATTCTTGATATTTGAGATATGCTCTGCTATTCTTGTTTTTAGAGCTCTTTTAGTTCTTCCAATGTATTGCCTAGCACATGGACACTGAATTAATTATATCACATTGCAGGTATTACATGTAAGGAATTTATTTATCTCAAATGAGAAAGAATTTTGAGTTGATACTATTTTAGTAGTTTTTTTAGGGAAGGATGTATTCCTGCAATTAATACATCTTCCACATCTATGGAACCCCTTCATATTTAGCCATTTTTGTATAGAACTTTCATTTATTTTAGGGTTCTTGATTGAAGGGGCTATTTTTATTCCCAGATTTGAAGCTCTTGTATATACTATTTGGGGTGATTTAGATATCAAGGATCCTATAGTTTTATCTTCTTGGATATAATGCCAGTGTTTATGTATTATCTGTTTGATTTTCTTGTGCTGTACATTAAAAGGAAGAATTATCCGAGGGGTTTCTTCGTCCTTTTTCTTGGCATTTTGTAGACTAGGTTGAAAGAAGGTTTTCCTATCCATCAATTCTATTTTCTGTAATGCATTGTCTAGTACTTTCTCGGGATAATCTTTTGTTATAAACTCTTCTCTCATTTTTATAGCTTCTTCTTGAAATTTGTCATTCCTAGTACAGTTTCTTTTTATTCTACGAAACTGGCCCAGGGGAATATTCAGCAGCCACCTGGGTAAGTGGCAGCTGGAAAATCGAATAAAGCTATTTTTCGCAAACGGTTTCTGATATGTGTTGCAAATATAATGATCTCCATCAATCGTAATTTGTAGGTCTAAAAACTCAGTGCATTGATTATTAATATTTGAAGTAAAAATAAGGTTAAAATGATTACTATTAATCTCCTCTAAAAATGGCAATAAATCTGTTTTATCCCCCTTCCAAATAAAAATCACATCATCTATATATCTTAGCCAGAGCACCAGGTCTGTCCCCAGCCTCGGGTCAATAATTTGTTGTTCCCAAGACCCCATAAATAAATTGGCATAGCTGGGGGCAAACCTGGTGCCCATGGCAGTACCAAGTTTCTGGAGATAGTGATCATTTTCAAAGTAAAAATAGTTGTGTGTTAATATAAATGATACTCCTTCCAATACAAATTGTATCTGTTTTTCTTTAAAATCTCCACTCTGTCTTAACATCAGTTCCATCGCTGCAATACCCTGATTATGATCGATAATGGTATACAGTGACTGGACATCTAATGTCCCCATTATCCATTGTGGTTCAACCTGTAAGTTTTCTACAACATGGATAATTTGAGTCGTGTCTCTAATGTAAGATTTTATTTTCTTTACTACTGGCTGAATTAATCTGTCAATGTATTGTGAAAGATTCGCTGTTAGGGAGCCAATCCCTGATATAATCGGACGGCCAGGGGGTTCTGTCAGATTTTTATGTATCTTGGGCAAGCAATAGAAGACAGGTAGTCTCCGTTGGGTGCTCAGGATATATTCATATTCATGTTCCGTCAAAATATCTCTAAACCTTTTTTACAGTATTCTGTTAGTAACTCATAAAAATCTTCCGTTGGGTCTTTTTTTTTATTTCGTATATGTGTTAATATCTGTCAGCTGCTTCAAACATTTCAGATCTGTATGTTTGATTGACTCATCCACATTTATATTTTCTATATTTAATATCACCGGATTTTTTTGGTGGTATTTTTTGAGGCACAATTTTCGAATAAATTTTTCGATACCTATATACGCGTCGAATTTATTTAGTGAGGCAGTTGGTGAAAATTTTAATCCCTTATTGAGTAATTGTGTCTGTGCCATAGTTAAAGTGATTGGACTCAAATTCACTATGGCTCCATTTGTTTCTAGATCTAATTGTGCTTGTTGTGTTCCCCTCTTTTTCCTCTGACTTCTTCGTATTTTCTTTTTGGGGGCTGATATTGTTCTATGTGTTGTACTCTTTGTGTCTCTCATGAATATCTGGGTGTTGTGTAATTGTGTTGGTCCCGATTGTTTTGACTTGATAGGGCCTGTTCCTCAGGTTGTATGAGTTCATCGGGGGTGATATCTGGTGAATAAAGTGTTCTGGTGATCTGTATCTGGTTCGTGTTTTGTGATGGGGTGGGGTTTTGTCTAAAAAATGATTGTGAGCAAGTGCGTCATATCGTTTGTTGTCAGGTACAGTATATTTATTCTGAATATTGTGCTCATCTCTTACTTCTTTCTTATTTGATCAAGGATATGTCTGTAAGGATATTAGATCCACACGTGAACAATCTATGTCAGAAGTGTTTAGAGATCTGGAACAGCTGTTACTAAGACAGCTAAAACAAAGATGGGAAATAAGATCACTAAAACAATATATTGAACATAATAAAATCCCTAAAGGGCTGATGTTGTCCAAGACTCCTGCTCATGATCTCTGTAGCATAGACTTCAATAGAGAGTGGGATGCCCTGTTGATGTTCCGATCAGCTGCATTGATTCAGCTGATTATTAAATGCAGAATTGAAATATTGGAAGAAATCACTGGGAAAATTGATAAAATGAGAGTATCAATTGAGAAACTTCCTAAGAATAAGAATATACGATGTGGCATGAGAGACTATGCAGAAGCTTGGACAAAACAGAACAAGAGATAATTGACAAAAAAACTAAAAAACATAAAAATAGTTCACATATACAACAAAAGAAGAGTACTGATAATGGTATACACCAAAGAGAGTCTAGACAAGAAAGAGATGAGCACAATATTCAGAATAAATATACTGTACCTGTAAACAACAGATATGAAGCACTTACTCACAATCATTTTTTAGACAAAACCCCACCCATCACAAAACACGAACCAGATACAGATCACCAGAACAATTTATTCACCAGATATCACCCCCGCTGCACTTATACAACCTGAGGAACAGGCCCTATCATCAAGAACAAGAACACATAACTCACCAAATACGTCAAAACAATCGGGACCAACACAATTACACAACACCTAGATATTCACGAGAGACACAAAGAGTACAACACATAGAACAATATCAGCCCCCAAAAAGAAAATACGAAGAAGTCAGAGGAAAAAGAGGGGAACACAACAAGCACAATTAGATCTAGAAACAAATGGAGCCATAGTGAATTTGAGTCCAATCACTTTAACTATGGCACAGACACAATTACTCAATAAGGGATTAAATTTCGACACGTATATAGGTATCGAAAAATTTATTCGAAAATTGTGCCTCAAAAAATACCACCAGAAAAATCTGGTGATATTAAATATAGAAAATATAAATGTGGATGAGTCAATCAAACATACAGATCTGAAACAAAAATCGAGAAAATTTCCCAGACAGGAGATTAGTCCTGAATTCACAGCATTTCAAAAAAACTTAGAAACGGATCTCCGAAAAATTACAGACAGGCGCCCAAAAAAAGTAACGATTTAACTTCACAGGAAATACAGGCAATAAAACAGCTACAGACAGAAAACAACTTGACTATACACCCAGCAGACAAAGGGGGAGCTGTGGTCTTGTGGGAAACAGCGAAATATAATATTGAATGTTTGAAGCAGCTGACAGATATTAACACATATACGAAATTAAAAAAAGACCCAACGGAAGATTTTTATGAGTTACTAACAGAATACTGTAAAAAAGGTTTAGAGATAAATATTTTGACGGAACATGAATATTAATATATCCTGAGCACCCAACGGAGACTACCTGTCTTCTATTTCTTGCCCAAGATACATAAAAATCTGATAGAACCCCCTGGCCGTCCGATTATATCAGGGATTGGCTCCCTAACAGCGAATCTTTCACAATACATTGACAGATTAATTCAGCCAGTAGTAAAGAAAACAAAATCTTACATTAGAGATACGACTCAAATTATCCATGTTGTAGAAAACTTACAGGTTGAACCACAATGGATAATGGGGACATTAGATGTCCAGTCACTGTATACCATTATCGATCATAATCAGGGTATTGCAGCGATGGAACTGATGTTAAGACAGAGTGGAGATTTTAAAGAAAAACAGATACAATTTGTATTGGAAGGAGTATCATTTATATTAACAGACAACTATTTTTACTTTGAAAATGATCACTATCTCCAGAAACTTGGTGCTGCCATGGGCACCAGGTTTGCCCCCAGCTATGCCAATTTATTTATGGGGTCTTGGGAACAACAAATTATTGACCCGAGGCTGGGGACAGACCTGGTGCTCTGGCTAAGATATATAGATGATGTGATTTTTATTTGGAAGGGGGATAAAACAGATTTATTGCCATTTTTAGAGGAGATTAATAGTAATCATTTTAACCTTATTTTTACTTCAAATATTAATAATCAATGCACTGAGTTTTTAGACCTACAAATTACGATTGATGGAGATCATTATATTTGCAACACATATCAGAAACCGGTTGCGAAAAATAGCTTTATTCGATTTTCCAGCTGCCACTTACCCAGGTGGCTGCTGAATATTCCCCTGGGCCAGTTTCGTAGAATAAAAAGAAACTGTACTAGGAATGACAAATTTCAAGAAGAAGCTATAAAAATTAGAGAAGAGTTTATAACAAAAGATTATCCCGAGAAAGTACTAGACAATGCATTACAGAAAATAGAATTGATGGATAGGAAAACCTTCTTTCAACCTAGTCTACAAAATGCCAAGAAAAAGGACGAAGAAACCACTCGGATAATTCTTCCTTTTAATGTACAACACAAGAAAATCGAACAGATAATACATAAACACTGGCATTATATCCAAGAAGATAAAACTATAGGATCCTTGATATCTAAATCACCCCAAATAGTATATACAAGAGCTTCCAATCTGGGAATAAAAATAGCCCCTTCAATCAAGAACCCTAAAATAAATGAAAGTTCTATACAAAAATGGCTAAATATAAAGGGTTTCCATAGATGTGGAAGATGTATTAATTGCAGGAATACAACCTTCCCTAAAAAAAACTACTAAAATAGTATCAACTCAAAATTATTTCTCATTTGAGATAAATAAATTCCTTACATGTAATACCTGCAATGTGATATATTTAATTCAGTGTCCATGTGCTAGGCAATACATTGGAAGAACTAAAAGAGCTCTAAAAACAAGAATAGCAGAGCATATCTCAAATATCAAGAATGGATATGAGAAACATGTATTGTCTAGACATTTTAAAATGACACATAATAAGGATCCGAAGAGCTTAACATTCGTAGCATTGGAACGAATTGATCGACACTGGAGGGGTGGAGATTATATTGCTAGGATGTCAAGGGCAGAATCTAGACGGATATTCGAATTTGGAAGTATGTTACCTCACGGATTAAATGCTGACCTCGAAATATTTGGCTTTCTTTGATTTTGTGACCTCCCCCGATTATGGGTGGGTGCCCTCTACTGATGCGATACCCCTGTGTAGTTTCATATCGTGGGGGTTCCGCCTCCGTGGAGGGTCCTCACCCACCTGACCATTGATACGCTGAGTCAATAGGGGGGAGCATCGAATGGGAAGATTGCGAAAAATGTTCGAGGATTTTATATGGTACTGTTCCAGATGTATTTGTATTATTATTTAAGCTCAGTGTCATTTTCTTTTTAATGTTTTTACTATTGTGATAATATTTAACTATTTATGTATTATTTTGTGAAAGCAATGTCTAAAAGGGAAAATGATCCATTAGGAATGATGTTTAGGACCATTGGGAACTATATGCATAAAAAACGCATGGACCCCCAAAAAACGCATTGAAAACGCAATAAAACCACAACTTTTTTGGGAATCTGGTCCATATCTTATTAGGAACTTATGAAGAAGGGATATAAAAGACAGCCAACACCCTATGCAAGCATTACCACTGAGGAAGGAGTAAGGCAACACTCCGAAACGCGTTTGGTGCTCAATTTATGGACTTGCATAGTGGGATTATAACCATAACCCACATTTTTTGGAAAAGATACAACTGAACAGATTATAAAGACCCAAAAGACACAACACCTGGAGAGGAACGCCCACAGGATCGAGGAAAAGGCAAGCACTAAATCTTGCTGCAACTAAGCAAGGTCCATTGAATGTGAATGTGCGTGACTCGATAATTACAGTGCCTGGGTCGACTATTGAATCTGTGTATGAATAATACGAACACGTGGGATACCAAAATTCAAGTTCGATACTTTACAGAGAAATATTCGACTTGTGTTATACTGCTGACCAACAGAAGGCCACAAATAGGCCATACCACGTGGGACGCTAAACCCTAGATCCAGTACGTCATAGTGGAAAACTCTATGCATACTACAGTGCCGGCTACGAATAAGCTAAGTAAAAGTTTGTGATTGTTTATTCGACGAACATTGTTTTCCCTTATCGATTATAATATTATCTGAAAACGTGGGACGCCACGAACTGGCTCTAATCGAGATAGCCTAAGTCGATTATTGAATTCGAAAAAAAAATTGGATTAGAAAATTTCCCATGATTGCATATATAAGTATACAATCTACCTCAATGCTCAAGTGCGTCCCTTTGTGATATTGGACATTTTATTCGAATTTTTTTCCCCTTTTTTACATTGGACATTTTATCTATAAGCTCTGTCTTCATTTTATGTATTATATTGCGCTAATTGCCCTTATGTTTTACGGTGTGTAGATTATTGTTTTTTACTATAGTTGCTATTTTATATGGTTTTATTGTTGTAAAGGTGTTCAATAAATCGTACTGTTCGAACTTTTATGATTCGATGTGACTCTTTATGCTGAGTGCACTTCTACATTTCTATTATAAATCTCTCTTTCTTGATTTGGGTGCATCAATTGCAGTAGGTGCACCATAGTAATCCTAAAGCAGGGTGAGCCGCCCCATCCAATATTTCTTTGCAATTACTGGTGTTTGGGCATAAACCAGGGGTGATGTCGGGGATGAGGTGTATAATTGGGTGTCATTAGCATAGAGTAGGTACCGAAAGCCAAATCTACTGAAAGTCTGTCCGATGGGGGCTGTGTAGAGGGAGAAGAGTAGGGATCTAGTACTGAGCCCTGAGGAACACCAACATCAAGAGGAAGAGGAGAAGAAGAGCCAGTGAATGATAAACTAAAGGAGCGGCCAGATAGACAGGAAGAGAACCAAGAGAGAGCAGTGTCTTTAAGACCAATTGAGTGGAGCATGGTGAGAAGGAGTTTAAGGTCTACGGTATCTAACGCTGCAGAGAGATTCAGAAGAATCAGTAGACAATAATCACCATTTCTTTTTGCTGTCAGGAAATCGTTAGACACTTTAGTAAGGGCAATTTCTGTAGAGTGAAGAGGGCGAAAAAAGGCAGATTGTAAGGGGTCAAGAAGTGAGTTTTCAGAGAGATAGCTTATTAAGCCAGAGTAGACAAGACATTCAAGGAGTTTAGAGATGAAGGTGAGGTTAGAAACAGGTTGGTAGTTAGCAGCACAGGTCGGGTCAAGAGATGTTTTTTTTAAAAGAGGAGGGAAAGATACCAGAAGAGAGAAAGAGGTTAAAAATTGTATTAGGTGAGTAATGGCAGCCAGGGAGAGGGACTGGAGGAGGGGTGATGGCATAGGATCACTGCTACAGGACATGGGTTGAGAAGAAGAAAGAAGCCTGGAGACTTCTTCATCTGTTATAGGGTCAAAAGAGGAGAGAGAGCATGTGGAAGTATGGAAGGGAGGAGGATTGAAATTATTTGGGGACTGGGAGATTATTTCCTGCCGGATACTGCCAATCTTGTCTCTCAAGTAAGTGGCCATGCCATCAGTGCAGAGGTCAGTGACAGGTTCTTTAACTTTAGGGATCAGAAGGGAATGAAAAGTGTCAGAGTCGTTTTTGGTTTTTTGAGAGGGAGGAGATGAGAGAGGTGAAGTACTTTTGTTTGGCAATGTTGAGGGCTGAATTGTTAGTTTTGAGCATCAATTAAAAATCGAGGAAATCTGCTGATATTTGCGATTTTCTCCATAAGTGTTCTGCACATCTGCAGCAGAGCTGGAGAAAATGTGTTTTAGCTGTATGCCAGGGTTGCTGTGTTCTGTGTCAGGAGGGTCGGATTGATACTGTAGCTGCTTCATCTAGGCTGGTTTTGAGGGTATGGTGTAATGATTGGCAGCCAGGTCTGGACAGGAGAGGAAAGAGATTTAGGTAAGTAGAGCCAATTGAGGTAAGAAGAGCCAATGTCGGGGGGCGTGGCTAACTGCCGGCATGAGCGCACGCACTTGAGAGCGGCTCCGGTCCCTGGAATTTATCCTGACTAATCCTGTCAAGCTGCATTCCTCAAACACAGAGTGGCAAGTGCAGAGGAGAAGGAGGAAGCCCAGGCACCACGATATGGGTCCCAGCAAGGCACAGTCCGCGGCTGATAAACTCAAAGAATATGCCCGCCAGGAAAACCAACATGGCGCCGCAGCTCCCGCTACTCCACGTGCAGCGGTGACGCGTGGGCAGGCCGCACAACAGATGGAGACCGACGATGCTGGGGAACCTGAGATCACGCTGAAAGCGGTTTCTGAGCAGCTCCTCACAGCAATATCCTCCTGCCAATCCTCTCTTACCTGCAAGATTGAGGAGGTGCGTGTCGACCTGGGTCTGCTGAGACACGACGTGCAACAGCTGAGGGAGAGAGTCAAACAAACAGAAGTCCGAGTGTCGGAGCTGGAGGACTACACCAGGCCGCTGGAATCGAGACTGACGGAGGTGGAGAGAGCTGTCGGACTATGGAGGCAGAAGTGCGACGATCTGGAGAATTGGGCCCGGCTCAACAACGTGAGAATTCTGGGGATGCCAGAGAGGGCGGAGGGGAGAGACCCTGCAGGCTTCCTGGAGTTGTGGTTCAAGGCCCAGTTTCCTGATGCCGCGTTCTCCATGGCCTATGCAGTGGAAAGAGCGCACAGAGTCCCGGCTAGACCACCGCCTCCAGGCGCACCACCGAGGCCCCTGCTAGCCCGTCTATTAAACTGGAAGGATCGGGATCTAATACTCAGCCAAGCGAGGAGCAAGGGTGCATTGATGCATGATAATGCCAACGTGTCACTTTTTCCGGACTTTTCTGCGGATCTGCAGAAGAAAAGGGCCACTTTTATTTTGGTCAAGAGGCGCCTTAGGGGGCTGAATTTGCAGTATTCGATGGCCTATCCGGCGCGACTTCGTGTGGTGGATGGTGACCGGCCTATATTTTTCACTGATCCAAAGGAAGCTGAGGACTGGGTCGCTAGACGTCCAAGGCCGCGCTGACCTGAGACATCGGGACTGAGTTGCAAGTATTGCTGGGCCCCTGGACCGGCATGATATGGGTGCCTTGTCACTGAGTTAATTATCTTTATCTTTGTTTTACGGTGCAAACTTTTGCCTTATCTGCATGCAATGTAATATATTTTTGTATACCAGATCATTGAGTTTATTGATCTAACTCTGGTGTAGATGTTGATTCATGGGGGTCTGGAAATGCATATTTGCATCTAGTGAGGCTTAGTTGCACCTGCAGCTGCATTATTTACATTGAACGGGGAGAGACCGGCTACCGGTACCGGCATAACATCTTTTTTCCCGCACTGGTCCCCGATTATACTGCCATGTTACTAACACTATGATGCATACATTGAATGTCTGTTTAGAGGTGTTAGGTGTTCAACTGTTATGTTATATGTTTATGAAGTTACTGAAAGCATGGTCGCATCAATTTAGCAAGGGGAGTGTAGTTGGGAGGCGAATTATTATATTGAGTGAGGCTTCTATTCACTCGCTGGATAGTATCCTGCACTACTGGAGGGATAACCCTAGGCCTGAATTATGGGTTCTTTAGTGGTGATGTCCTGGAACGTGAGAGGCTTGGGAAATCCGAACAAAAGGATAGCGTTTTTTTTCACATGTACGACGCTATTGCCCTCACGTTCTGGGACTTCAAGAGACTCATCTGACGCCTGACACTGGGCACAGAATTGTTAAACAGTGGGTGCAGTGGTCACTTTAGTCATATGGTACATCAAATTCTAGAGGTACGGCCATATTAGTGCGCAGGGGACTCTTGTGGGAACCGCAGCAGTCTGTTGCTGATCTAGAGGGACAATACTTACTAGTGTATGGCTTTATTAACCACATCCCTTATGTTATAATTAACATGTATAACCCCCCCCCCCCCCCCCCCCCCCCCCGGCTAGTCTTTCAATTCTTCATGTTATTCTGGGGTTCGCGGCGCAATATCCCTCGGCCCGGCTGATCTGTATGGGAGACTTTAATATGGTCATGCAGGAGGAGTTGGACAGATATAGACCGCCTGATGGGAGGAGGACTGGGGCCTATGCGACGACTACACTGTTTAGAATTGCTGCAGAAATGGGATGGGTGGATTTATGGAGACTTAGGAACCCGCAGCTGAGGGAATACTCCTGTTTTACTCCCGCTAGGGGAGCACTTTCGAGAATCGACTATGTCCTGGGCAATGCTGCTATTTACACGGATTTGATAGCAATTACTTATGAGCCACAGGGCCCATCAGACCATGCTGCGGTTGTAGCGCGCTTTGATATTCCTGGGGCTGCATCTAGAGGGGGAAAGATGAGAATCCATCCCTTCTGGCTTTCCCTATTGACACAAAATGATAGGATTCCTGATCAGTTGAGAGTTTTTTTAGATGTGCAGGGAGAAGAGACGGAGGGTCTATTATTGTGGGACACCCTGAAGGCCTACCTGAGGGGATGTTTGAAGTCCTCAATATCTTATGTAAAAAGAGATGCGGCTCGCCAGGAATTAGACCTGCACACCAAATGTAGGGAGGCTGAGGCCTCTTTTTGCTCTGATCCCACAGAGGGGAATAGGATAGAGTGGATGACTAGGGGTAGGTCGTATATGCTATATCTTAAGGAGAAAAGTGAACGTAAGATGTTCTTCATGAAGCAGCAGTCATTTGAATCGGGAGATAGAGCGGGTAGGCTTCTGGCTCAAATTGCTAGAACCAATCAATCGTCGTCCCCCCCGGTACTATGAATTTTGAGCCCGAAGGGACAGTTGGTGGAATCCGGTGAGGGAATACTTGACGGATTCAATCAGTTCTACCAATCACTGTACAGTTCAGCTGCTCAATACACGGAGAGGGAACTTAATGACTACATTTCAGAGGTGGAACATCCTACGCTAAATGCGGCGGATAGAGCCCTCCTAGATAAGGACATAACCCTGGAAGAAATCCAGTTAGCCATTCATGATATACCAGCTGGGAAGGCACCGGGACCGGACGGGATCCCGATAGAAGTATACTCAAGGTACAGTGAGATTCTTAGCCCTCAACTCCTTAAAATGTATTCAGCATCATTACAGCGCCATCAGCTACCTGAGACCATGTATGATGCCACTATTGTGGTCATATTGAAGCCGGATAAAGACCCAACTGCGTGTGGCTCCTACAGGCCAATATCATTGCTAAATTTAGACTACAAAATTCTGACTAGGTTATTAGCCTCCCGTTTAAACAAAGTGATCACGTCTATAGTACATCAGGATCAGGCAGGGTTCATGCCGGGGAGAACCACCTCTGACAATATCAGGAGAGCCCAGGTCATTGCTCAGATAGGAGTAGCGGAGGGTCGTGAATGGGCCCTGGCGTCACTGGATACGGCCAAGGCCTTTGACTCTGTGGAGTGGCCTTTCCTGTTGCGAATCCTGAAGGAATTTGGCTTTGGACCGGGGTTCATGAGGTGGGTTGAGATTTTGTACCAGAGACCTAAGGCAAATATATTAGTGAATGGAACCCAGTCAGATTCATTTACTTTGCATAGAGGCACAAGACAGGGCTGCCCCCTTTCCCCCCTCTTGTTTGCGGTGGTGATCGAGCATTTAGCCTTGCGTGTCAGGCAGGATGGGTCCTTCAAAGGGATCTCTAAAGGAAATAGAGAGGAGAAGATTGGCCTGTACGCGGATGATCTCCTCCTGTTTATGGATGAGCCTGAGCGGACCCTTCCCAGGGCAATTGAGGTAATAGAGAAGTTTGGCATATACTCGGGCTTGCTCATAAATTGGACGAAATCAGCTATTATGCCTCTTTGGGATCATGACTGGGCAGAGTGTATAAATAATCTACCAGTAGTGGATCAGTTTAAATATCTTGGCATTGTGATCACAAGGGACCCATGTGTGTCTGTGGCAAAAAATATAGACCCGATAGAGTCCCTATTTATTGATAAATTTAAGACATGGAAGGCATTGCCGATCTCTGTGATGGGGAGATTGAATCTAGTTAAAATGATTTTGCTTCCCAAAGGTCTGTATCTTCTGTCGCACGCATGCGCACCGGTACCCAAGGCCTTTTTTGACAGGTTGCACTCCCTGGTTACGGCTTTTGTTTGGGGCAAGGCTAGGAGGAAGCTTTCACAGAAAGTGCTACAGAGATCCAAGACAAGGGGTGGGGCGGCTCTACCCGATTTTTTCCTATATTATTTGGCCAGCCAGCTGAAGTATATAGCGGCATGGGTTAAACAGGGAGATCTACCTGGGCCGGAGTATTGGTTGAAGGAACATCTTAGTCTATCTAGTCTGTGGCCGGTGCTGGAGTCTCCAGGCACAGTTTCCAGGAGGTTACTTCCCACCCATAGACTGGCTAACCAAGTATGGAAAGCAGCAAAATTCAACTCCTATGTAGATTTACCAGATGTAGTTCCACTATGGGACAATCCCATGTTTCCACACTTGATAACGTTGGAGGGCTCGTTGACATGGAAAGGGTGTGGGGTGCTGACACTGGCTGAGCTGTATGATGGGGGTGTATTGCGGACTATGCAGCAATTACAGGAGAAGTTTGAGATTTCCCACTCTTTATTTTATAGGTACCTTCAGTTAAGACACGCCCTGAATGCTCAGTTTAGAGGGACGAGTCGCAGTATTTCTAAGTATCCTTTAATAGGGGTGTTAAGATCGCAGGGACCTAAGGGCATCATTTCTATACTGTACACATATTTGCTGGGTGATCGCATGATTCTCCAACCATTGGAGGTAGAAGCGAAATGGAAAGCTAACATTCCAAATCTTGAAGCGGAAGACTGGGAGGAGGCTATGTTAGTACCCAATAAGGTTTCCCCATCGGTAAATAATAGGTTGACACAATTGTTCATATTACATAGGAGCTATTTGTCCCCTCTTCGACTGTATAAGATGGGGAGATCGCCTAGCAGTAGCTGTCATAGATGTCAAGAGGAGAGTGCTGATTTCTGGCATTTGTTGTGGGGATGTAGGTATTTACAGGTTTTCTGGGGTAAAGTTGTAGAAATCCTCTCCACAATGGTACCTGTCTCGATAGGGGTTTGTCCAAAAATATGTATCCTAGGGATATTAGAGGAGGAACAGTGGACACATTATCAGAGACTATTTTTGGGAGAGGCTCTCTTCCTGGCCAGAAAGGCGGTAGCGCTGAGGTGTATGGCGGAAAGATCCTCTACAGTGGGCCAATGGAAGACTTTGATGAATCAAGCTATGACGATGGAAAAAGTGGTATACATTCATAGAAAATGCCCAGGGAAATTTCAGAAAGTGTGGGGGGAGTGGTGCTCTTCTACTCATTCCTTGCAATCTGTACATTTGCACTCCGCGTCGGTGAACCCCACTGCACTGGGTGTCTGAATGCTAGAACTCAGGTTTATGATGCCTCTTGATGTCGGGCTGTGAAATAGTGTGAAAATTACCCAACGCACCGTGTATTTTGTTGTCTGCTGTGGAGCTAGTGGCTCCCCTGCGTGGGCTGCCACTGTTCCAGAATGTGTTGAACCATGCTGTTGTTAAACTTCAATAAAACGAGTTTAAAAAAAAGAAGAGCCAATGTCCCCATAGTGCCCCCCATAATGTGTGCCAGTACAAGAACATGCCCTCTTATATTTTATATTGCAAAATGCCCCTATATTTTGTGCCCTCAGAAGATGTCCATATAGTGGCCAAAATAGTATCCCAATAGCATGGTGCCAAATGAAAAACAACAAACTCAAATACCTAGCTCCAGGCAGCTGAAAGGATGTGGAGCAGGCCTCTTCTGCCCTGTGTCCAGAGCTGTACGCTGCCCAGCTCAGGAAATGCAATGATGATTACGTTATTGCACCACCTGTGTCGGCCTCTGATAGGCTTCAGGTCTAGTGTCTGTAGACATCACTGCTGTGCCCCGCTGCAGCATCTAACTATATGCATATAAAATAATTAACAGTGCACCACTTGCAAGTGGGGCCCTTTTGTGACCCCTAAAACTACACGCCCTTGTGGAATCTCCTTTTGCTGAAATACAGTCATCTGCCCTGGCATGGTAGCCATCAAAGATAAGCTGGATATCCTCCTGTGGACCCAGCACTGAATCTTGGGGTACACCACTTATAACCAGGAACCATTAGGAACAGGGATCATTGACCACAACTCTCTGGACACGGTCCTTCAGCAAGTTTTCAATCCAATTAAAAAACTATACCTTCTAAACCCAAAGACCTTACTTAACCTATTAAATGCCTGTGAAGGATAGTATCAAATGCCTTTGCAAAGTCCAAGAACACTATATCCCCAGCTGCCCATCTGTCTCCAGGCCGCCTCATAAAAACATATTTTTTAACATGAATTTTGTTTTCTGATTGGTGTGATATTCTTTGACTTAGATTACTTGATGCATGTATAAGCTGCAAATTATACTGTTGATGTTGACACGTTCTCATACCAGAAAATGAAAAAAAATAAAAATAAAATTAATGGAAAATGTAATGCGGTTGAGATGAGATTGGCAAAGTATAAACTGCTAGTGGTGCTTGGTCAATGATCACACTACCAAGCTGGTCGCATTAATACTGGACGGTATCTTCCCTTGCTGCGACACAGGCTGCAACTCTGGCATGGTAACCATGAAACAGGTGCGGGATATCCTCCTGTGCAAACTCATTCCAAGCACTTTTAATGTGGACCTGTAGTTCAGTCAAGGTGGTTGTTGGCTGCTGTGCATGGGAGATTCATCACCCCATCCAGTCCCAGACATTCCCGATGGGTGAGAGATCTGGCCATTGAGCTGCCAGGGGAGCAGCTGGATAACCTGAAGAGCACATTGTGTAGCTCAGGAAGTGTTTGGCTGGGCATTAACATGTTGGAAAACCATATACAGTGGATATAAAAAGTCTACACACCCCTGGTAAAATATCAGGTTTCTGTGATGTAAAAAAATTAGACAAAGATAAATAATTTCAGAACTTTTTCCACCTTTAATGTGACCTATAAACTGTACCACTCAACAGAAAAACAAACTGAAATCTTTTAGGTGGAGGGAAGAAAAAAATAAAAAAATAAAATAATGTGGTTGCATAAGTGTGCACACCCTCTTATAACTGGGGATGTAGCTGTGTTCAGAATTAAGCAATCACATTCAAAATCATGTTAAATAGGGGTCAGCATACACCTGCCATCCTTTAAATTGCCTCTGATTAACCCCAAATAAAGTTCAGCTGCTCTATTTGGTCTTTCCTGAAATTTTCTTAGTCGCATCCCACAGCAAAAGCTATGGTCCACAGAGAGCTTCCAAAGCATCAAAGGGATCTCATTGTTAAAAGGTATCAGTCAGGAGAAGGGTACAAAATAATTTCCAAGGCATTAGATATACTATGGAACACAGTGAAGACAGTCATCATCAAGTGGAGAAAATATGGCACAACAGTGACATTACCAAGAACTGGACATCCCTCCAAAATTGTTGAAAAGACGAGAAGAAAACTGGTCTGGGAGGCTACCAAGAGGCCTACAGCAAAATTAAAGGAGCTGTAGGAATATCTGGCATGTACTGGCTGTGTGGTAAATGTGACAACAATCTCCCGTATTCTTCATATGTCTGGGCTATGGGGTAGAGTGGCAAGACGAAAGCCTTTTTTTTACGAAGAAAAACATCCAAGCCATGTTACATTTTGAAAAAACACATCTGAAGTCTCCTAAATGCATGTGGGAAAAGGTGTTATGGTCTGATGAAACCAAGGTTGAACTTTTTGGCCATAATTCCAAAAGATATGTTTGGCGCAAAAACAACACTGCACATCACCAAAAGAACACCATACCCACAGTGAAGCATGGTGGTGGCAGCATCAAGCTTTGGGGCTGTTTTTCTTCAGCTGGAACTGGGGCCTTAGTTAAGCTAGAGGGAGTTATGAACAGTTCCAAATACCAGTCAATATTGGCACAAAACCTTCAGGCTTCTGCCTGAAAGCTGAACACGAAGAGGAACTTCATCTTTCAGCATGACAACAACCCAAAGCATACATCCAAATCAACAAAGGAATGGCTTCACCAGAAGAAGATTAAAATTTTGGAATGGCCCGGCCAAAGCCCAGACCTGAATCTGTGGGGTGATCTGAAGATGGCTGTGCACAGGAGAAGCCCTCGCAATCTGACAGATTTGGAGTGTTTTTGCAAATCTTTCCAAGTCTAATTGTGCCATGCTGATAGACTCATACCCAAAAAGACTGAGTGCTGTAATAAAATCAAAAGGTGCTTCAACAAAGTATTAGTTTAAAGGTGTGCACACTTATGCAACCATATTATTTTATTTTTATGTTTTTTCTTCCCTCTACCTAAAAGATTTCAGTTTGTTTTTCAATTGAGTGGTACAGTTTATAGGTCACATTAAAGGTGGAAAAAGTTCTGAAATAATTTATCTTTGTCTCATTTTTTTACATCACAGAAACCTGACATTTTAACAGGGGTGTGTAGACTTTTAATATCCACTACAGGGGCGGACTGAGAACCCTCAGGGCCCCCGGGCAAAATAAATCAAGGGCCCCCTTCCAGGCCCCACCCATGTTCCACCTTCAGCCATGCCCATGTCCCACCTCCAGCCACGCCCCTATCCCGCCTCCAGCCACTCACAGAGGTCAGCAGGGAGACCATGACCAGTCTGTGGGCTATATAGCCCCATCTACAGCAAGTCATGATGCCTTGTGTGTTCTTAGGCGGCCGTGGCCTAAAAAGAACACATCACAAGGCATCATGACTTGCTGTATGGGGCTGTATAGCCCACAGACTGGTCATGGTCTTTTGCGGCCCCATTGAAATGAATGGGTCTGTACCGGGTACGGATCCGTTCATACGGCCGTCTGAATGGGCCCTTAAATGCAGGCAGTGGCCTAGCTAGCAGCCATGAAAATGTACCAAGGGCAGGCACAGCAGCATCCAACTAAGTGGCCTAGCGCTCATCTTCTCTGTTCTCTGAGAAGATGAGCGCTAGGCCACTTAGTTGGATGCTGCTGTGCCTGCCCTTGGTACATTTTAATCATGGCTGCAGCCTGCTAGCTAGGCCCCCCTGCCTGCATTTAATGGATGCTGGATGCTGCTGTGCCTGCCCATGCCCTTGGTACATTTTCATGGCTGACGTCACCACCTACCCTAACAGCTGTCCTGAGTTGACTTGACTCTCCTGTCCAGGCGCTGTCTCCTGCTGCTGGCAGTGTGACCTGCGTTCACTTCAGCGTCGCCGTCTTCAATCTGGGGCTCTGGATGAGCTGAGGGCGGCTGACACACAGTCAGTCAGCTCACATCTGCTCTAGGTAGGACCTGCACTCCAGTCCTGTCTCCTGCTTGAATGCTTCCCGCCGCCGAGGCACCGCTCGTCACGCCCCCGTGGCCTGCCCTGAGCTCATGTTGCTGAGGCAGAGGGCAGTGCCAGACAGTGGCGGCCGGGCTGCCTACCTATCACAAGCAGCAGGCTGGGGATGGGCGGGACTCGGGAAGCTGCAGGCGGGCCTTGCAACGGCGCAAGTGAGGTAAAGAAAAAAAAAAAAAAGGTCATTCATTTTTTCCCGCCCCGGCCGGCAGGCGGTCCCCCTTTCCGGCCGGGCCCTCGGACCATGTCCGAAGTGCCCGACCGCTCAGTCCGCCCCTGATCCACTGTATGTGACATCACTATCTAAAACAGTAGGATAACTTACATGTTAGAACTTATTCTAAGAGTAACCACACAGCTGAAGGAAAGATTCAGAAATAACAGAATACAGATAGACTGCCTATTATACAACCACAAAATATCAAAATCAAATTATATATTAGCATGCATGACTTTTAGAGTCACATATGAATGATTCATCTGATCTGATGAATTTCTAGTAACCAAGAGAAATAATTTCCTTCTTTTCAGCAAATAACATTTTCTGTACATGTCGAACAATGTATTTTGGAAGCTTGGCTAATCATGCATTAACTGTCCATTTAATGAGGGTTGATCTTGACTAAGAAAGTGAGAGCTGTTGACAAATAGTTTGATTTATGTCATAAGAAAGCTTCATGGATAGAGTTTATATATAGCTGACAAGATGAAAATGAAACAAAACTTTCTGCAACAACATTGAACATCAATATTATTTGCATAATATAAATTTAAAATGAAACAATGGCTAAAACTGTATAGATGGAAGCAACAAAATACATAAAATATGCAACATGCATGAGTTTACCAATGAATATAGCACATTTTAATAATGGGTACTGTGGCAATGTGAACATTGAGTTGTTGTGTACCCAGCTTCCAGTCCGGGACTTGAGGCATGCTCATGTCCAGGGATCCTATTTAATCCTGCTACTGGATCTTGGGTGTGTCTCACTCTGGAGTGTCTTGTGAAGCAGAGTCCTGGTGAGGCTCTGTGTGAATGGTCTCAGCCGGGTGGGCTGAGGGGCCGCGAGGCTAGGCGATAGCCTGAACTTTGGGGGATGCGGTGATGCCTGTGAAACAAGGATCACGAGGCCAGAGTCGGGGGGACTACTGGGCCACAATCCCCCAAAAGGTATTGAAGTGTCACAGCCTGGAGGTTGCTGGACTGAATGGCTGAGGAAAGCCGCATTTGTGTTCCATGTGTGAACAGTGCTCTCTAGGTGAGTCAGGGATACGCTTATGTGTTTAGTTAGAGCCTAGCCTGGCAAGGGTTTGTTATTTTGTGTGGTTGTCACACGTGATAAGTTGAAGCTGCGACTTCTTAACCTGTGCTTTGCTAAAGTGTATGAAATAAAGCAAGAGTTTGGACATTATAATCGTGTCTGCGAAGATATCTCTGAGTGTGACCCCTTGAAAAGAGATGATCCCTTACAGTACCTAAGCGTTTACTAAAACCATGAGGTACAACAGTGCTTCTCACAATGCCTTGCAATCTTAACCCCTTAAGGACACAGCCCTATTTCACCTTAAGGACCAGGCCATTTTTTGCAAATCTGACCAGTGTCACTTTAAGTGCTGATAACTTGAAAACGCTTTGACTTACCCAGGCCGTTCTGAGATTGTTTTTTCGTCACATATTGTACTTCATGACACTGCTAAAATTGGTCCAAAAAAGTAAATTTTGTTTGCATAAAAAAATAAAAATTTTGACAAAAATTTTGAAAAATTAGCAAATTTCAAAGTTTCAGTTTCTCTACTTACATAGTAATACCCCCAAAAATTGTGATGACTTTACATTCCCCATATGTCTACTTCATGTTTGTATAATTTTGGGAATGATATTTTATTTTTTGGGGATGTTACAAGGCTTAGAAGTTTAGAAGCAAATTTTGAAATTTTTCAGAAATCTTCAAAATCCCACTTTTTATGGACCAGTTCAGGTGTGAAGTCATATTGTGAGGCTTAGATAATAGAAACCTCCCAAAAATGACCCCATTCTAGAAACTACACCCCTCAAGGTATTCAAAACAGTTTTTTCAAACTTTATTAACCCTTTAGGTCTTCCACAAGAGTTAATGGCAGATTGAGAAACAATTTCGAAATTTCTATTTTTTGGAAAATTTTCCAATATAATAATTTTTTTCCAGGAGTAAAACAAGGGTTAACTGCCAAACAACACTCAAAATGGGTTGCCCTGATTCTGTAATTTGCAGAAACACCCATATGTGGTTGTAAACTACTGTTTGGCCGAACGGGAGCACATAGAAGGAGGGGAACGCCATATGGGTTTTGGAAGGCAGATTTTGCACGACTGGTTTTGTTTATACCATGTCCCATTTGAAGCCCCCTGTTGCACCCCTAGAATAGAAATTTCAAAAAAGTGACTCCATCTAAGAAAGTACACCCCTCAAGGTATTCAAAACTGGGTTTACAAACTTTGTTAACCCTTTAGGTGTTCCACAAGAGTTAATGGCAGATGGAGAAACAATTTTGAAATTTCTATTTTTTGGAAAATTTTCCATTTTAACCCTTATATTATTACTGGAAAAAATGGGTTAACAGCCAAACAAAACTCAAAATGGGTTGCCCTGATTCTGTAGTTTGCAGAAACACCCCATATGTGGTCGTAAACTACTATTTGGCTAAACGGCAGGACATAGAAGAAGGGGAACGTCATATGGTTTTTGGAAAGCAGATTTTGCTGGACTGGTTTATTTACACCATGTACCCTTTCAAGCCCTCTGATGCACCCCTAGAGTAGAAACTCCATAAAAGTGACCCCATCGAGGAAACTACGGGATAAGGTGGTTGTTGTTTTGGGACTATTTTGGGGGTAAATTTGATTTTTGGTTGCTCTATATTACTCTTCTTGAGGCAATGTAACAAAAAAATTAAATTCTAAAATTGTTTCTACATTCGCTATTTAGTTTTGTGGAACACCTAAAGAGTTAACATAGTTTGTAAAGTAACTTTTGAATACCTTGAGGGGTGTAGTTTCTTAGATGGGGTCACTTTTTTGGAGTTTCTAGTCTAGGCTACATCAGGGGGGGCTTCTAATGGGACATGGTGTCAAAAAAAAACTGTCTATCAAAATCTGCCTTCCAGAAACCATATGGCGTTCCCTTCGTTCTATGCCCAGCCGTGCGGCTATATAGCCATTTGCGACCACATATGGGGTGTTTCTGCAAACTACAGAATCGGGGCAATAAATATTTAGTTTTGTTTGGCTGTTAACCCTTGCTTTATTACCGGCAAAATAGATTCAAATTGAAATTTTGCCCAAAAATGGGTGTTTTGGCACCGTTTTTATTTTATATTTTTAACATCGTTCATCCGAGGCGTTTGGTCAAAAGTTATTTTTATAGCGACGACTTTTACGCACGCGACGATGCCCAATATGTATGGCTCTCAGACTTTGGAGACACTAAGCAGGCATCCTAAAACTGCGGCCCTCCAGATGTTGTAAAACTACAATTCCCACCATGCCCTGCTGATGGCTGTAGGTTGTCTGGGCATGCTGGGAGTTATAGTTTTACAACATCTGGAGGGCCGCAGTTTGAGGATGCCTGCACTAAAACTAATATTTTTTTGGGAAAGAAAAATTGTTTCCGTGTCTCCAAAGTCTGAGAGACATAGTTTTTTATGTTCTCTAGTGGACTGTTGGGGATTATAAAAATTTAGTACTCCATGAAGTGTGGTACTCCCTGAAGCAATCGATAACGCAGAGGCCCGGATGATCGGGGCATGTGTCACACTGAGTGGTGGTGTCCTTCCGTATCCCCCTCTTGTGACACACTCTGCACTTTTTTGGGGTTCGTCCCTTCTTTCCAGTATGGGGGACCACACCTGGAAAGTGTTGGCCAGGGACGATCCGGGCGCCTCCAATTCCCGAGGTACTCCGGCCTGCTCTTTCCCGGTCCGAAAAGATCAGGTCCTTGAGGACTGCCTCATAGAATTCGAGGAATGTCCCTGTGCTGACAGCGCTTCGGGATAGTACAAAAGAGTTGTACATGGCAACCTGCACCAAGTAGACCGCAACTTTTTTGTACCATGCCCGGGTTTTGCGCATGGCGTTATATGGCTTGAGGACTTGATCAGAGAGATCAACTCCTCCCATATACCGATTGTAGTCGACGATACAATCGGGCTTGAGGACCGTTGCCGCGGTACCTCGCACAGGGACTGGGGTGGTGCTGTTACCGTGGATTGTGGACAGCATAAGGACATCCCTCTTGTCCTTATACCTGACCAGCAACAGGTTTCCACTGGTAAGGGCATGGGTCTCACCCCTGGGGATAGGTACCTGGTGGGGGTAGGCAGGGAGGCCGCGTTGATTTTTCCGCACGGTCTCACAAGCGAACGTGGATCTGGCGGCAAGGGACCTGAACAAGGGGATACTAGTATAAAAGTTATCCACGTACAAGTGGTAACCGTTATCCAGCAGTGGGTACATAAGGTCCCACACGAGTTTCCCGCTAACACCCAGAGTGGGGGGACATTCTGGGGGTTGAATACGGGAATCTCGCCCTTCGTACACACGAAATTTGTAAGTGTAAGTGGCGGGAAGGGGGTCTGGGGTCTGATGGATGGATCAAAAAAAGTTTTGAATAAAAGTACTTTTTTTCCTAACTAACTTTTCCCTTCTTTCCCTGCCTAACGGTACCTCTCCCTCACTGACCCTAACCTACCTGGGTGGCGATGGGTGCAGGAGGGTGATGGATGGCGATTAGGGGGGACTCAGGAGCTGGTGCTGGACGATGCTGCCGGGTGCTCGTGCAGAACAGGAAGAGGAGGGGAGAGAGGAGCGCAGGAAGTTTGAATCTCGCGCCTCTCTCCCCTGCACCAATCAGCACCCTGGACAGCAGGCATCAGCACCAGGGCCAGCACCGCCTCTCCAAATCCTTGGACTGCGATAGGTGGTGTATAATTACGCCACCGATCGCAGTCTTTTTCCGGTTCATCGGGTCACAGGACACCCGAATGGACCGGAAACGCAGAAAACCGCAGGTCTGAATTGACCTGCGGTTTTCTGCGATCGTCGATACGGGGGGGGGTCAAATGACCCCCCCTGCATTGTTACGGGATGCCGGCTGAATGATTTCAGCCGGCATCCCGTTCCGATTAACCCCCGCGGCGCCGGAATCCCGATTTTAAGTCAGGACGTACCGGTACGTCCTGTGTCCTTAAGGACTCGGAAAATAGGGCGTACCGGTACGTCCTATGTCCTTAAGGGGTTAAAGGGAACCTGTCACCGGGATTTTGGGTATAGAGCTGAGGACATGGGTTGCTAGATGGCCGGTAGCACATCCACAATACCCAGTCCCCATAGCTCTGTGTGCTTTTATTGTGTATAAAAACCGATTTGATACATATGCAAATTAACCTGAGATGAGTCAGAGCTTGAAAATATGACTCTTCTCTGGTCACAGAAGTAAGATATGACTCTTTTATGTTAATTTGCATATGTATCAAATAGTTTTTTTTTTAAACAATAAAAGCACACAGAGCTATGGGGACTGGGTATTGCGGATGTGCTAGTGGCCATCTAGCAACCCATGTCCTCAGCTCTATACCCAAAATCCCGGTGACAGGTTCCCTTTAAGCTTTTCATAGTTTTGCCCAGCTTTTCCAGCATGCTAAATACAGATCCCATATACTTTATACTTTCTATGGATGCGTATTTCACATTCTGGAATAGCAGAACAGAACTGATGAAAGACCAGGGGTGTACATATAAATTACTAGGCCCCATAACAAGACTCTAAATTGGTCCCCCATGCCTCATTCCAGAAAACTATGAAGCACCTGGTTTGATTACAGAATGATTTCTTTACCTGATCAAATACTAATAAACTCCCCCAATATCAAGTTTTAATCTTATTGCAGTCATGCTAGTAGTGTGAAAAGTGTACATTTTGCAAAAGTAGTGTAACCAACTTGTGGGATCAAAGAAAGAATGTAAAAAAATGGTTAAAGCACCAAAGAACAAGGGTAGCCATAAATTATATACATTTATATTTTCTTCATGTTAACAGCTACCTGGGCTCTATGTGGTATTATCAAGGCATGATATGATCTACACATGCAGCGAGCCCAGGAGGAGTCGCAGTGGAGGATGGGAGTGGTTGTGGGTCTGGCTGTAACAGTCAATCATGGTGGCTTTCCTCACACCACTGCTCCCTAGGGCTGTATAATGAAAGGAGGGCAGACTCTTTCTTCCCTCAGGACACACCCTGGTTTTGGAGCTCATGACTGATGTAGTTGGGGTGCCTATTATGTTAAAGGGTTTCTACCACCACATTTTGACCTATTTAGCTGTCAGACACTAGCGATCTGCTAGTGTCTGCTCTACCTAACCATGCTATTGTAATTCCTTTCTGTGCAGCGGTTACCCGAAAAAACGTAGTTTTATTGGTATGCTAATAAGCCTCTAGGTGCTATGGAGGTGTCTTTTCAGCACCTAGAGGCTCCATCCACTCACCATTTCTGCCGCCCAGCGGCAGGGCCGCTGATAGGCCAGTACAGCTGGCCCAGTTGTACCGGGCCTGGCTGGCAGGGGGGCCCGGGCTGCCGACTCCCGAGCCATTTTAATTTTTTTGCTGTCAGTGGGCTGGCTCCAGTAACAGCAGGCAGTGTGGGGGCGGCGCTCACTCACTGACGTCACACGCCTGCTCCTCCCACTAGGCGGCGCAGGCGCGTGACGTCAGTGAGTGAGCGCTGCCGCCCGCACTTGTTACTGGAGGCTGGAGGGTGGAGGGAGGAGGCAGGAGCTGAATGTAAGGTAGTATTTTAGTAAAGAGATGAGCGCTGTGCCTGTGCTAAAATTAAAGTTACTGTCTGCAGCCTGCACGGCTGCACCGATTTATTAATGTATACTACTGTGAGTGGCGGGGGGGGATCTATATGGATGACGTCATGACGGCACTGTTATAGGGAGGGCGGGGGATCCGTGGATGGCACTGTTATGGGGGGGGGGGGGTCTGTCATGTGGATGACACTTATGGGGGGGCCGGGGGGTCTGTGGATGACACTTATGGGGGGGATCTGTGGATGGCACCATTATGGAGGGGGATCTGTGGATGACACTGTTATGGGGGGATCTGTGGATGACTGTTATGGGGGGGATCTGTGGATGGCACTGTTATGGAGGGTATCTGTGAATGGCACTGTTATGGAGGGGTATCTGTGGATGACACATAGCATAAGATGCTATATACGGTATGTGTCATCCACAGATCCCCCTCTATAACAGTGCCTTCCACAGATCCCCCCATAACAGTGCCATCCACAGATCCCCCCATAACAGTGCCATCCACAGATCCCCTCCATAACAGTGCCATCCACAGATCCCCTCCATAACAGTGCCATCCACAGATCCCCTCCATAACAGTGCCATCCACAGATCCCCTCCATAACAGTGCCATCCACAGATCCCCTCCATAAAAGTGCCATTCACAGATCCCCTCCATAACAGTGCCATTCACAGATCCCCTCCATAACAGCGCCATTCACAGACGACCCCCCAGCGCCATAAATATCACTTGTAGACAAATCTGCATGTTGTTTCAAGGCGGCGTCTGGGGAGGGGCCAAGGGCGGGGCCAGGGGTGTGGCTGAAGGAGGGATCAGGGGGTGGAGCTGAAGGGGGCCCCGTCATGTATGCTGTACGGGGCCCCATGATTTCTATCAGCGGCCCTGCCCAGCGGGCTCCAGCCCGCCCCTCTCCTCTAGATTGACAGACTGCATCTCGGCCGAATTCTCGCGCCTACGCCGTGTGCTTCTGTATTCGGTGACTGTCTCCCTGCGCCGGCATCTTCACTGCAATTACGGCGCAGGGAGCAGTCCAACAGTCACTGATCCTGCGCCGAATACAGAAGCACACGGCGCAGGCGCGAGTGGGCTGTCAATCTAGAGGAGAGGGGCGGGTGGAAATAGTGAGTGGACGGAGCCTCTAGGTGCTGAAAAGATGCCCCTATAGCACCTAGAGGCTCATTAGCATACCAATAAAGCTACATTTTTTAAGGTAACCGCTGCACAGAAAGGGATTACAATAGCATAGTTAGGTGGTTAGGTAGAGCAGACACTAGCAGATCGCTAGTGTCTGACAGCTAATTAGGTCAAAATGTGGTGGTAGAAACCCATTTAAGTGGTCATATTGGTGGAAGGCAGTAGATGTAGAGTGCAATGGACGGCATATGGTATAGGAGTCAGAAAACCAGGCCAGTACAAAATAGGAGTTGTAGTACATCCAGTTATAGCAGACACAGTTCCAACTGTACACCGTGCAATTCTTTCCCAGATAGTTATGTATGTAATAATGGCTGTACAGTAGTGTTCACTGCCTATAGACGGTTTTGAAGGCATGTCTGGCCACAATGTGTCAAAGTGTGAAGGGTGGCTTAATGGTGTCCCTTACAATAGGAAAGTTTTAGCAGCTTTTGGGAGCAGATTACCTTACAGACTCCAATGCTCAACCATGCAGATTCTAAGTTCTCTAGTTTTCACTTTTGTATTTCTCCTTCTCTTCTCCAGTAGATCATGCAGAGATCGGTGACTCAGGGGTCAGGGGCAGATCCTGGATCCTCACCCAACCTGCAAGGACCAAGCCAGAATTGTTAACCCTGGATGTGCAATCCATAAACAGCTATACTGGGTACAATACATGGCATAACATTACAATACATTAAATAACAAAGCATTTGCTCTGGGGTACTGCACACATAATTAATTATCTGGGCACTGTACAACATTATCTTGACCTCTATGACCTCATGACATCCATACAGTACTGTACAGACACTTTACTATATCTGCCTTAAAGGATGGAGTTGATAGGGTTCTGCCAATCCATAACAACGTCACCCCAAGATCCATATAAACCCGAGGTTGTCTTTGATTTGTCTTCTGAACTCCTCAACTTTGCATTTTTCTTTCTTAGATATTCAGAATGAAAGTATCACATCCACTGGTTTTAATTATATAGTTGTCCTATATGAAGACAATAATCCCCTAGTCATCGAGTTTTATGAATATATTGCATAATTTCATATTAATTTCACCAATATGATCATTTTTCTTTTTTTATAAATTTTATTGAGGGAAAGAAATGCATGTACAAATCGTATCGATCAGAAAAAAACCTTTTACAGATTGCATATAGCAAATACTTGTCAAATGTTACTTCACTAGATTTAACAAGCGATGTTTACCGTATCTTGTACATTCCATTATCCGTAGGATAAAATTAGCATGACATAGTCTCCCAATTATTTAATTTTTTTCCCCCATCCCTATCTCCCTCCCTAACCCAACCAGTAGTAATCAAAAATACAACAATATATACTCCATGAATATCCGTCCCCATTTGTATACATTAAGATGGTATCTTTCATTTTGGATCAGTGCGGTGTTTAATCCTAACTAACGGATAGTTTCCCTAATGTGCCTTTAGCCTGCTCTTCCAAATACCATAATGTGTTCTGAAAAGGGAGCATCAATTCTCTCAATTCTTCTTGAGGTAGGATTCGGATCACAAATTTTCTCCATTTATGAAAAAAGCAGCTGTAGTTTTTCCTTTGTGTTTCTCAGCATCTAACAAGTCCATATATAGAATTTGTTTCATTGTGCCGATTACCTCATCTAGCGTTGGGATGGTGGAATATAGCAGTGTCTTAATAAGCATTTTTTCGCTGCCAATAAAAATAGATGTACCCCCTTAACTTCCACCGCTTGAGTTTGATCTCCCTCCTGTTCTCTCGGAATACATGGAGATATGCACTGTTGTGGTGAAGGACTCACTTCCACCTCCCAAACTTCTTTAATATAATCTATCACCTGCCCCCAAAGCTGTGATACATCAAGGCAGTCCCATAGGCCGTGTAATAAATTGGCCTTTGGCAGTTGACATTTCGGACAACTTCTGAGATAATGAGCAGGGGCATCCCTATAAGAGAGATCAAAAGCATATGTTGCTTTATGAATAATTCGGAATTGCATCTCTCTCCACGTTTTGCTACTAATTGCCTGTCTCACTCTCTCCATACCTGCCCTAATTTTTGCGGTCAAGGAGATGATCATATTTTTCTATAGAAGTCTAACATAGGATCATATTCCGTGAGTATCGGATGTCATCCCCATTTTTTCTGAATTAAGGATATTGAGGATCAGCAGAACAATAGAACAAATTGAAACATCTCCACAGCTTTTCAATCGTCTTAATGATGATCATTGAATAATTAGCTTTTATTTTTTCAAACAGACAAATCATTAATGTGTCAGATGTATTCCAGGTCACAGCGTTGAATGGAAGATGAAGAATATAGGGCACAGTGTGACTTGTTCTCTGAGCTGTTTGTTTATCTCCCAATAGTAATTATATGCAAACCCACTCGCACATTAATATGTATTAGTAACTAATTGGACACTAAGCTCCGTTGAAATAATCTATTGTAGATAATGATTCTGCTTAGAGGTTTTTGAGAATCGTCCCTATTTTAAGAAGCTAAAGAAGTAAAGTAGAAAAAGACAGGATTGTAACCTGTTCTCAAGATAAAAGACTTGACATCAAAAGCGCTCAGTGTTCGAGCTTTCTTCTCTTCCGGTCCCTTCTACAATGTTCTTGACATTCACAAAACCTTATGCTGATTACTATTCTACAGTAATTAGCTGAGTATTTAGTACAGTTCCAGCCTTGCCAGGTACTCAGCAATGAAAATTATTATTCATCCAGGTTTCTAATTGCATTGACACGCTTTTCTATCTGTCCTTACATAATTGAAAAATTAATGTACAGGAACGTGGGGAAGAATTGCTCACAATATGTGAAGTCAGTCGCAAAATCATCTTTATTGTTCAAGTGGTGTTCTTTGTCAAAGAGCCAAATTTTCCCTCAGAAATGATATATTTTCTCTTTCTCTGCCAAAGAGTATCTTTATCTTAGTCCATTACCATTTCAAAAATTAGAAAATGATTATCTTTGTCCATTATCCCAAGGATTATTAGTCCCAATCCTATTATCTATTCGTCTCATATAAATGTTTAGAACAGCTCTTCACTATTTTGTCTTTTTTAGATTCACCTCCTTGAGCACCATTTAATGGAAGGTTCTCAAAATATCAAACTTACCTGTTAGATGAAAATCAGGACTATAGGACTCAGATATAATTGAGCATCCAGCTCAGTGATGGCAGAACTACTGGTTCCCTGCCGATTGGGGCTTTGTTTTGATACAGGCGGTGTGATGACATCATCATGCCACCTGTGATGTTCTGCAGATGCTCTATGTCTGAAGAGCAAGGACTGCATCACTGGAGGACATCTTGTGACTGTGGAAAGGTAAGTATTACAGTGTGTGCACTGTATACTGAGGAAAAAGGCAAGGGGACAAATATCAGGGGGCAAAAAGCATGGACACACAGAGAAAGGGGACACAATGCATGGGGGCACAGAGCATGCAACACAATATATCGGGCACAGAGCATGTGGCACAGTATGGGGCACAGAGCATGTGGCAAAGTATGGGGGCCAAGTGCATGTGGCACCGTATGGGGGCACAGTGCATGTGGCACAGTATGGGGCACAGAGCATGTGGCACAGTATGGAGGCACAGAACATGAGGCATTGTAGTTTTCAAGGTGTGCACAGTAATAGGTGGATCATTGGATTGAGAAAGCCATGTGACTTACTTGTTTGCGTATTTACAAGCAGTTCTTTGGGCTAATAGACTCTCTATTTCAAATTTTCTGGACTCCTGGATTTGCACTCCCTATATTCCATCCCTTATTTTATTTTGGATTTTTATATCTTGTGCTTTGGCACTGCCTCTTTATTAGAAGGTGAGTTAATTCTTTTCGGATCAAGCTTATGGCTGACATCTAACCTGATAACGACCAAGCTCCATATACCTATGGTGCTGGATTAAATCTCCTTCTCCTGCAATCTTGCATGAGCAGGTCGGGTCCCCAGCTGTCAGTGAACCCTTATTTGAAGACCGAAGTGGTTTCTTTCTTCTGTACATAGAACTCACTGCACTAAATGGAGGAAACAGCTATCACATGCCACCAGGTGTCTAAAGCAGAGCTGCGGGGTCTTAGCAGAATCTGATCACCTCAGTCTGTGTACAATTCTCCCCCAGGGGGTTGTTTTCCCCTGTAACTGGGGATCTTTTGGATGCCCCAGTTACTACGGAAAAGTGCAAAATAATTTTTTTTTAAAAGTGTGTCCCCCAGAGATCTTTTAATACCTTTTTTGGGGACACATTTTAAAATATATTAAAAATAAGTAAGCAAAAAATTCCTGAATAAAACATATTAACAAAAGTCATAGCTATCACGTAAAAAAAAATCAAAGGAAGGGGAAGACATTTTTCCCATAAAATGAGAAAAACTGGATTTTACCTCATGAGGGTTTTCAACAGATGTTGAGAATTGGAGACTATTCTTATTGCTACATTGTAGCTAAGGTATGTTTCAATTAAAATATCTACCCTGCCTGAACATCTCCAATACGTCTTTAAATATCTTGCCCACTGGGCACAGCGGAGACCCGGGGCTAATACCATGACTGGTGAAAACACAGATCACAGACATTTAACCTCTCAGATGCTGTGGTCAATTTTGACCATGGCATCAAAGAAGGCTTTCCCCGGGAGCCCTACAATCGGGGGAGCCGTTTGTTCCTTGTAGTAGCCTTGGTCCCTCTGAAGGATCTGAGGCTACTACAGCAGTAGTTCCTATGGAGGTCTGCAGGTAGCAGTCCATCCCAGGAACAGCTTGCAATGGTAACTCATTGCAGTCTAAGGGACAAGAAATCTAACAATCATTTGTTAAAGTCCATAAGGAGACTTAAAATATGTGTAAAAAAAACTTTTTAAAAAATAAAATTATTGTCAACCCTTTCCCCATAATAAAAATAAACGCTTAAAAAATAAAAATAATTCCACAGCCACATCCCAAATCTATGATAGCACAGCACCCCTGAAGTATTAAAATATAGACATATTTTGCCAATACAGTGAACTTAGTAACAGAAACAATCATCAAAATGGATGATTTGGCACTTTTTCTTTGCTTCACTTTCCAAAAAAAGAATAAAAAGTGATCAAAAATTCATACATATTCTAAAATGGTATCACTAAAAACTACAGATCGCCCAGCAAAAATAGTCCTTCACTCAGCTCCATAGACATAACTATAAAAATGTTATGGGAGTCAGAATATAGCCATCATGTGCAATATTGAATGGTGCCATTAGAAAGTACAACTTTTCCCGCGAAAAACAAGCTCCATATGTGAACGAAAAAATTAAAAAGTTATGGCTCTGGGAAAGCAGGGAGTGAAAAGCAAAAATAAGACATTTGTATTGCCAACATGTATATCCCTAAAATCATGTGACAGCATTGAAATAGCTCTATCACTTACAATGTCGGTCTGGGAAATAGCCCAGGATCTATGGTTTACTTAAACGACTAGTGACCATATATAAGGACCGCAAACACTTTTTAGATTTTGATGGAGTATCCTAAGGCCGTGTTCATATTTTAGTCCTCAAAATGTGAATACGTTCCATGTGCAGTCTGTTTTTTTCTCATTCCCATCAGCAGAAAGAACTATTGTAATTCGCAGTATGGACAAGAATTGGACATATTCTAAGACATGTGCAAAGCCCCGTAGAAAAGAATGCATCAATGTGCTAGAAATATTACAATTCCAGACATAGTGACACAGATCAAGAAGTATCTATAGTAATGGTTACATGTGCAATGGCAAAACTGTGTACCTCAACACGCAATGACTCGTGATGCAAAGTGAGCAAATCTTTTGTGGAATCATATCCAATTTGAAGTACAAGAGCTCTGCTGCCAATTCACATCAAACAGATTTTGTCTCACTGAGTGTTGAAGATAAATTCCTATAGATTACATGCCAGTTTCCTCATTTGTGGTTTGCTGCGAGATCTATTAGCTGCATAAAATTTAAATCGTTTTGACTGCATAAAAATACCCAATATGCATGTATAAATAACTGTAATTACAAAAAAACTCAAGGGAGAAAATGTTATGTGAAGGGCTGCATGCACCAAACCGGAAGGTTTAATTTTAGAACCATTAATGAGATGGATTGGTGCTTTCTATGCAAATTACGTCCTGATGTCATCTCTGTAAAAAGTAGTTTTTTTCTCAGCATATGCATCTTAACATGTTTGTCAGTTGATGAAAGGCAGATATGCTGACCCTTATATTCAGGAGTGGGAATATAAATGAGCTGTAGGGCTTATGCACATGTACTGTATACGACACTGTGTAATTTCTGAGTTATATGGAGCCATAATATGGCCCCCATGGAAGTCTAAAATAGGCCATTCTGTGATTTCATCTAGAGTTCATTCTCTTGGATACATACAGTATACACAATCTGACCAGAAAAAAATTGTGACATGATCCATCAAATGCTGCATTGCAGTGCTATATAGAGACACTGGCGGCACACAAACTCTACAGCTCTACTGTATGCACTGTGTACAAAATGTAAGAGAATGGCCAAGTTGCTAGTAGTGGAGACTTTTTCCTTCAATAAGTCATGTGCTTTTTGCAGAACCTATTTTTGTTGCTTTCATTCTATAACCTACGCATCATGGTGAATAAAAAATGGGTTTCTATTAGAGATGAGTCAACCTTACCTACCAAACCTTCTTCTATGTCGCCTACAAAAATATTAAAAAGAATAGGACCCAGGACAGATCCTTGAGGTACACCACTTGTGATTTGTCGCTCCTCAGAATACAACCCATTAGCAATGTGAGATGGGGAAACAGCTCTCCTTGTCTGAACACTGTTTGTGTAGATTAAATTAAATGTTCTGGACTGACATTCTGCTGTTTGGCTACAAGATGCCGCTGTTTCCTAAACACAGCTACAGACTGCACATACACTCACCTAAAGAATTATTAATTCATTAATGCAATTATCTAGTCAACCAATCACATGGCAGTTGCTTCAATGCATTTAGGGGTGTGGTCCTGGTCAAGACAATCTCCTGAACTCCAAACTGAATGTCAGAATGGGAAAGAAAGGTGATTTAAGCAATTTTGAGCGTGGCATGGTTGTTGATGCCAGACGGGCCGGTCTGAGTATTTCACAATCTGCTAAGTAACTGGGATTTTCACGCACAACCATTTCTAGGGTTTACAAAGAATGGTGTGAAAAGGGAAAAACATCCAGTATGCGGCAGTCCTGTGGGCAAAAATGCCTTGTGGATGCTAGAGCTCAGAGGAGAATGGGCCGACTGATTCAAGCTGATAGAAGAGCAACGTTGACTGAAATAACCACTCGTTACAACCGAGGTATGCAGCAAAGCATTTGTGAAGCCACAACATGCACAACCTTGAAGCGGATTGGCTACAACAGCAGAAGACCCCACCGGGTACCACTCATCTCCACTACAAATAGGAAAAAGAGGCTACAATTTGCACGAGCTCACCAAAATTGTACTTTGTTGAAGACTGGAAAAATGTTGCCTGGTCTGATGAGTCTCGATTTCTGTTGAGACATTCTAATGGTAGAGTCCGAATTTGGCGTAAACAGAATGAGAACATGTATCCATCCTCTGATGGCTACTTCCAGCAGGATAATGCACCATGTCACAAAGCTCGAATCATTTCAAATTGGTTTCTTGAACATTACAATGAGTTCACTGTACTAAAATGGCCCCCACAGTCACCAGATCTCAAATCAATAGAGCATCTTTGGGATGTGGTGGAAGTGGAGCTTCATGCCCTGGATGTGCATCCCTCAAATCTCCATCAACTGCAAGATGCTATCCTATCAATATGGGCCAACATTTCTAAAGAATGCTATCAGCACCTTGTTGAATCAATGCCACGTAGAATTAAGGCAGTTCTGAAGGCAAAAGGGGATCCAACACCGTATTAGTATGGTGTTCCTAAAAATTCTTTAGGTGTCGGGATTCGAACCCGTGACCAGCCACATCCCAGGCGGTAACCCTGCTTACTAGGCTACCGTCCTCTCTGGACATTACTCCCTGAAACCTATTATGTAACCTCAGTCTTGCCAAGCCTTGCTCATCACCCTTGATTCCCCACACCTGGTACTTCCCTATATAAGTCCAGCCCCTTGCACTCTAGCTTGCTGATTATTGAGCTCCTGAGCCTTGATCAAGCTTCTCCTCATCTGCTGCTCCTGCTACTACTGAAAGTCCACTGCTGACCAGGAATTGCCTACCGACTACTCTTCTGCTTGTCCCTACCTACTGAACTGCTACCACCGTTGCCATCCGGATTGTCTGACCACGCTTACTGCCGCCTGCCCTGACCCACCGCCTGCCTACCGACTACTCTTCTGCTTGTCCCTACCTACTACCTGCCTGCGGTCCTTGCCACTGGGCTCCACTCCTACCTCCAGCCAGCGGTCCTCTGACTCAGGTGAGCCTATAGGATTGTTACAGAATAATCAGCCCCACTATGGAGTCCGCAATGGCCACTCTGCGTAAGCAGGTCTCCGAACTTCAAGAATTTGGTACTACATATCAGGAGAAATTTTCCCAGCTCCAAGGCGTAGTCCAAAGCCAACAGAGGGAGATTATTGAACTACAGAGGCAACTCCTGGACGTCCGCGGCGCGTCCGCAGACACCCGCATGCCACTCCCATCAAGATTCAGCGGCGACAGACGCCAGTATCGGGGGTTTCTAAACCAATGTCGCATCTATTTTCAGATGTACCCGGCCCCCTTCACCACCGAGAAAAAGAAGGTGCTATTCGTGGTCAATCTCCTGACAGATGAAGCATTAGCATGGGCATCACCATACGTGGAGACTAACAGTCAGCTCCTGGACAACCTAAACAACTTCATCACCACCATGAGCCAAGTCTTCGATGACCCCAACCGCTGTGCGACAGCCGAGGCGCGACTACATGGTCTGCGGCAAGGGAGACGCTCCGTCGCCGAATACACCGCCGAGTTTCGCCGTTGGGTCACGGACACCACCTGGAACCCAGCGACACAGAGAAGCCAATTCCGGCGAGGCCTGTCAGAATTAATAAAAGACGAACTCGCCAGAGTTGAGGCCCTGGACGATCTGGATGACTTCATTTAGTTATGCATCCGGATAGATCAAAGACTCTCCGAGAGTAAGAAAGAAAGACTCTGGTCCTCGGACCACAGACCCACTTACTCCTTTTCTTCCACCGCCCAGCGCGACCTCCAGTCAGTAACTGAACCTATGCAGGTCGACGCTCTACGTAGGTCTCTATCCACAGCTGAGAAGGAGAGAAGGCTGGCCGAAAACCTCTGCCTCTACTGTGGGGAGCCGGGTCATTTTGCCATCAAATGTCCTCATAAGATCCGAAAGACTATTGCCGTCACGGAGCTAAAGGAGCAACCACAGACTCCTACCCCGCCAGCAGCCCCTGAAAATAACAACACGGCGGCTCATGGATCCCACTTCATCGTCCCCATCCTCATCGACATTGAGGGGCGACAACTCCCCTGTTCAGCGATGTTAGACTCCGGGGCGGGAGGCAACTTCATGGACCTAACCTTCGCCCGCGAAAAGAACATTCCACTGACAATCAAGGCAGCCCCCGTTGACCTGGAAACCGTCGACGGATCCCCACTCTCCTCGGGGCCGGCCACTCACGAGACCACCGAACTACAACTCCTCATAGAACCAGATCACCGTGAAAAGATCCACTTCTCTCTGATCGCCTCCCCGAAGTTCCCAGTGATCTTGGGCATCCCATGGTTGGCCACTCACAACCCCTCGGTGGACTGGGAAACCCGCTGCATACGATTCCCATCCGAGTTCTGCACGCTAAATTGCTCCCCCAAACCCGTCCTTCCACCCGAAGACACCACCATCTCAAAACTATCCGTCAAGGATCTGCTACCACCCCCTCAATACCGCAAGTTCCAGGATGTCTGCGACAAGAAAAACGCAGACAAGCTGCCACCACACCGACCCTACGACTGCCCTATAGAACTGTTGCCCGGGGCCGAAATACCCTTTGGCAGTATCTACTCCCTCTCAGAGCCTGAACTCAAGGCTCTGAAAGAGTACCTGGACGAGGACCTGAGGAAGGGGTTCATCCGGCCCTCCACCTCCCCCGCGGGAGCCCCCTTTTTCTTCGTAGAGAAAAAAGACTCCTCCCTGCGTCCCTGCATAGACTACAGAAAGCTTAATGACATAACCGTAAAAAACCGGTACCCGCTCCCACTGATTTCCGAACTCCTTGAGAGACTCCGGGAAGCGAAGATCTTCACCAAACTCGACCTTCGAGGGGCCTACAACCTCATCCGAATCCGCCCTGGGGACGAATGGAAGACCGCCTTCCGGACATGTTATGGTCATTTCGAGTACCTGGTCATGCCTTTCGGACTCTGCAATGCTCCCACCACCTTCCAGCACTTCATTAACGACGTCCTCAGGGACATGCTGGATCTGTTTGTAGTCGTTTTACCTGGACGACATCTTGATCTTCTCTGAAGACCTCGAGCAGCACGGCGAACACGTCCGCAGGGTACTGCAGAGACTCAGACAGAACTCTCTCTATATCAAGCTAGAGAAATGCGAGTTTGAGCGAACCACCACTCAGTTCCTTGGATACATCATCTCCCCAAAGGGCCTAAGTATGGACCCGGGGAAGGTCCAAGCTGTGATGAACTGGCCCGTTCCGAAAAACGAGAAGGAGATACAAAGATTCATTGGCTTCGCCAACTTCTATCGGAAGTTTATCCGGAACTTCTCAAAGGTCATAGCACCAATCACCCAACTCACCAAGAAGGCAGTCCCCTTCTCCTGGACACCCGAGGCCCAGGAGGCCTTCACCAAGTTGAAACTCCTTTTCACTTCTACCCCAATCCTAATCCACCCGAACCCCGAGCTCCCATTTACAGTCGAAGTGGATGCATCAGACTCTGCGGTGGGGGCAGTTTTGTCACAACGGACAGGAGAGAGGATGCTATTAGACCCGTGCGCATATTTCTCCCGCCAGATGTCCCCCTCCGAGAAGAACTATGACATCGGGAACAAAGAACTACTGGCGATCAAGGATGCCTTCTCCGAGTGGAGACACCTGCTGGAGGGAGCCACCAACCCCATAATCGTACTAACTGACCACAAGAACCTCGAGTTCATCCGCAGCGCTAAGAGACTCTCAGCCAGACAGGCCAGATGGAGCCTATTCTTTTCCCGCTTCAACTATCTCATCACCTATCGCCCTGGATCAAAAAACGGCAAGGCTGACGCCCTCTCCAGAATGTTTTCTGAGCCCTCACAGAGTAACAAGGGCCAAAATAACATCTTACCCGAGAGAAGGGTCGTAGGGGCTACCTACTCTAAAGAACTCCTGGGCACAATCAAAGAAGGATACGAAAATGACCCCTTCCTCGCCCACCCCACAGGGAATGTCAGCCTTACGATTAAGAACGGTCATTGGTTTCATCAGGACCTACAACTATATGTACCAGAAATCGCACGGCTCGAAGTGCTCAAACTCAACCATGACTCCAAGCTGGCCGGCCATTTTGGCACAAGAAAGACCCAGGAGCTTCTCTCCCGCTCCTTCTGGTGGCCAACATACAAAGAGGACATCAAGAGGTACATCTCCTCGTGCGCGGTCTGTGCCCGCAATAAGACTCCTCGTTCCTCCCCCGTGGGTCTGTTACAACCCCTCCCTATTCCCTCCCGCCCCTGGGGCTCGATCTCCATGGACTTTGTGGTAGACCTTCCTCCTTCAAAAGCGATGAACACTATCCTGGTCGTGGTCGACCGTCTCACCAAGATGGCCCATTTCATCCCCTACAAAGGCATACCCACCGCCAAACAGACGGCCGATCTAATTCTCAGAGAGGTCTTCAGGCTGCATGGGATCCCGGACGACGTGGTCTCCGACCGAGGCGTACAATTTGCCTCAAAGTTCTGGAAGAACTTCTGCCTGGCGCTCGGGGTTAAAGTGAACCTATCCTCCGCTTTCCACCCTCAGTCAAACGGGCAGACTGAGAGAACTAATCAGACCCTAGAGCAGTACCTACGCTGTTTCAGCTCCCACCTGCAGGATGACTGGCTTGACCATCTCCCCACGGCCGAGTTCGCCTACAACAATGCTGAGCAAAGCTCAACCAAGCACAGCCCCTTCTTTGCTAACACAGGCTCGCACCCGGTGTTCGTTCCCCACCTGCCCGTCGCCTCCACCCTCTCAGCAGTGGCCGAACGCCTAACAACCCTACAGGAGGCACAAAAGAACATTATAGACAACCTCCAGCTCGCCCAGAGGCGTTTTAAACAGGGAGCAGACAAACGTCGCAAACTCACCCCGGGCTTCCATGTGGGAGACAAGGTGTGGCTGTCCACCAGGAACCTCAGATTGAAGGTCCCCTCCAAAAAGTTGGCCCAAAGATACATGGGTCCGTTTCGGATCACCGCACAAATCAACGAGGTCACGTTCCGGCTCGACCTTCCGGACTCCATTAGGGTACACCCTGTCTTCCATTGCTCACTCCTCAAGCCATACGTGGAGAACACCTTCACAGGCCGCCACTCGCCCCCTCCACCACCCGTGAGGGTACAGGGTGAAGAAGAATACGTTGTCGCAAAGATCCTCGACTCCAGGATCCACCGGGGAAGACTACAATACCTAATTGGGTGGGAGGGTTATCCTCCCGAGGATAACTCCTGGGAGCCAGAAGAAAATGTCCACGTCCCCAGAGTGGTAAAAGAGTTCCACCAACGGCACCCCGGTAAGCCTGCCCCTGCGGTGCCCGGAGGTCACCTTGGAAGGGGGGGAGTACTGTCGGGATTCGAACCCGTGACCAGCCACATCCCAGGCGGTAGCCCTGCTTACTAGGCTACCGTCCTCTCTGGACATTACTCCCTGAAACCTATTATGTAACCTCAGTCTTGCCAAGCCTTGCTCATCACCCTTGATTCCCCACACCTGGTACTTCCCTATATAAGTCCAGCCCCTTGCACTCTAGCTTGCTGATTATTGAGCTCCTGAGCCTTGATCAAGCTTCTCCTCATCTGCTGCTCCTGCTACTACTGAAAGTCCACTGCTGACCAGGAATTGCCTACCGACTACTCTTCTGCTTGTCCCTACCTACTGAACTGCTACCACCGTTGCCATCCGGATTGTCTGACCACGCTTACTGCCGCCTGCCCTGACGCACCGCCTGCCTACCGACTACTCTTCTGCTTGTCCCTACCTACTACCTGCCTGCGGTCCTTGCCACTGGGCTCCACTCCTACCTCCAGCCAGCGGTCCTCTGACTCAGGTGAGGCTATAGGATTGTTACATTAGGTGAGTGTATATCTCCAAATTCATGAGGCGGAGTTTACCACAGAGCCTGTTCGAGGAGGAGAAAGACAGAGCATCCATCGTAGAGGGTGGTGAAAACCAAGGAACTGTGTGAGCAGAGAATCTGACGGTATCCAGATGTGAAAGCATCCCTTAGATACCATAGGTGCAGCTAAGTGAAGCTGATTGTGTCCAAGACCCTGATCCTGTCCAGTGGAAGGAAGATTGCGGCCAGGAACACTGATTAGAGCAGAGGAACAAAGCAACATACACTGCGGTACCGCATGCTTGTTGGAGAGACGTTTGCTCTGTTCAGAGTCACCAGCGGATGCAAAGCAGACCCGGGTCGGTAAGATCGTGCACACACCTTATCACAGTGTTGGCGCCTAGAGACTGATACCAGGCCTGTAGTTAGTTAGTTAGGGTTTATGTTTGTGTCAGGCCACAAGTGTTACTCCTGTTCATTTCAAGGACTTCATATCTTAAAGTGACATTTCACATTGGGGAGCTGATAAAATTCCCACAAACTCAAGCCAGGCTGGCGTTTTGCTCAGAAGGAATACTCAGGCACATGCTACAGGACCAGTTATGGGAAGGGGAATACTGTAGATCTGTGTAAGATTGCAAACTATTGTGCTGCACCGCAGGCTAGCCCGTACCACACACACATACAGTGATTCTTGTTCTTTTAGGGTAACTAATAACAGGTAAGGTGTGGCAGTTTAGTTGTGCCCGCCAGTAGGTAAATTACTGCATTTTTCCTCCTTCATCCATCGGAGGGCGCCATGCTGTGCAGCACAATGGTTTCAGCCTTCAGGTTGGGTGTATGTAAATTGATAGTATGTTTTCAGCATTTGTGGTTGTGTTTATTGCCACATTTAAGTAAAATTCTGTTTTGGCAAAAGCTGCTGTTGGGGTTGCTTTCCTCGTTCGTAACTTTACTGTATCCTGGGGAGCCCACGCCAGGAGATGGCTTACAGCAACAAAACTGTGATATCTATCCAACGGCCAAACGTGGATCCACTGAACTATCTAGTAGTTAAGTCCAATCTTCAATAATTTATCTATCAGCTCATTATGTGGCACTGTATCAAAGGTTTTGCTAAAATCCAGATAGGCAATATCCACAGCACCTCCTTTATCCAACACTTTTGTGACATAATCAAAGAATTCAGTAAGATTAGTTTGACATGATCAGCCCCCAGTAAAGCCATGCTGTTTTAGGTCAAATAAGTTGTTGGTTTTTAGGTGGTCAATTATATTTTTGGGAGGGTTTCCATTATTTTTATTACTACAGTTGTCAATCTCAATGGTCTGCAGTTTCCAGCTGCCTCTCTGCTACCTTATTGTGGATGGGTACAACACTGGCCATTCTCCAATCTTCCGGAACATCACCTGTTAAGATGGACTGGTTAAACAAATCTGTTAAGAGGAGCAGCAATCACAGACTTGAGTTCTATAAGGACTCTGGGGTGGATGCCATTTGGACACATGGCCATGTTTGACTTTAAGGGTGCCAATTCACCTATAACATCAGCCTCCAAAAATACTGTAGCTATGCCCTTACAACTACTGCGATTGCCATATCAATACAAGTCACAATTCTAAAAGCTACCTACGAAAATACTGAACAAAAATAACTATTCAAATGGTCAGTGACAGCCTTATCGCCATCAACATTGTTATTTTCCCCATTCTTAATTTTTGTAATCCCACAGTTTTACTAATATACCATACCTGAAGTAGTATTTATCTCCTTTCTTAATAGATTTGGCCATTCCCTCTTCCTTTGATGTCTTAGCAGCATTAATATTGTGTTTGGCCTCCTTCTGTCTAATTTTATACAGCTCTCTGTCAGCTACACGTCTTGTGCCTTTAAACATCAGACTTCTTTTCTTGTACTATATTCCTTACTTCTCTAGTAAACCATAGTGGTTTCTTCTTCCTTTTACTAATCTGTCTAACATATAATTTAGTTGCCTTTAAGATGGCCACTTTTAATATTGTCCACTGGGCTCTCGCTCTTGCTGTGTTATCCCAACCTTTTAATTCCTTTTTTAACGCCTTCCCGACTGCCATACGGCTATATACGTGCAATTTGCACATACCCCGTGTATTAGCACGTGTATAGACGTCATGACAGCTCTTTAATCCAAGCGCTGCAAAACGCTTGGATTAAAGCTTCTGTCCCTGCTCTGCTGCTGTCACAGACAGCATACAGGCTAGTAATGCCAGCAAGGGACCAATCAGAGTGGTCCCTTGCGACGATCGCTCCGATTGGTTAGTCTATGCAGACTAACTAATCGGAGCGCGGCACTATGTAAAAATGCCGGTTTCAGGCTGTGATCTCCGCGCTGGAGATCACAGCCTGAAATCAGCAATGACCCCCACTGTGCCCCCATGCTCCTGATATCTTCACTGCTCCCCATATGCCCCCAGATTCTGCAATTGTGCCTCCGATTGCCTCCATTGTCCTCCTGCAGCCTGTTCCTATGTGCCGGCATTGATGGCAGCGGCTCAGGAACGGAGCCACTGCCATCAGCAGAGAGTGTTAGCTGTAATTTACAGCTAACACTCTGCTGCAACGGGCGAAATCGGTGCTGGTACCGATCGGCCATTTAACCTCATAGATGCCGCAGTCAGCACCCGCCTGTGGCATCCATGGGGTTGAGAGGGAGGGAGCTCCCTCTCTCCTGCTTCGCGCCGCTGCTGCCATTGCAATGGCAACCGGACGCTGGACAAAGGTGTCTGGGCTGCCATGTATCTAAAGCTTATAAGACCCTGAGGGTCTGATCAGCCTTGGTGTAAATGTAGCACTGACTATACAGTGCATTGCAATAGATGACTGTTGCAATGCACTGTATAGTGATCAGGCCCACTGGATCTTGAAGATCCAGATGGGTCTTGATAAATAAAATAAAAAAGTTAAAAATATACAGTACACACCAAAAGTTTGGACACACCTTCTCATTCAAAGAGTTTTCTTTATTTTCATGACTATGAAGGCATAAAAACTATGAATTAACACATGTGGAATTATATACATAACAAACAAGTGTGAAACAACTGAAAATATGTAATATTCTAGGTTCTTCAAAGTAGCCACCTTTTGCTTTGATTACTGCTTTGCACACTCTTGGCATTCTCTTGATGAGCTTCAAGAGGTAGTCCCCTGAAATGGTCTTCCAACAGTCTTGAAGGAGTTCCCAGAAATGCTTAGCACTTTTGCCTTCACTCTGCGGTCCAGCTCACCCCAAACCATCTCGATTGGGTTCAGGTCCGGTGACTGTGGAGGCCAGGTCATCTGGCGCAGCACCCCATCACTCTCCTTCATGGTCAAATAGCCCTTACTTTCAAAGTTTTCCCAATTTTTCGGCTGACTGACTGACCTTCATTTCTTAAAGTAATGATGTCCACTCGTTTTTCTTTACTTAGCTGCTTTTTTCTTGCCATAATACAAATTCTAACAGTCCACTCAGTAGGACTATCAGCTGTGTATCCACCTGACTTCTCCTCAACGCCACTGATGGTCCCAACCCCATTTATAAGGCAATAAATCCCACTTATTAAACCTGACAGGGCACACCTGTGAAGTGAAAACCATTTCAGGGGACTACCTCTTGAAGCTCATCAAGAGAATGCCAAGAGTGTGCAAAGCAGTAATCAAAGCAAAAGGTGGCTACTTTGAAGAACCTAGAATATGACATATTTTCAGTTGTTTCACACTTGTTTGTTATGTATATAATTCCACATGTGTTAATTCATAGTTTTGATGCCTTCAGTGTGAATCTACAATTTTCATAGTCATGAAAATAAAGAAAACTCTTTGAAGAGAAGGTGTGTCCAAACTTTTGGTCTGTACTGTATATACACTCACCTAAAGAATTATTAGGAACACCATACTAATATGGTGTTGGATCCACTTTTGCCTTCAGAACTGCCTTAATTCTACGTGGCATTGATTCAACAAGGTGCTGATAGCATTCTTTAGAAATGTTGGCCCATATTGATAGGATAGCATCTTGCAGTTGAGGGAGATTTGAGGGATGCACATCCAGGGCACAAAGCTCCCGTTCCACCACATCCCAAAGATGCTCTATTGGGTTGAGATCTGGTGACTGTGGGGGCCATTTTAGTACAGTGAACTCATTGTCATGTTCAAGAAACCAATTTGAAATGATTCGAGCTTTGTGACATGGTGCATTATCCTGCTGGAAGTAGCCATCAGAGGATGGATACATGTTCTCATTCTGTTTACGCCAAATTCAGACTCTACCATTTGAATGTCTCAACAGAAATCGAGACTCCTCAGACCAGGCAACATTTTTCCAGTCTTCAACAGTCCAATTATGGTGAGCTCGTGCAAATTGTAGCCTCTTTTTCCTATTTGTATTGGAGATGAGTGGTACCCGGTGGGGTCTTCTGCTGTTGTAGCCCATCCGCCTCAAGGTTGTGCATGTTGTGGCTTCACAAATGCTTTGCTGCATACCTCGGTTGTAACGAGTGGTTATTTCAGTCAACGTTGCTCTTCTATCAGCTTGAATCAGTCAGCCCATTCTCCTCTGACCTCTAGCATCCACAAGGCATTTTTGCCCACAGGACTGCCGCATACTGGATGTTTTTCCCTTTTCACACCATTCTTTGTAAACCCTAGAAATGGTTGTGCGTGAAAATCCCAGTAACTGAGCAGATTGTGAAATACTCAGACCGGCCCGTCTGGCACCAACAACCATGCCACGCTCAAAATTGCTTAAATCACCTTTCTTTCCCATTCTGACATTCAGTTTGGAGTTCAGGAGATTGTCTTGACCAGGACCACACTCCTAAATGCATTGAAGCAACTGCCATGTGATTGGTTGACTAGATAATTGCATTAATGAGAAATAGAACAGGTGTTCCTAATAATTCTTTAGGTGAGTGTATATAAAAATAAAATAAAAATTATTTTTTCTCATATCAGTTCATTTATGTCATAAAAAATGAAATAAATAAAAAAAAGTACACATATTAGGTATCGTCGCGTCCATAACGACCGGCTCTATAAATATATTACACAAACCACCCTGTCCGATAAACACCATAAAAAATGAAATACAAACTGTGTAAAAAAAAAATATATACATTTTTGTCAAATTGCATTACAAAAAGTGTTAACACCAAGCGATCAAAAAGGCGTATGTCCCATGGTACCAGAAAACCGTCACCTCTTCCCTCAAAAAATGAGACCCTACCTAAGACAGTCGGTCAAAAAAAAAAAACTATCACTCTCCGACAATGGAGACACTAAAATATGATTTTTTTTTGCTTCAAACTGGTATTATTGTGTTAAAGTGAAATAAATAAATAAAAAAGTATACATATTAAGTATTGCCGCATCCGTAAAAACCTGCTCTATAAAGATATCACATGAACTAACCCCTCAGGTGAACACTGAATTTTTTTATTATAAAAACAGTGCCAAAAAAGCAGTTTTTTGTTACCTAACATCACATAAAGTGCAACACCAAGCGATCATAAAGGCGTATGTCCTCCAAAATAGAATCAATAAACTTGTCACCTCATCCTACAAAAAATGAGACTCTAACTAAGACAATTGGTCAAAAAATAAAAAAGCTATGGCTCTCAGACTATGGAGACAGTAAAAAAAAATTTTTTTGTTTCAAAAATGCTATTATTGCGTAAAAAAGTATTAGTATTACATATTAGGTATTGCCACATCCAGAACGATCTGCTTTATAAAAATGTCACATGAACTAACCCCTCATGTGAATGCTGTAAAAATAAATAAATAAAAACTGTGCTAAAACAACAAATTTGTTGGTCACCTTGCCCCATAAAGTGTAATAATGAATGATCAAAAAATCATATGTACCCAAAAATGGTACCAATAAAAACGTCAACTCTTCCTCCAAAAAATGAGCTCCTGCACAAAACGATCGGCAGAAAAATAAAAAGAATATGGAGTTCAAAAAATGGAGACACAAAAACATAATTTGTTTTTCAAAAATGCTTTATTAAGTAAAACTGAAACAAACAAACAAATAAAGTAGACATATTTGATATCATTGCATCCATAACAACCTGCTCTATAAAAATAGCACAGGATCTACCCCGTCAGATGAATCTTGTTAAAAAAAAAAAGGTGCAATTTTTTTGTTACTTTGCCTTGTCTCACAAAAAATGTAATATAGAGCAATTAAAAATCATATGTACCCCAAAATAGTATTAATAAAACTTTCATCTTATCCCCTAGTTTCCAAAATGGGGTCACTTTTTGGGAGTTTCTACGGTAGGGATGCATCAGGGGGGGCTTCAAATGGGACATAGCATCTAAAAATCAGTCCAGCAAAATCTGCCTTCCAAAAACCATACGTCGCTCCTTTTCTCCTGTGCCCTGCCGAGTGCCCATACAGCAGTTTAAGACCACATGTGGGGTGTTTCTGTAAAACACAGAATCAGGGTAATAAATATTGACTTTTGTTTGGCTGTTAACCCTCAATGTGTTAAAGAAGAAAATGGATTAAAATGGAAAATCTGCCAAAAAAGTGAAATTTAGAAATTTAATCTCCATTTTCCTTTAATTCTTGTGGAACACCTAAAGGGTTAACACAGTTTGTAAAATCAGTTTTGAGTAACTTAAGGGGTGTAGTTTCTGAAATGGGGTCATTTATGTGGGGTTTCCAGTATGTAAGCCTCACAAAGTGACTTTAGACCTGAACTGGTCCTTAAAAAGTGAGTTTTGGCAATTTTCTTAAAAATTTTAAGAAATGGTTCTAAAATTCTAAGCCTTCTAACGTCCTAAAAAAATAAAATGACATTTACAAAATGATGCCAACATAATGTAGACATATGGGGAATGTTACGTAATAAATATTTTATGAGATAACACTTTCTGTTTTAAAAGCAGAGAAATTAAAATTTTGAAAATTGCAAATTTTTCGAATTTCTTTTGTAAATTTGGGATTTTTTCATAAATAAAGGTGAAATATATCGACTCAAATTTATGACTATCGTGAAGTACAATGTGTCACGAGAAAACATTCTTAGAATGGTTTGGATAAGTAAAAGCGATCCAAAGTTATTACCACATAAAGTGACACGTCAGATTTGCAAAACTAGACGTGGACATGGGGGCAAGAATAGGCATTTACAATGCCGGTGCCCGTTCCGTTCCGCAAATTGCGGAACGCAACACGAGTGGCTTCCGTTTTTTGCGGATCCTCGGTTTGTGGACCGCAAAAAACGGCGCGACTGTGTGCATGAGGCCTAAGTCTAAGGATACGTAGGGCATAGTGCAGGGATCTAACTGCACTTACTATTTTTTTCTGGGCGCCTCTCCATTCGCCCACTGTGACCCCCGTTATATTCTCCCACCTGGTATGCTAATTTTAGCATCGGAACAATGAGGCGGAGACTGAGTCTTTCTCCGTGGGCGTCTCCTTCTCTCTGGCTGTAGCGCTCTCCAATCACAGCAGAGAGCGTCACAGACAGGGAGAAAAAAAACTCACCTTCTTCCTGGCTGTGACGCTCTCCGCTGCGATTGGACAGCGCTACAGCCAGGGAGAAGGAGACGCCCATTGAGAGACTCAGTCTCCTTCTCATTGTTCCAATGCTAAACCTAGCATACCAGGCGGGAGAATACAATGGGGGCCACAGCGGGCGAACGGAGCGGCGCCCAGAAAAAATTGTTAGATCCCTGCACTGTGCCCTACATATCCTGATACTTCGTTTATAATGTCTGGACCCATGAAAGGTCCTCTTTAAAGAGGACCTTTCATCAGAATAAAACATCTAAACTAACTATACAGACATTTAGAGCGGCGCCCAGGGATCCCCCTGCACTTACTGTTATACCTGGGCGCCGCTCCGTTCTCCTGTTATAGCCTCCGGTATCTTCATAGTTAGGCTCCACCCAGGGGAACCTGATGGCGTCTCATTCTCCCATGCTGTAGCGCTGGCCAATCGCAGCGCTCAGCTCATAACCTGAGAGAAAAAAAAAAACTCTCAGGCTATGAGCTGAGCGCTGCGATTGGCAAGCGCTACAGCATAGGAGAAAGAGACGCCGTCAGGTTCCCCTGGGTGGAGCCTAACTATGAAGATACCGGAGGCTATACAGGGAGAACGGGGCGGCGCCCAGGTATAACAGTAAGTGCAGGGGGATCCCTGGGCGCCGCTCTACATGTCTGTATAGTTAATTTAGATGTTTTATTCTGGTGAAAGGTCCTCTTTAAATAAGTGTTTATGATCTCTTATTAATTTAGAGATAAGGATCATTAGTAGTGTTGGTTGAGCAACAAAGTGCTCGGGTGCTCGAGTAGATCACCTCGGGATGCAAGTGTGTTCTACCGAGCACCCGAGCACAATTGAAATCAATGGGAGAACCCGAGCATTAAACCAGGCACCCCCTGCTCTGAAGAGGGTGTCTGGTTCATAAGAAAAGGTCAGAAATTGATGGAAACACCCCTGATAATGGTTCGGGAACAGCATGGGGAGGATGTCTGGCTGCATCTTGGACTCCCAGGTCACTGCTGGGAACGATGTTGTCTGAATAGTACGCCACTTTTACAGATTCACAATAATACGCACCGAACCGAAGATAAAAACGATTTTAGAGGAAAAATTGTTAGGAAACTTTCTTTCCTGTATATTTACTTGTATATAAAGTGCAAGTGCTGCCAAAAATTACAAGGAAGATGCACTCCGATACAACCTGTATATTACTTAAGGGAGGGCCTCATTCACATTGTGGTACAATTGTTCAGGTAGTGGGACTCCTACACTCATATAGCCTATGAACTAAGGGAAAGGGCTACCAAAAATGACAAGGAACCGGCACTCCAAAACACCCTTTATTACACATAAAGGAGGGCATCATACACACCCTTGAAAAATTATGATTGATGGCCTGCTGGTGACCCTCTAAAACATTAGGGGTGAGGGCCTGCTCCTGAGCTGACCATCTAAAAATTTTGTGGGCGAGGGCCTGCTGCCGAGCTGAGCATCTAAAAAATGTTGTGGTCGAGGGCCTCCTGCCGAGCTTACCATCTAAAACATTATGGGCGAGGGCCTGCTGCCGAGCTGACATCTAAAAAATTTTGTGGGTGAGGACCTGCTGCTGAGCTGACCATCTAAAAAAAATTCTGGGCGAGGGCCTGCTGCCGAGCTGACCAACTAAAAAATGTTGTGGCCGAGGGCTGCGGCCGAGCTGACCATCTAAAAATTTAGGGGTGAGGGCAGACTATTAAGCATGTTGATACAATGGAGGAGAAGGACGAGAAAAGGGAGATTGAATCATGGGAATACAGTTTATTCAATACACCATAAAAGCCACATTTAGAGTGCCTTTATGTTCAGCCACTTTCCTCTGGTGGAGTAGAGAAGTCAGGGGCAATCCAGGCCTTGTTCATTTTTATAAGAGTCAACCTGTCAGCATTTTCAGTTGACAGGCGGATGCGCTTATCAGTTATTATGCCCCCAGCAGCACTAAATACCCGCTCAGACAATACGCTGGCGGCAGGCCAGCACCTCCAAGGTGTAGAGCGTCAGTTCATGCCACGTGTCCAGCTTGGACACCCAATAGTTGTAAGGCACACAGGGATTACTGAGGATGCTGACACGGTCTGCTACGTACTCCTTCACCATCTTCCAAAATTTTTCCCTTCTTGTGATACAAGGCCACGCATCAGGTTGAGTGTGCTGGCAGGGTGTCATAAAACTGTCCCAGGCCTTGGAGAGTGTTGCCCTGCCTCTGTTGGAACTGCTGTGTGTTCCTCTCATCTCCACTCCTCGGTTGGCCAAGGAACTAAGTACTCTGCAGCCAGCATTGTCAGCTGGAAATTTTTGGAGCAATTTTTCCACAAGGACCTTCTGGTATTGCACCATTTTGCTCGTTCTCTTCACCACAGGAATGAGAGATGAGAAGTTCTCTTTGCAGCGGTGGTCGAGAAGGATGAACAACCAGTAATTAGTGATGGCCAAAATGCGTACAACGCGAGGGTCACGGGAAAGGCAGCCTAACATAAGGTCAGCCATGTGTACCAGAGTCCCAACAGACAAGACTTCGCTGTCCTCATCAGGAAGATGACTATCAATCTCCTCATCCTCTTCCTTCTCTTCTACCCATCCACGCTGAACAGATGGAATAAAACTTCTATGGGTACTACCCTCTGTAGTGGAGGAAACCGTCTCCTGCTTCTCCTCCTCCTTCTCATCATCCAATTTGCGCTGAGAAGACGAACTGAGGGTGGTCTCGCTATCACCCTGTGTACTTTCTTCCCCCATTTTCACCTCTTCCACATGCAAAGCGTCCGCCTTAATTGTGAGCAGTTAGCGTTTGAGTAGACACAGAAGTGGGATGGTTATGCTGATAATAGCTTTATTGCCGCTCACCATCTGTGTTGATTTCGTAAAACCTCACAGACGGAAGCAGCTGGTTTTCCACTACTGCCATCTGCTACTCACAAAGCCTGGACAACATGTGGAACGTCGTGTTCCAACGCGTGCTCACGTCGCACAACAGTCGTGAGCTGGCATTTGTAAGCGCTGCTGCAGCATTGCCAGACCGGCAGAATCTGTCGATGACTTGTGGAAATGGGCACACACGGGGCGCACCTTCACCACTAGCTCAGGCAAATTGGGGTATGTTTTGAGAAACCGCTGAACCACTAGGTTGAACATGTGGGCTAGGCATGGTATTTGTGTGAGCTTGCCGAGCTCCAAAGCTGCCACCAAGTTACGGTCATTATCAGACACAACCATGCCTGGTTGTAGGTTGAGTGATGACAGCCACAGCTCAGTCTGGTCCCTTATCCCCTGCCACAGCTCTGCGGCGGTGTGCTGTTTGTCACCTAAGCAGATCAGTTTAAGCACGGCCTGTTGCCGCTTCCCTACTGCAGTGCTACACTGCTTCCAGCTACTGACTGATGGCTGACGGGTGCTGCAAGATGAGGAGGTGAAAGTGAAGGAGGAGGTGGAGGAGGAGAAGAGAGCATTGTAGGCACTAATATAGGTGGCGACTGAAACCCTGATAGAAGTAGGGCCTGCAATACTTGCCGTCGGTAGCACATGTGCCATCCCAGGATCCGACTCGCTCCCGGCCTCCACAACAGTCAGCCAATGTGCGGTCAGGGAAATGTAGCGTCCCTCCCTGGCAAATAGCACTTGTCCATGTGTCAGTCGTTAAGTGGACCTTCCCAATAACTGCGTTGGTCAGGGCACGGGTGATGTTACAGGACACATGCTATTGTAAGGCTGGGACTGAACACTGTGAAAAATATTGGCAGCTGGGGACAGAGTACCGTGGGACAGTCGCTGCCATCAGGCTGCGAAAAGCCTCAGTGTCCACAAGCCTAAATGGCAACATTTCCAGGGTCAGCAATTTGGAAAGGTGTGCATTTAGTGCTATGGTCTGTGGGTGAGTGGCTGGGTATTTGCACTTTTGTTTAAAGGCCTGGGGTATAGACATCTGTACGCTGCGCTGGGACACAGAAGTTGATGTGCTAGCTGATGGTGCTTGCGAAGGTCTAGGTGCATGGCGGGAGGCATCCGGGCCTGCGTCTTGGACAGGGGATTGGTCAGCATGTAACACAGGGGAAGAGGAGGCAGTGGTGTGACCTGCAGACACTGGTTGTGGACCCAGGCGTTAGGCCCACCTATTAGGGTGCTTTGATGCGATGTGGCGGATCATGCTGGTGGTGGTGAGGTTGCTAGTGTTCATGCCCCTGCTCATTTTGGTACGGCACAGGTTGCAAATGACAATTCTTTTATCATCTGCACTTTCCTCAAAAAAGTGCCAGACTGCTGAACACCTACCCTTTGGCAAGGGAGTGCTTCGGGGAACAGTTGCGGGCCTGTTTGGTGTGGCCCGCCTTCTCCCTTTTGCCACCCCACTGCCTCTTCTAGCCTGTTGCGGAGCTGCGGATCCCTCCCCCTCTGTACTTCTGTCCTCGCTCGGCTTGCCACCTTTGCAGGTTGGGTCAGTGACTTCATCGTCCAGCACCTCCTCTTCCACTTCCTCACTCTGGTCATCCTGACTTGTTGACCTAACAACAACCTCAGTTATTAACAACTGTGTCTCATCCTCATCATGAACCTCTTGAGACACTAATTGCGGTTCTTATTGGCAACTGTGTCTCATCATCATCATTCACCTCATGAAACAGTAATTGCCGTTCCCCATGGTCATCTTCTTCTGACTGTGGATGCTCCAGAGTTTGGGAATCAGGGCACAAGATCTCCTCATGTCCCTCTTCAAGCTGGCTTGGCGAGAGGCCCAAATTAAGGAATGGCGATGAAAACAGCTCCTCGGATCACTTGTTTGCCAAGACTCTCCATGATGGGTGGAAGGAGTATCAGGGTGAGGATTCTGTTGACCAGATTCTTGGCTACTGAGACTGGACTTTGTGGAAGACAGGGTGGTGCTTAACCAACTGGAAGCATTATCTGCTGCAATCTAACCGACCACTTGGTGGCACTGGTCTGACTTCGAGAGTGGTGTCCTGTGCCGCCCTGCAAACTGGGACATGAAGCTAGGTATTGTGGATGATTGTGTTTCCTGTGCTCTGGCAGCAGGCACAGTTTCACCGCGCCCAGGACCACTGCGTGCACCATCAGCACCACTTCCCCGTCCCCTACTGCTCGCCTTGAGCATATTAAATTGTATATATGCTTGCAAGTATGTCACACGTACAGTAGAGCAGGTCTTGTTAGTGTATGCGCAAATAAAGTACACAGAATGTCACAGATATTTTTAGGATGCGCACACGTTAAACAGGAGTTATAGCGCAAGTAATTTCGCTGTCACCACCGCCTAATAAAAAATTACACTGAATGAATGTCACTGATATTTAGGATGCACAAACATTATACAGGAGTAGTGTTGAGCGAACAGTTCGAGCATAGTTCGGGTCCGTACTGAATTTTGGGGTGTTCGTGACACGGACCCGAACCCGAACTTTTTCGTAAAAGTTCGGGTTCGTCGTTCGGCATGTATTTTGGCGCATTTTGAAAGGCTGCAAAGCAGCCAATCAACATGCATCATACTACTTGCCCTAAGATGCCATCGCAGCCATGCCTACTATTGGCAAGGCTGTGATTGGCCAAGTGCAGCATGTGACTCAGCCTCTTTATAAGCTTGTGCACACGTCGGGACGTGCTCACTCCCGATGTGAATAGAACAGGGATAGACGCAGCTGATGCTAGGGCGAGAATAGGCAGGGATAATTGAATAACTGGAAGCAAATTTCTCTCCTCCACCTGTGATTCATCTGAACAACTGCAGCTGAGCTGCTTTTTTGATAGGGATTGGCTATTTTTAGAGTGGCCAGAGTGATTTTTCCATCCACATGTACCTGGGCTGACCGCCGGCCGCCATTTTGCGACTTGTAGTGCTGCAGCAGAAGCTGCCACAGTGTGCATTCCAAAGCTCCAAACAAGTCAGACATCTACACCTGGGATTCAGACCAATAGCGATTTAGCAGCACAGTCCAAGGCTATTTTTTTTAAAGGTTGTGCAGACCATTTTGTGGCACATGTTACTGGGCTGATAGGCGGCGGCCATCTTGGGACTAGTGCTGCAGCACAATCTCTCCCAACGTCCATTAATCACTTGTAATAGTGGTCTGTGCCATAGAAATCCTACATCAGGGACTTGGGTGTGCTTGTGTCACCCCTACTAATACCAGTCCACCTGTAATCCATACAGTGAAAAGCCATAAAGTATTCCAGTGAGGGAATTTTTTTTTTATTTAAAAAAGGCCAAGTTAGTTTATCTGGCGTTCAATATACTAGATACAGTTAGGCCTGCGTTTCATACATCTGGAATTAGCAAACTAATGTGCTGGGGTTGGGAAAACATATATGTACCCATACTAGAATCTGTCAAAGAAAGCGGTACTCACATATAACAGTCATTCCATCTGTAATCCATACAGTCAAAAGACTGAAAGTATTCCAGTGAGGGAATTTTTTTTATTTAAAAAAGGCCAAGTTAGTTTATCTGGCGTTCAATATACTAGATACAGTTAGGCCTGCGTTTCATACATCTGGAATTAGCAAACTAATGTGCTGGGGTTGGGAAAACATATATGTACCCATACTAGAATCTGTCAAAGAAAGCGGTACTCACATATAACAGTCATTCCATCTGTAATCCATACAGTCAAAAGACTGAAAGTATTCCAGTGAGGGAATTTTTTTTATTTAAAAAAGGCCAAGTTAGTTTATCTGGCGTTCAATATACTAGATACAGTTAGGCCTGCGTTTCATACATCTGGAATTAGCAAACTAATGTGCTGGGGTTGGGAAAACATATATGTACCCATACTAGAATCTGTCAAAGAAAGCGGTACTCACATATAACAGTCATTCCATCTGTAATCCATACAGTCAAAAGACTGAAAGTATTCCAGTGAGGGAATTTTTTTTTTATTTAAAAAAGGCCAAGTTAGTTTATCTGGCGTTCAATATACTAGATACAGTTAGGCCTGCGTTTCATACATCTGGAATTAGCAAACTAATGTGCTGGGGTTGGGAAAACATATATGTACCCATACTAGAATCTGTCAAAGAAAGCGGTACTCACATATAACAGTCATTCCATCTGTAATCCATACAGTCAAAAGACTGAAAGTATTCCAGTGAGGGAATTTTTTTTATTTAAAAAAGGCCAAGTTAGTTTATCTGGCGTTCAATATACTAGATACAGTTAGGCCTGCTTTTCATACATCTGGAATTAGCAAACTAATGTGCTGGGGTTGGGAAAACATATATGTACCCATACTAGAATCTGTCAAAGAAAGCGGGTACTCACATATAACAGTCATTCCATCTGTAATCCATACAGTCAAAAGACTGAAAGTATTCCAGTGAGGGAATTTTTTTTTTATTTAAAAAAGGCCAAGTTAGTTTATCTGGCGTTCAATATACTAGATACAGTTAGGCCTGCGTTTCATACATCTGGAATTAGCAAACTAATGTGCTGGGGTTGGGAAAACATATATGTACCCATACTAGAATCTGTCAAAGAAAGCGGTACTCACATATAACAGTCATTCCATCTGTAATCCATACAGTCAAAAGACTGAAAGTATTCCAGTGAGGGAATTTTTTTTTTATTTAAAAAAGGCCAAGTTAGTTTATCTGGCGTTCAATATACTAGATACAGTTAGGCCTGCGTTTCATACATCTGGAATTAGCAAACTAATGTGCTGGGGTTGGGAAAACATATATGTACCCATACTAGAATCTGTCAAAGAAAGCGGTACTCACATATAACAGTCATTCCATCTGTAATCCATACAGTCAAAAGACTGAAAGTATTCCAGTGAGGGAATTTTTTTTTTATTTAAAAAAGGCCAAGTTAGTTTATCTGGCGTTCAATATACTAGATACAGTTAGGCCTGCGTTTCATACATCTGGAATTAGCAAACTAATGTGCTGGGGTTGGGAAAACATATATGTACCCATACTAGAATCTGTCAAAGAAAGCGGTACTCACATATAACAGTCATTCCATCTGTAATCCATACAGTCAAAAGACTGAAAGTATTCCAGTGAGGGAATTTTTTTTATTTAAAAAAGGCCAAGTTAGTTTATCTGGCGTTCAATATACTAGATACAGTTAGGCCTGCGTTTTATACATCTGGAATTAGCAAACTAATGTGCTGGGGTTGGGAAAACATATATGTACCCATACTAGAATCTGTCAAAGAAAGCGGGTACTCACATATAACAGTCATTCCATCTGTAATCCATACAGTCAAAAGACTGAAAGTATTCCAGTGAGGGAATTTTTTTTTTATTTAAAAAAGGCCAAGTTAGTTTATCTGGCGTTCAATATACTAGATACAGTTAGGCCTGCGTTTCATACATCTGGAATTAGCAAACTAATGTGCTGGGGTTGGGAAAACATATATATACCCATACTAGAATCTGTCAAAGAAAGCGGTACTCACATATAACAGTCATTCCATCTGTAATCCATACAGTCAAAAGACTGAAAGTATTCCAGTGAGGGAATTTTTTTTATTTAAAAAAGGCCAAGTTAGTTTATCTGGCGTTCAATATACTAGATACAGTTAGGCCTGCGTTTCATACATCTGGAATTAGCAAACTAATGTGCTGGGGTTGGGAAAACATATATGTACCCATACTAGAATCTGTCAAAGAAAGCGGTACTCACATATAACAGTCATTCCATCTGTAATCCATACAGTCAAAAGACTGAAAGTATTCCAGTGAGGGAATTTTTTTTTTATTTAAAAAAGGCCAAGTTAGTTTATCTGGCGTTCAATATACTAGATACAGTTAGGCCTGCGTTTCATACATCTGGAATTAGCAAACTAATGTGCTGGGGTTGGGAAAACATATATGTACCCATACTAGAATCTGTCAAAGAAAGCGGTACTCACATATAACAGTCATTCCATCTGTAATCCATACAGTCAAAAGACTGAAAGTATTCCAGTGAGGGAATTTTTTTTATTTAAAAAAGGCCAAGTTAGTTTATCTGGCGTTCAATATACTAGATACAGTTAGGCCTGCGTTTCATACATCTGGAATTAGCAAACTAATGTGCTGGGGTTGGGAAAACATATATGTACCCATACTAGAATCTGTCAAAGAAAGCGGTACTCACATATAACAGTCATTCCATCTGTAATCCATACAGTCAAAAGACTGAAAGTATTCCAGTGAGGGAATTTTTTTTTTATTTAAAAAAGGCCAAGTTAGTTTATCTGGCGTTCAATATACTAGATACAGTTAGGCCTGCGTTTCATACATCTGGAATTAGCAAACTAATGTGCTGGGGTTGGGAAAACATATATGTACCCATACTAGAATCTGTCAAAGAAAGCGGTACTCACATATAACAGTCATTCCATCTGTAATCCATACAGTCAAAAGACTGAAAGTATTCCAGTGAGGGGATTTTGCTTATAAAAAATAATATATTTCATTGTGGTGCGAGTTGAATCGCAACAATGAAGAAAAATACTATTAAGGGACGAGGACGCGGTCGTGGTGGTGTCCGTGGAGCCTCTGTTGCTGGTAGAGGACGCGGCCGTTCGGCCCCAGGCGCACACAGTAGGGAACGAACTCCCTCAACTAGCCGGCAGAATGTACCGCAATATCTCGTGGGGCCCAATGCCGCTCTTAGGATGGTAAGGCCTGAGCAGGTACAGGCATTAATCGATTGGGTGGCCGACAGTGCTTCCAGCACGTTCACCACATGGTCTTCCACCCAGTCTTCTGCGGAAAGCGCACAGGTGGCACCTGAAAACCAAGCCCATCAGTCTGTCACATCACCCCCAAGCATATCAGGGAAACGGTCTGAGCCACAAGCTATGCAGCAGTCTCTTCTTCTGTTTGAAGACTCTGCTTCCAGGGTTTCCCAGGGGCGTCCACCTAGCCCTTCCCCAGTGGAGGAAGACATACCATGCACTGACGCACAACCACTTATGTCTCCAGATGAAGAGGACATGGGAATACCACCACAGCAGAGTCACCGACTCTCTGATGATGACGAAACACAGGTGCCCACTGCCGCGTCTTTTTGCAGTGTGCAGACTGAACAGGAGGAGGTCAGGGAGGGAGACTGGGTGGAAGACGATGCAGAGGACGATGAGGTCTTAGACCCCACATGGACTGAAGGTCGTGGCGATGACTTTCACAGTTCAGAGGAAGAGGTAGTGGTGAGACCGAGACAACAGCGAAGCCAAAGAGGGAGCAGGGGGCCAAAGCAGACGAGCCGCCGCCCCCAGAGTTCGCCTGCTACTGGACATCGCCAACAGGGACCCAGCCCCACAAAGGCAGCTTCAAAGAGTTCCCTGGCATGGCACTTCTTTAAACAATGTCCTACCGACAAGACCCGAGTGACTTGCACGCTCTGCCATCAGAGCCTGAGGCGAGGCATTAACGTTCTGAACCTCAGCACAACCTGCATGACCAGGCATCTACATGCAAAGCATGAACTGCAGTGGGGTACACACCTTAAAAACCAGGCACTCGCTGAGGCTCCCCCTGCTCCCTCTACCGCTGCTGCCTCGGCTTCCGCCTCGAGAGGAATGTTGCCACCTGCCGAGCAGCAAACAGAGGATGTGCCACCGACACCACCACCACCGCCACCGTCAACTAGCGTCTCCACTATATCACACAGCAGCGTTCAGCTCTCAATATCTCAAACCTTAGAGAGGAAGCGCAAATTCCCCCCGAGTCACCCTCGAGCCCTTGGCCTGAACGCCAGCATTTCTAAACTGCTGGCCTTTGAAATGCTGTCATTCCGGCTGGTGGACACAGACAGCTTCAAACAGCTGATGGCCATGGCTGTCCCGCAGTATGTGGTTCCCAGCCGCCACTACTTCTCCAAGACAGCCGTGCCTTCCCTGCACATGCAAGTGTCCGATAAAATCAAGTGTGCACTGCGCAACGCCATTTGTGGCAAGGTCCACCTAACCACAGATACGTGGACCAGTAAGCACGGCCAGGGACGCTATATCTCACTAACTGCACACTGGATGAATGTAGTGGCGGCTGGGCCCCCGGCGGACAGTTCCTTGGCGCACGTCCTTCCGCCCCCTAGGATCGCAGGGCATCATTCTCTGCCTCCTGTAGCCTCCTCCTCCTACTCGGCTTCCTCCTCCACTGATTCCACCAGCTCATCCGGTCAGCCACACACCTTCACCACCAACTTCAGCACAGCCCGGGGTAAACGTCAGCAGGCCATTCTGAAACTCATATGTTTGGGGGACAGGCCCCACAGCGCAAAGGAGTTGTGGCGGGGTATTGAACAACAGACCGACGAGTGGTTTCTGCCGGTGGGCCTCAAGCCAGGCCTGGTGGTATGCGATAATGGGCAAAATCTCGTGGCAGCTCTGGGACTAGCCGGTTTGACGCACATCCCTTGCCTGGCGCATGTGCTGAACTTGGTGGTGCAGAGGTTCATTCACCACTACCCCAACATGTCAGAGCTGCTGCATAAAGTGCGGGCCGTCTGTGCGCGCTTCCGCCGTTCACATCCTGCCGCTGCTCGCCTGTCTGCGCTACAGCGGAACTTCGGCCTTCCCGCTCACCGCCTCATATGCGACGTGCCCACCCGGTGGAACTCCACCTTGCACATGCTGGAGAGACTGTGCGAGCAGCAGCAGGCCATAGTGGAGTTTCAGCTGCAGCACGCTCGCGTCAGTCGTACTGCCGAACAGCACCACTTCACCACCAATGATTGGGCCTCCATGCGAGACCTGTGTGCCCTGCTGCGCTGTTTCGAGTACTCCACCAACATGGCCAGTGGCGATGACACTGTTATCAGCGTTACAATACCACTTCTATGTCTCCTTGAGAAAACACTTAGGGCAATGATGTTAGAGGAGGTGGCCCAGGTGGAGGAGGAGGAGGAGGATGAGGGCTCGTTTCTAACACTTTCGGGCCAGTCTGTTCGAAGTGGCTCAGAGGGAGGTTTGTTTAAGCAGCAGAGGACAGGTTCACAAGTCGCCAGCCAAGGCACTGTACTGGAGGACGAGGAGGATGAGGAGGAGGAGGTGGAGGGGGACGAGGATGACGCAAGTTCACAGCGGGGTGGCAGCCCAGGCCCATCACTGGTGCGTGGCTGGGGGGATACGGTGGACGATGACGATACGCCTCCCACAGAGGACAGCTTGTCCTTACCCATGGGTAGCCTGGCCCACATGAGCGAATATATGCTCCAATGCCTGCGCAACGACAGCAGAGTTGCCCACGTTTTAACGTGTGCAGACTACTGGGTGGCCACCCTGCTGGATCCCCGGTATAAAGACAATGTGCCCACTTTAATTCCTGAACTGGAGCGCGACCGTAAGATGCGCGAGTACAAGCGCACGCTGATAGAGGCGCTCTTGAGAGCATTCCCACATGTCACAGGGGAACAGGTGGAAGGTGAAGGCAGAGGAGTGGCAAGAGGTCGCCAACGCAGCTGTGTCACGGCCAGCTCATCTGAGGGCAGGGTTAGCATGGCAGAAATGTGGAAAAGTTTTGTCTCCACGCCACAGCTATCTGCACCGACACCTGATACGGAACGTGTTAGCAGGAGGCAGCATTTCACTAACATGGTTGAACAGTATGTCTGCACACCCCTCCACATCCTGACGGATGGTTCGGCCCCATTCAACTACTGGGTTTCGAAATTGTCCACGTGGCCAGAGTTAGCATGTTATGCCTTGGAGGTGCTTTCCTGCCCGGCGGCCAGCGTTTTATCTGAACGCGTATTCAGCACGGCAGGGGGCGTCATTACTGACAAGCGCAGCCGCCTGTCCACAGCCAACGTGGACAAGCTGACCTTCATAAAGATGAACCAGGCATGGATCCCACAGGACCTGTCCCTCCCTTGTGCAGAGTAGTCCTTATTAACTGCCTAAAACATGTCTTGTTGTGCTACGGGCCACTTCTTTATTTGATACAAATTTTATGAAACCCACAGTTGAATGAAACTCTTCTCTGTCTGGGCGCCGGGGCCTAACCAGATGAAAGTGGCCGGTTAAACTAACGGGTGACATGAAGCCATAACCTCTGCCATGCTACCTCTGTCTTCTGTCTGGGTGCTGAGGCCTAAGTCAAATAAAGCGGTCTTCTGCTGTGCTGGGGGATATGAAGCTAATCTCTGACCTCTCTCCTCTGTCTGGGTCCAAAGGCCTAAATCACTGAAAGAGGCCTTCTCCTGTGGTGTGTGATATGATGCCAGAATATGTGCTGTGGGGCCTCTCTCCTCTTCCTGGGTGCAGGGGTCAAATAAACTAAATTGTGGCCTACTCCTGTGGTGGTTGATATGATGCCTGATTCTCTGATGTGGAACCTCTCTCCTCTGTTTGGGTGAAGGGGTCAAAGTAACTAAATGGTGGCTTCTCCTGTGGTGGCTGATATGATGCCAGAATATGTGCTGTGGTGCCTCTCTCCTCTTCCTGGGTGCAGGGGTCAAAGTAACTAAATGGTGGCTTCTCCTGTGGTGGCTGATATGATGCCAGAATATGTGCTGTGGGGCCTCTCTCCTCTTCCTGGGTGCAGGGGTCAAAGTAACTCAATGGTGGCTTCTCCTGTGGTGGCTGATATGATGCCAGAATATGTGCTGTGGTGCCTCTCTCCTCTGTCTGGGTCCAAAGGCCTAAATCACTGAAAGAGGCCTTCTCCTGTGGTGTGTGATATGATGCCTGAATATGTGCTGTGGTGCCTCTCTCCTCTTCCTGGGTGCGGGGGTCAAAGTAACTCAATGGTGGCTTCTCCTGTGGTGGCTGATATGATGCCAGAATATGTGCTGTGGTGCCTCTCTCCTCTTCCTGGGTGCGGGGGTCAAAGTAACTCAATGGTGGCTTCTCCTGTGGTGGCTGATATGATGCCAGAATATGTGCTGTGGGGCCTCTCTCCTCTTCCTGGGTGCAGGGGTCAAAGTAACTCAATGGTGGCTTCTCCTGTGGTGGTTAGTATGATGCCAGAATATGTGCTGTGGGGCCTCTCTCCTCTTCCTGGGTGCAGGGGTCAAAGTAACTCAATGGTGGCTTCTCCTGTGGTGGCTGATATGATGCCAGAATATGTGCTGTGGTGCCTCTCTCCTCTTCCTGGGTGCGGGGGTCAAAGTAACTCAATGGTGGCTTCTCCTGTGGTGGCTGATATGATGCCAGAATATGTGCTGTGGGGCCTCTCTCCTCTTCCTGGGTGCAGGGGTCAAAGTAACTCAATGGTGGCTTCTCCTGTGGTGGTTAGTATGATGCCAGAATATGTGCTGTGGGGCCTCTCTCCTCTTCCTGGGTGCAGGGGTCAAAGTAACTCAATGGTGGCTTCTCCTGTGGTGGCTGATATGATGCCAGAATATGTGCTGTGGGGCCTCTCTCCTCTTCCTGGGTGCAGGGGTCAAAGTAACTCAATGGTGGCTTCTCCTGTGGTGGCTGATATGATGCCAGAATATGTGCTGTGGTGCCTCTCTCCTCTGTCTGGGTCCAAAGGCCTAAATCACTGAAAGAGGCATTCTCCTGTGGTGTGTGATATGATGCCTGAATATGTGCTGTGGTGCCTCTCTCCTCTTCCTGGGTGCGGGGGTCAAAGTAACTCAATGGTGGCTTCTCCTGTGGTGGCTGATATGATGCCAGAATATGTGCTGTGGTGCCTCTCTCCTCTTCCTGGCTGCGGGGGTCAAAGTAACTCAATGGTGGCTTCTCCTGTGGTGGCTGATATGATGCCAGAATATGTGCTGTGGGGCCTCTCTCCTCTTCCTGGGTGCAGGGGTCAAAGTAACTCAATGGTGGCTTCTCCTGTGGTGGTTAGTATGATGCCAGAATATGTGCTGTGGGGCCTCTCTCCTCTTCCTGGGTGCAGGGGTCAAAGTAACTCAATGGTGGCTTCTCCTGTGGTGGCTGATATGATGCCAGAATATGTGCTGTGGTGCCTCTCTCCTCTTCCTGGGTGCGGGGGTCAAAGTAACTCAATGGTGGCTTCTCCTGTGGTGGCTGATATGATGCCAGAATATGTGCTGTGGGGCCTCTCTCCTCTTCCTGGGTGCAGGGGTCAAAGTAACTCAATGGTGGCTTCTCCTGTGCTGATTGATATAAAGCTGATGGTTGTGCCATCTGACATGGTTGCCAGGGTCTGATTCAATGGGGGCCTACTCCTGTGGTGGGTGATCTAAATGCCTGATTCTCTGCTGTGAAACCTCTCTCCTCCGTCTGGGTGTAGGGGTCAAAGTCTTTCAAAGTCGCCTTCTCCTGTGCTGATTGATATGAAGCTGATGGTTGTGCCATCTGACATGGTTGCCGGGGTCCCATTAAATTGTGGCCTACTCCTGTGGTGGTTGATATGATGCCTGATTCTCTGATGTGGAACCTCTCTCCTCTGTTTGGGTGAAGGGGTCAAAGTAACTAAATGGTGGCTTCTCCTGTGGTGGCTGATATGATGCCAGAATATGTGCTGTGGGGCCTCTCTCCTCTTCCTGGGTGCAGGGGTCAAAGTAACTCAATGGTGGCTTCTCCTGTGCTGATTGATATAAAGCTGATGGTTGTGCCATCTGACATGGTTGCCAGGGTCTGATTCAATGGGGGCCTACTCCTGTGGTGGGTGATCTAAATGCCTGATTCTCTGCTGTGAAACCTCTCTCCTCCGTCTGGGTGTAGGGGTCAAAGTCTTTCAAAGTCGCCTTCTCCTGTGCTGATTGATATGAAGCTGATGGTTGTGCCATCTGACATGGTTGCCGGGGTCCCATTAAATTGTGGCCTACTCCTGTGGTGGTTGATATGATGCCTGATTCTCTGATGTGGAACCTCTCTCCTCTGTTTGGGTGAAGGGGTCAAAGTAACTAAATGGTGGCTTCTCCTGTGGTGGCTGATATGATGCCAGAATATGTGCTGTGGGGCCTCTCTCCTCTTCCTGGGTGCAGGGGTCAAAGTAACTCAATGGTGGCTTCTCCTGTGGTGGCTGATATGATGCCAGAATATGTGCTGTGGTGCCTCTCTCCTCTTCCTGGGTGCGGGGGTCAAAGTAACTCAATGGTGGCTTCTCCTGTGGTGGCTGATATGATGCCAGAATATGTGCTGTGGTGCCTCTCTCCTCTTCCTGGGTGCGGGGGTCAAAGTAACTCAATGGTGGCTTCTCCTGTGGTGGCTGATATGATGCCAGAATATGTGCTGTGGTGCCTCTCTCCTCTTCCTGGGTGCAGGGGTCAAAGTAACTAAATGGTGGCTTCTCCTGTGGTGGTTGATATGATGCCTGATTCTCTGCTGTGAAACCTCTCTCCTCCATCTGGGTGTAGGGGTCAAAGTCTTTCAAAGTCGCCTTCTCCTGTGCTGATTGATATGAAGCTGATGGTTGTGCCATCTGACATGGTTGCCAGGGTCTGATTCAATGGGGGCCTACTCCTGTGGTGGGTGATCTAAATGCCTGATTCTCTGCTGTGAAACCTCTCTCCTCCGTCTGGGTGTAGGGGTCAAAGTCTTTCAAAGTCGCCTTCTCCTGTGCTGATTGATATGAAGCTGATGGTTGTGCCATCTGACATGGTTGCCGGGGTCCCATTAAATTGGGGCCTACTCCTGTGGTGGGTGATCTAAATGCCTGATTCTCTGCTTTGAAACCTCTCTCCTCTGTCCGGGTGTAGGGGTCAAAGTCTGTCAAAGTCGCCTTCTCCTGTGCTGATTGATATAAAGCTTATGCTTGTGCCATCTGACATGGTTGCCGGGGTCTGATTCAATGGTGGCCTACTCCTGTGGTGGGTGATCTAAATGCCTAATTCTGTGATGTGTAACCTCTCTCCTCCATCTGGGTGTAGGGGTCAAAGTAACTAAATGGTGGCCTACTCCTGTGGTGGGTGATATGATGCCTGGTTCTCTGCTGTGGGACCTCTCTCCTTTGTCTGGGTGCTGTGGTCAAAATAATAATAAGTGACCTTCTCCATTGGTGGGTGACTTGAAGCCTGATTCTGTGCTATGGGACCTCACTCCAATTAATATTGTTTAATTTTTATTTATTTTATGTTAACTCATCATTTCCCTATCTACATTTGTTTGCAGGGGATTTAACTACATTTTGCTGCCTTTTGCAGCCCTCTAGCCCTTTCCGGGTGTGTTTTACAGCCTTTTTAGTGCCCAAAAGTTCGGGTCCCCATTGACTTCTATGGGGTTCGGGTTCGGGATGAAGTTCGGGTCGAGTTCGGATCCCGAACCCGAACATTTTTCGAAAGTTCGGCCGAACTCGTCGAACCCGAACATCCAGGTGTTCGCTCAACTCTATACAGGAGGTATAGCGCAAGTAATGTCGCTGTCACCACTGCCTAATAAAAAATTACACTGAATGAATGTCAATGATATTTAGGATGCACAAACGTTATACAGGAGTTATAGCGCAAGTAATGTCGCTGCCACCAGTGGCTAATAAAAAATTACACTGAATTAATGTCACTGATATTTAGGATGGGCAAACGTTATACAGGAGATGTAGCACAGGTAATGTCGCTGCCACCAGCAGCAAAAAAAATTGACTGAATGTCACTGATATTTCGGATACGCAAACGTTATACTGGAGATGTAGCGCAGGTAATGTAACTGTCCGCAGCGGACACCGTCTACAGAAAAAGTACACTGGATGTCACAGATATTTTTAGGCTGCGCATACGTTACACAGGAGATGTAGCGCAGATAATTTCGCTGTCACCAGCAGCGAAGAAAAATTTCACTGAATGTCAATGATATTTCGGATGCTCTAACGTTATACTAGAGATGTAGCGCAGGTAATGTCGCTGCCACCAGCAGCAAAAAAATTTGACTGAATGTCACTGAGACCAATCTGGGCAGCATATTTATGTCCATAATGCCTTGATAGTCTTGAGATTTCATTGTACCCTGTACAGATTGAAGACACCCTGTGCCAGATGCAGCAAAGCAGCCCTAAAACATAACAGAGCCTTCTCCATGTTTCACCGTAGGTACAATGTTCTTTTCTTTGCGATTGTGATTAAAATGCTGATGTGACTTGCCAAAAAGCTCCTGTTTTGTCTCATCTGTCCAAAGGACATACCCCCAGAAGCTTTGTAGCTTGTCAATATGTATTTTTGCAAATTCCAGGCTCACTTTTTTATGATTTGCATTCAAAAGCAGTGGTTTCCTCCTGGGTCATCTTCCATTAAGTCCACTTTGGCTAAAACAACAATGCATGGTGCAATATGACATTGATGTACATTGACCTTGGAGTTCACTTCTAATCTTTTTAGAAGTTATTCTGGTTACCAGTTGTATTATCCATCTCTTCAATTTGTTGATTTTCCTCTTGTGGCCAGGTCCAGGGAAGTTGGCTACAGTCCTGTACAGTCGTAGCCAAAAGTTTTGAGAATGACACAAATATTAGTTTTCACAAAGTTTGCTCCTAAACTGCTTTTAGATCTTTGTTGCAGTTGTTTCTGTGATGTAGTTAAATATAATTACACGCACTTCATACGTTTCAAAGGCTTTTATCGACAATTACATGACATTTATGCAAAGAGTCAGTATTTGCAGTGTTGGCCCTTCTTTTTCAGGACCTCTGCAATTCGACTGGGCATGCTCTCAATCAACTTCTGGGCCAATTCCTGACTGATAGCAACCCATTCTTTCATAATCACTTCTTGGAGTTTGTCAGAATTAGTGGGTTTTTGTTTGTCCACCCGCCTCTTGAGGATTGACCACAAGTTCTCAATGGAATTAAGATCTGGGGAGTTTCCAGGCCATGGACCCAAAATGTCAACGTTTTGGTCCCCGAGCCACTTAGTTATCACTTTTGCCTTATGGCACGGTGCTCCATCGTGCTGGAAAATGCATTGTTCTTCACCAAACTGTTGTTGGATTGTTAGAAGAAGTTGCTGTTGGAGGGTGTTTTGGTACCATTCTTTATTCATGGCTGTGTTTTGGGGCAAAATTGTGAGTGAGCCCACTCCCTTGGATGAGAAGCAACCCCACACATGAATGGTCTCAGGATGCTTTACTGTTGGCATGACACAGGACTGATGGTAGCACTCACCTTTTCTTCTCCGGACAAGCCTTTTTCCAGATGCCCCAAACAATCGGAAAGAGGCTTCATCTGAGAATATGACTTTGCCCCAGTCCTCAGCAGTCCATTCACCATACTTTCTGCAGAAGATCAATCTGTCCCTGATGTTTTTTTTGGAGAGAAGTGGCTTCTTTGCTGGCCTTATTGATACCAGGCCATCTTCCAAAAGTCTTCGCCTCACTGTGCGTGCAGATGCGCTCACACCTGCCTGCTGCCATTCCTGAGCAAGCTCTGCACTGGTGGCACTCTGATCCCGCAGCTGAATCCTCTTTAGGAGACAATCCTGGTGCTTGCTGGACTTTCTTGGACGCCCTGAAGCCTTCTTAACAAGAATTTAACCTCTTTCCTTGAAGTTCTTGATGATCCTATAAATTGTTGATTGATGTGCAATCTTAGTAGCCACAATATCCTTGCCTGTGAAGCCATTTTTATGCAACGAAATGATGGCTGCACGTGTTTCTTTGCAGGTCACCATGGTTAACAATGGAAGAACAATGATTTCAAGCATCACCCTCCTTTTAACATGTCGAGTCTGCCATTTTAACCCAATCAGCCTGACATAATGATCTCCAGCCTTGTGCTCGTCAACATTCTCACCTGAGTTAACAAGACGATTACTGAAATGATCTCAGCAGGTCCTTTAATGACAGCAATGAGATGCAGTGGAAAGGTTTTTTGGGGATTAAGTTAATTTTCATGGCAAAGAAGGACTATGCAATTCATCTGATCACTCTTCATAACATTTTGGAGTATATGCAAATTGCTATTATAAAAACTTAAGCAGCAACTTTTCCAATTTCCAATATTTATGTAATTCTCAAAACTTTTGGCCACGACTGTAGATCTTAAACTTCTGAGTAATATGTGCATATGGGGTTGAGCATTTCCTGCTTTTTGAGACCACGTTACATTATGTAATTTGTATATGTATGTCTGGAGGTGTATAAACTCCAGATTTGAATGGGTCTGATTTTACATCTATAGGCAGCATTCGGTGCACCTGTGAGGCCTGCATCATATCAGTCAGCTCTGGGTGGGACTCACAGACTCCTCCCTCCTCCCATTGCATGTGTAGTTTCACACTGGAGGCAACTGGAAGCTGTTTGCTGTGAGTCAGACCTTACGCTTCTGTAATTCGCCCACTGGCCCCTGGTACTGCCCATATGGCACAGGTAGGTTAGCGTTAGGTCCCGTGCCACCTGAGATACCTTGACGTGGTGCGCGGGCTCAGGTATGTCCTTCATATAAGGATATATTGGCTAAAGTCTCATTTTAACATCAGTGTGAGGGTTTAGTCATATTTTGTTAATTGCATCCACCACCGTAGTGCACCTATTCTTGTAAATGTTTATTTCATATAGTCAATTACATCCACATTTTGCTATCTGGTGTAGGATGTCTATGTGGCACTTGTGGTCCACTGCGGGCATCCTCCATTGTACGCATTTCTTGCTGGGGATCGCCATTAGCAATGGACCACATGTGTAGGATTTGAGCATTTCCTGCTTTTTGAGACCATGTTACATTATGTAATTCATAGCATTTCGCAGCATCTGAAAGCAATAAGATAGTGTCAATTTTTTTGTTTGTTTTTATAAATAAAATCATAGTTACCCTCATGCATTTGATAGCGAAGAGCCAGCCGCCACCATCTTGATGATGTCGCCGTGATTATATCGCCCAGCGTAGTGACGTCGTGCACAGGATTTCGCACAGGATATTTAATCAAGATGGCGGTATTTTGCACTAAAACGAATGAGGTAAGTATGATTTTTTTTTTTTTTACCCCATTTCAGGCTAAATTGATTTGTTAGCATGAAGCACAAGGAAATTCAGCTTCATGGCGAATCGAATTTTCCCTGAAATCAAATTCCACTTCATGGAGTTCAATTTTCTCAACCCTAATTCCTAAAAGTAAATAGCTGAATAAATCCTGAACGATTTGCCAATTTTTTTATTTTCTCTTCTACCATGGCAGTATGCACTACAAGAAAACAATGAAAAAATACTAAAACCATAGCGTAAGTGTAACAAATGACCTTACCACCCTGGAGTAATGAGCACATTAGTGCTTGTATTGTAATAAGGGGCTTTTCATATAAAATGTTATATAAAATAATTTAATTGAATTTTTGCTACTTACTGAACCTGGTAATTCAATACGGCAATAGAAGAAATATGGTATAAGACTTACACTTCACATTACCATTTATTTTTACTGGTATCTGACCCTTAGATATGATCAAATATGATCCATTTTCAGATTTGCTATTGTTCCAGACTGTAATGGTAAAGTAAATGCCGGGCAGAAGTGATATAAATTATGCACTCTTTAAGATTGGTTAATCTGTGGTGCATAGCAAAAGCCTTTCTCACCTTTTGAATCAATTTTAGCTGTATGCATATAAGGCATAAATTCTGATTTGTAACTTGGATACAGGATTCGTGATCCATAAAATAGCTCACCTGTGATGGTTAAAGGGAAAATCTGATTGCAAAAATACATGAGGCTGAGAGCAGGAGGAATAGGTGAATAATGTCATTTATTTTAAGTGTCAGATGAGGAGAGAATACATTTTTATTCATGTCAACATTTCCAATGTATCGTGAGATCACATCTCTCATTGTTAAACCTTATGAGTATTAATGAGGAGTTAGTGATAGTCCAAACCAATATTTTTATTAATTTTTATTGCTTTAGGTTTCAATGCATTTAATGCTGCATACTGTTAAGAAGTATGGTGTTACACTATGATGAGAAGCCATCATACACACTACTAATAAAATTGTATGCTATTTTCAGTTCCCAATTGTCCTCTCTTTTTTGAAAAATCTATAAAAGCTCTGATTTTGAACTCCATCCTTGGCCTTGAAGTATTTGTGTATGTTAGAGATATATTCCTAAATCTAAAAGTAAATTGCTAACAGTGGGGGATAGATAACTCCTGAAGGATTTGGTGATTTTTTTATTTTCTATTCTGTATCTTTTTCTCTGACATATTTTACAGTGTTGTTCTGCAGTGTTATTGGCACTATAGATAGTATACACTGCAGTGGTATGGTAAGACAGAGCAATTATTATATAATAAAAACATAGTATTTTGCCTTAAAAAAAAAATCCATTGATAGCGTTATTTAGTATAGTATACGTGTCCCAAATATTTGTTTTATTTCATTATTTGGCTTTGTTATAGTCTAGCTCCATTTTGGCAAGAATATACACATGGCATAATTAATATGATAACACTTTGAGTTTTTGTGGATTTCATTGTGTTTGTGATCATCAGTAGTGTTGGTCACGCACCAAAGAGCTCGTGTGCTCGAGTAGAACACTTCCCGATGCTCGGGTGCTCTACAGAGCACCCAAGCACAATGGAAGTCAATGGGAGAACCTGAGCATTAAACCAGGCACCCCCTGCTCTGAAGAGGGGAGGGTGTTGGGAGTCTAGTTCGGCTTAGAAGTCTCTACTAATAGTAAGTATTCCTATACAGCAGAAGTCTCATTATTTTTTCTTTTTTGTAACTGGCCATGCAGCTCTATAGTGTAGTGGTTAAGATTCTTGGCTGTAATAAAGTAGGTTGCGAGTTCGAATCCTGTCAGAAACTTTTCAGAAATAGAGGCTAAATTTAATTTAAACATATATATGTTTTTAGCCATATTATATATTTATATATATATTATTATATATTTAGAATATATAATATATTATAATATATGTAAATATATTATGGCTAAAACATCAGTAGTAGTTTTCCACATATTATGTGTGTATGTATATATATATATATATATATATATGTATTAGTAATTACACATTGTTTTACAATTACAAAAAAATATATAAAATATATAAATTTAATTTAGCCTCTATTTCTAAAATGTTTCTGGTGGGATTTGACCTCACAACCTTCTACATTATACCCAAGAACCTTAACCATTACACTATAGAGCTGCATAGCCAGTTACTTAAAAAAATATATAATGAGACTTCTGCTGTATATGTTACTACTAGTAAGTATTACTATACAGCAGAAGTCCTAATATTTTTATTTTTATTTTTATTTTAGTAACTGGCCATGCAGCTCTATAGTAACATAGTACATAAGGCCGAAAAAAGACAATTGTCCATCCAGTTCGGCCTGTCATCCTGCAAGTTGATCCAGAGGAAGGCAAAAAAAAAAAACTGTGAGGTAGAAGCCAATTTTCCCCACTTATGGGGAATAAAAAATTCCTTCCTGACTCCAATCAGGCAATCAGAATAACTCCCTGGATCAACGACCCCTCGCTAGTAGCTATAGCCTGTAATATTATTACGCTCCAGAAATACATCCAGGCCCCTCTTGAATTCCTTTATTGTACTCACCATCACCACCTCCTCAGGCAGAGAGTTCCATAGTCTCACTGCTCTTACCGTAAAGAATCCTCTTCTATGTTTGTGTACAAACCTTCTTTCCTTCAGACGCAGAGGATGTCCCCTCGTCACAGTCCTGGGGATAAATAGATGATGGGAGAGATCTCTGTACTGACCCCTGATATATTTATACATATTAATTAGATCTCCCCTCAGTCGTCTTTTTTCTAAAGTGAATAACCCTAATTTTGATAATCTTTCAGGGTACTGTAGTTGCCCCATTCCAGTTATTACTCTAGTTGACCTCCTATGGACCCTCTTCAGCTCTGCTATGTCTGCCTTGTTTACAGGAGCCCAGAACTGTACACAGTACTCCATGTGTGGTCTGACTAGCGATTTGTAAAGTGGTAGGACTATGTTCTTATCATGGGCATCTATGCCCCTTTTGATGCAACCCATTATCTTATTGGCCTTGGCAGCAGCTGCCTGACACTGGTTTTTGCAGTTTAGTTTGCTGTTTATTAAAATTCCTAGATCCTTTTCCATGTCAGTGTTACCGAGTGTTTTACCATTTAGTATGGTACTTGCTTTATTCCTTGCCATGTGCATAACTTTACATTTGTCAGTGCTAAACCTCATCTGCCACTTATCTGCCCAAGCCTCCAAGCCTCCAATCTATCCAGATCCCTCTGTAGTAGTATACTGTCCTCTTCAGTGTAAATTACTTTACACAATTTACTGTCATCTGTGAAAATGTATACTTTACTATGCAAGCCTTCTACAAGATCATTTTTAAATATATTGAAGAGAATAGGGCCCAATACTGACCCCTGAGGTACCCCACTAGTGACAGTAACCCAATCTGAGTGTGTACTGTTAATAACCACCCTATGTTTTCTATCACTCAGCCAGTTACTTACCCACATACATGGCCGGACTGGCCATAGGGCAGACCGAACATTTGCCTGGTGGGCCGGGCCGAACACAATCAGCCGGGCCGCCAGCTGAGTTTTTAATTTTTTTTTTATTAATGTGGCAGCAGCCGGGCAGGAGTGGAGATGAGCGCTTCCATTGTGGAAGTGCTCATCTCCATATTCATCTGTATCGCCGTCCTCAGGACAGCGATACAGATGAATGGAGCAGGGGAGAGGCGTCGCCCTTGCCCATTCCTCTGATAGGCTACAGGCACTAGGCCTGTAGCCTATCAGAGGCCGGTGCAGGCTGAGCGATGACGTCATCGCACGAGCCGTACAGAGCGGGACACAGGCCGGAAGAGGCCTGCATCGCATCGCTGACAGCAGCATGGAGGTAAGTATATGAGTTTATTGTTTTTGTTATTTAATTTTATACTATACTGTGGCAAGGGGGGGGGTCGGCACTATGGAGAAGAGGGGAAGCACTATGGGGCCATATATACTGGCACAATATGTGAGGGACACTATGGGGCCCTATATACTGGCACAATATGGGGGGGTCGGCACTATGGAGAAGAGGGGAAGCACTATGGGGCCATATATACTGGCACAATATGGGGGGGTCGGCACTATGGAGAAGAGGGGAAGCACTATGGGGCATATATACTGGCACAATATGGGGGGGCCTATATACTGGCACAACACGGGGGGGCACTATGGAGAAGAGGGGAAGCACTATGGGGCCATATATACTGGCATAATATGGGGGGGCACTATGGGGCCCTATATACTGGCACAATATGGGGGGACACTATGGAGAAGAGGGGAAGCACTATGGGGCCATATATACTGGCACAATATGGGGGGGGTCGGCACTATGGAGAAGAGGGGAAGCACTATGGGGCCATATATACTGGCACAATATGGGGGGCCTATATACTGGCACAACATGGGGGGATACTATGGAGAAGAGGGGAAGCACTATGGGGCCATATATACTGGCATAATATGGGGGGGGGCACTATATACTGGCACAATATGGGGGGGACACTATGGAAAAGAGGGGAAGCACTATGGGGCCCTATATACTGGCACTATGGGGCCCTATATACTGGCACAATATGGGGGGGTCGGCACTATGGAGAAGAGGGGAAGCACTATGGGGCCATATATTCTGGCACAATATGGGGGGGGTCGGCACTATGGAGAAGAGGGGAAGCACTATGGGGCCATATATTCTGGCACAATATGGGGGGCCTATATACTGGCACAACATGGGGGGCACTATGGAGAAGAGGGGAAGCACTATGGGGCCCTATATACTGGCACAATATGGGGGGGTCGGCACTATGGAGAAGAGGGGAAGCACTATGGGGCCATATATTCTGGCACAATATGGGGGGCCTATATACTGGCACAACATGGGGGGCACTATGGAGAAGAGGGGAAGCACTATGGGGCCATATATACTGGCACAATATGGGAGGGGGCACTATGGGGCCCTATATACTGGCACAATATGGGGGGACACTATGCAGAAGAGGGGAAGCACTATGGTGCCCTATATACTGGCACTATGGGGCCCTATATACTGGCACAATATGGGGGGGGTCGGCACTATGGAGAAGAGGGGAAGCACTATGGGGCCATATATACTGCCACAATATGGGGGGGGCCTATATACTGGCACAACATGGGGGGCACTATGGAGAAGAGGGGAAGCACTATGGGGCCCTATATACTGGCACAATATGGGGGGCACTATGGGGCCCTATATACTGGCACAATATGGGGGGGCACTATGCAGAAGAGGGGAAGCACTATGGGGGCCCTATATACTGGCACATTATGGGGGGGTCACTATGGAGAAGAGGGGAAGGAGCACTATGAGGCATCTACTGGGGGCCCTATATACTGGCACAATATGGGGGGGCCTATATACTGGCACAACATGGGGGGGCACTATGGAGAAGAGGGGAAGCACTATGGGGCCCTATATACTGGCACAATATGGGGGGCTATATACTGGCACAACATGGGGGGGCACTATGGAGAAGAGGGGAAGCACTATGGGGCCATATATACTGGCACAATATGGGGGGGGCACTATGGGGCCCTATATACTGGCACAATATGGGGGGTACACTATGGAGAAGAGGGGAAGCACTATGGGGCCATATATACTGGCACAATATGGGGGGCCTATATACTGGCACAACACGGGGGGCACTATGGAGAAGAGGGGAAGCACTATGGGGCCATATATACTGGCACAATATGGGGGGGCACTATGGGGCCCTATATACTGGCACAATATGGGGGGGACACTATGGAGAAGAGGGGAAGCACTATGGTGCCCTATATACTGGCACTATGGGGCCCTATATACTGGCACAATATGGGGGGGGTCGGCACTATGCAGAAGAGGGGAAGCACTATGGGGCCATATATTCTGGCACAATATGGGGGGCCTATATACTGGCACAACATGGGGGGCACTATGGAGAAGAGGGGAAGCACTATGGGGCCATATATACTGGCACAATATGGGGGGGGTCGGCACTATGGAGAAGAGGGGAAGCACTATGGGGCCATATATACTGGCACAATATGGGGGGCCTATATACTGGCACAACATGGGGGGATACTATGGAGAAGAGGGGAAGCACTATGGGGCCATATATACTGGCACAATATGGGAGGGGGCACTATGGGGCCCTATATACTGGCACAATATGGGGGGGACACTATGCAGAAGAGGGGAAGCACTATGGTGCCCTATATACTGGCACTATGGGGCCCTATATACTGGCACAATATGGGGGGGGGTCGGCACTATGGAGAAGAGGGGAAGCACTATGGGGCCCTATATACTGGCACAATATGGGGGGCACTATGCAGAAGAGGGGAAGCACTATGGGGGCCCTATATACTGGCACATTATGGGGGGGTCACTATGGAGAAGAGGGGAAGGAGCACTATGAGGCATCTACTGGGGGCCCTATATACTGGCACAATATGGGGGGGCCTATATACTGGCACAACATGGGGGGGCACTATGGAGAAGAGGGGAAGCACTATGGGGCCCTATATACTGGCACAATATGGGGGGGGCTATATACTGGCACAACATGGGGGGGCACTATGGAGAAGAGGGGAAGCACTATGGGGCCATATATACTGGCACAATATGGGGGGGCACTATGGGGCCCTATATACTGGCACAATATGGGGGGTACACTATGGAGAAGAGGGGAAGCACTATGGGGCCATATATACTGGCACAATATGGGGGGCCTATATACTGGCACAACACGGGGGGGCACTATGGAGAAGAGGGGAAGCACTATGGGGCCATATATACTGGCACAATATGGGGGGGCACTATGGGGCCCTATATACTGGCACAATATGGGGGGGACACTATGGAGAAGAGGGGAAGCACTATGGTGCCCTATATACTGGCACTATGGGGCCCTATATACTGGCACAATATGGGGGGGGGTCGGCACTATGCAGAAGAGGGGAAGCACTATGGGGCCATATATTCTGGCACAATATGGGGGGCCTATATACTGGCACAACATGGGGGGCACTATGGAGAAGAGGGGAAGCACTATGGGGCCATATATACTGGCACAATATGGGAGGGGGCACTATGGGGCCCTATATACTGGCACAATATGGGGGGACACTATGCAGAAGAGGGGAAGCACTATGGTGCCCTATATACTGGCACTATGGGGCCCTATATACTGGCACAATATGGGGGGGGGGGGGCGGCACTATGGAGAAGAGGGGAAGCACTATGGGGCCATATATACTGCCACAATATGGGGGGGCCTATATACTGGCACAACATGGGGGGCACTATGGAGAAGAGGGGAAGCACCATGGGGCCCTATATACTGGCACAATATGGGGGGGGCACTATGCAGAAGAGGGGAAGCACTATGGGGGCCCTATATACTAGCACATTATGGGGGGGTCACTATGGAGAAGAGGGGAAGGAGCACTATGGGGCATCTACTAGGGGCCCTATATACTGGCACAATATGGGGGGCCTATATACTGGCACAACATGGGAGGCACTATGGAGAAGAGGGGAAGCACTATGGGGCCCTATATACTGGCACAATATGGGGGGGCACTATGGGGCCCTATATACTGGCACAATATGGGGGGGACACTATGCAGAAGAGGGGAAGCACTATGGGGGCCCTATATACTGGCACATTATGGGGGGCTCTATGGAGAAGAGGGAAAGGAGCACTATGGGGGCCTCTACTGGGGGCCCTATATACTGGCACGCATTATAGAGGGCACTATGGAGAAGTGGGGGACAAGAGCACTATGAGGGCATTATATAGGGGCATTTAATACTGGCACCCATTTTGATGCCACTATGGGGAAGGGAGGAAAGGAGCATTATGGGGGTATCTATGTGGGGCAGTCTATAGGGGCATTTTATAGTGCCACATTATGGAGGGCACTATGGAGACGGGGAAGGAGCACTATGGGGGCATCTTCTGGGGGGACTATATAGGAGTATTTTATACTGGCACAAATTATAAGGTCACTATGGGCACCTAAGCTCAGCTGGTGGCACTAAGTGTTTTTTGTAGTGGCACACAGTACAGGTCATTGGAACACATGAGGGCACTCTGGGGACATTGGCTCTACTGGGGGCACTAAGAGGAGGTATTTATTTTTTTCACTTCCACACGACGGGGCATTTTTTGTACTTGTACACATTATAAGGGGGGGGTTCTACTGTCACACATTATAAAGAGAATTATTACTATCGGGGCATTATGGTGGGCTTTATTACAACTGGGGGACTATGGGAGCATTATTACTTGTGGGACACAATTACTGTTGGGGGCGCTGTAGGAGCACTATTACTACTGAATGCACTCTGGCAAAGAAATAATTACTATTGTTGGGACTTTGGGAGCCCCATTACTTCGGGGGCGCCCTGACACAGCATCAGCTTAGCACAGTTCTTTTTTGCAGTATAGTTTTGGGGAGCACAGCTTCTCAGTATTGGGGGTGCATGATGGGATGTTAATTGGAGGATGATGGAAAAGTAGGAAACTAAGATGTCTGTCAAACTCTGCAGAGACGTGAGATGGCTGAAAGAAATTATCACGGTGGTCTGGTCTGAATGGAGAAGATGAAGAAAGAGAACGTCTACATCAGAGGAGACGTCACTGGATGTAAGAGGTATGGGGCGCTGTATGAGGCTACTTTCACATCTGCGTTAGTGATCCTGGCGGCTGTTCCAGCTGAGAATCCACTGGATCCGGCACTGCTGGATGCAGACAGAATGCACGCCAGCCTCATTAACTATAATGGGGTACGGCAGAGATCCGGGACATAAACAGCTGCATGCTGTGCATTGTGTCCAGTCCATTCCTTGCATTTTCTGCCGGATCGTACTAAGACCCCTAATGTCACCTGGGGACCCCCAAAGAAGCTTGTGTGTTGGCTGAAGCCTTCCTATCTTACTGGTGGCTGGCCCTGCCTCTCAATTGTGCTTCCGGTTTTGGCTCTGCCCCTAGACGGCAAGGGGGTGGGGCCTGTTAGGGGTCATGTGATTGGGCTGCTCAGTCAAAAATGCCCGAGCCTATTTTTTGTCCCAGTCCGGCCCTGCCCACATACAGACGTTTTCTCCCAGTCCAAGCATTCTCATTTTATATACTAACCTTTTATGTGGTACAGTGTCACATGCTTTGGAGAAGTCCAGATATACGACATCCATTAATTCGCCGCTGTCAAGTCTAGAACTTACCTCCTCATAGAAACTCATTAAATTAGTTTGGCATGACCGATCCCTCATGAAGCCATGCTGATATGGCGTTATTTGCTTATTTCCGTTGAGATGCTTTAAGATAGCATCTCTTAGAAAACCTTCAAACAGTTTACCCACAACAGATGTTAAACTTACCGGCCTATAGTTTCCAGGCTCTGTTTTTGGACCTTTTTGAATATTGGCACCACATTTGCCATGCGCCAATCCTGTGGGACATTCCCTGTCAGTATAGAGTCCGCAAATATCAGAAATAAGGGTCTGGCTATGACATTACTTAATTCCCTTAGGATACGGGGGTGTATGCCATCCGGTCCTGGCAATTTGTCTATTTTACTCTTTTTAAGTCGCTGATGTACTTCTTCCTGGGTCAGACAGGACACTTTTAATGGGGAATTTATTTTTACATTCAGCATTTCATCTGACAGTTTATTTTCCTCAGTGAATACATTGGAGAAAAAAATATTTAACAGCTTTGCTTTCTCCTTGTCGCTCTCTGCGAATCCCCCCTCATTACTCTTTAAAGGGCCGACACCTTCAGATTTATACTTTTTTAGTGTAATGGTTAACATTCTTGGCTGTAATGTAGAAGGTTGTGAGTTAGAATCCCACCAGAAACTTTTCAGCAATAGAGGCTAAATTAGATTTAAATACACTGACTCGAGCATCGCGCTCGAGCACACTCGATATTCGGCCGAGAATAGCGATGCTCAAGCCGAATTGGGGTTCGGCTGAGCATGCTCGCCCAACACTAATCATCAGAAGAAAGAATCCCTGGCCTGCTCCTGGACAATATTCCAGGTATGACCTTTTTCTATTCTGACTTGTCTCTAGATTCTGTTCCTTTTATATCACAGGTTTAGAAGGAATATTTTATACTAGGTGGTTACAAGATTAGGAAGCTTCAAAATTTGATATCTTAAAGGAAATGTATCGCCAAACATTTTAACCTCCCAGTTAAAACCAGACAGCAACATATCCTTTTTTCTAATCTGTTTTTATTTTCTGATTGCAGATTTTTTAATTCTATTTTCTGAACATGATTATGGGGGCAGCCATCTTGCCTGAGCTGTTCTTAACAGCATTTAGAAAGCATAAAGAAAATTGCTTCACGGAAGTCCCATGGGCCATAGACACAATGGTCTGGAGCTGACCCCATTGACTTTGGTAAAGTTTTCTAAGCATGCTCTGTGTCCTGTGCAGAAGTCATTGTACAAGGAAAGAATAGATAAGCTTTGACAATCCCCTATATTGAATGGTGAATCCTCTGTTATCTATAAAAACATGACATCATTACAGGCAGGATTAGAATGACAGATAAGCAGGTAACTGCAGTAAAGTGATCTGTAAAGACCAAAACGTGACATCTATTATTAGGCTTAGTGACCAGTGTGAAAACTGCAAGATTTTATCTCTGTCATCATACTGACCAGCAGATTAAAGATAATGTGTCATTTTTGGTGTTCGTCCCAATAACAAATCCCAAAAAGCATTGGCAGAGTTGCTGCCTTTTCTTTATCCTGCTTCCCAAAAAGCTCAGTTGAGAGAAAAATAAAATGTATGGTTGTCAGAAAATGGCTGTACTGGTCTCCAGAGGCTGCCAATAGCAACATGTTACCCGTAAACTATTCCACCAAAATCTGCCCTCCAAAAACCATATGGAGCTTCTGATCATATCCTTCTTTTCTGATCCCTGCAGTATGCCCAAACAGCAATTTATGACTTCATATGGGGTGGTGACATGTTCAGGAGAAAATGCTTTACAAAATAGTTTGTACTTTTTCTCCTGATACCCCTTGTGAAAATAAAAAATAGGGAGCTTGTGCAACACTTTATTGGAAGAAATTAACATTTTTATTTCCACACCCAAGTGATTCAAAATTCTGTTAGAGGTCTGTGGGGTCAAAACGGTCATTACACCGCTCTAAAATTCCTTGAGGGGTGCAGTTTCCAAAATTTGGTCACTTTTTGGGGGATTTTACTGTGGGGGTACCTTAGTGTGCCTTCAAATGTAACCTGGTGCCCAAAAGCCATTCCAGCAAAATCAGGCATCTAAAAATCATATGGTGCTCCTGTCCTCCTGAGCCCTGCCGTGTGCCCACAGAGCAGTTTACGACCACACATGGGGTGTTTCTGTAAACGGCAGAATCTGGAATAAGTAAAATTTAGTCTCCATTTTCCATTAAATCTTGTGAAACATATAAAGGGTTACCCACATTTGTAAAATCAGTTTTGAATAACTTGAGGGATGTAGGGGCACATTTATTAAGACTGGCGTTTTAGATGCAGGTCTTAATAAAGCCCTAAACTGGAGGTGGATCCACCAAAGCTATGAAGAGGCGCAGGCCTCTCCATAACTTCGGCGCATCCAGTGCCAGTTCTAAATGTAAGACAGCTTCTGAGAGGTTTTACATTTAGACCTTTTTCTATGCCTAAAACAGGCATAGAAAATGATGAATGAGATAGGCCTACCAGCCCCTCCCCTTTCACGTCACGCCAAAATTTTAGACCTGGCATGAGCAGGGCGAAGTCATAAATAGTGGTGCAGCTAACCGTTGCGCCACTATGTGTACCTGAAATATGCCTAATTTACATGTGTTTCAGCATTGTAAATGACCCCCGTAGTTTCTAAAATGGGGTCATTTATGGGTAGTTTCTACTATGCAAGCCCCACAAAGTGACTTCAAAACTCAGTTGGTCTTTAAAAAAGTGGATATTGGAAATTTTCTTAAAAATTTGAAAATTTGATTCTAAAAATGTAAGTCTTCTAACATCCTAAAAAAATAAAATGACATTTACAAAATGATGCAAACATAAAGTAGACATATAGCAAATGTTAATAACTACTTTATGAGGTATCACTATCCATATTAAAAACAAAGAATTTCAAATTTAGAAAGTAGTGAATGTTTCCAAATTTTCGGTAAATCTTAGATTTTTTTTAAATAAATAAAGATAAAACATATTGACTCAAATTTACCTTTAACATAAAGAACATTGTGTTATGAGAAATGAATCTCAGAATCGCTTAGATACGTTGTAGTGTTCCAAAGTTATTACCACATAAAGTGACACGTCAGATTTGCAAAAATAGGCTCTATCAGGAAGGTATAAAATCGTCCTGAAGAGGTTAAATATATTTGACATACAAAAACATGAACAAGAACCTCTCATTTATTCATATAATGAGTATAGCATTAGTTCATAGATTATACTGTACCTCTTATGCAAGTCTATGCAAATGCAGCAGAGTTATCATATCTAGTTAACATTTTATGACTGTGCCTGATAACTCTGCTACAACTGTAGTACATACAGCTCATATATTCTGTGTTTGCATAGTGCTGTTGCATTGTATTTGATATCTTAAGCCATGGTGATGCACACCTGCGCTTTAGGATGTGCTGACTAGCTTTGTTTTTTTTTTTGCAGTATGTACTTGGAGGTGTGGATGGTCATTTTGGTCATGCACTCCTGACTACCCCATCTTTTCCACAGGCTGATTTTAATGAATATGGTATAAAGCTGCAACCTGCTCTCCCGGTATTCATTGGGCCACTGTGCACAAGGAGAGTTATATACTTTGAATCCAGAGGAAACAAAGCAGGCTGGTTTTGAGAGCTCCATTTATATAAGCAGGAATATAACGCAAGTTTGCGCGTCTCGTGTTTGATTTAAGTGTGTGTTTGTATAAGTGTGCGACTTTAGATTAAGTGACTTAAGATTCAGGGACTTCAGTGGGGGACTGCAGTAAATTAGTTTCTTATTACTGCATTATATTGTATTTTTCGCTTTCATTTAGTAATCCCCATTTGTATGTGTTCCATAATTGACAGCGCAGTCAAGGGTACATCTTGTCTGATGTTTGCAGTCCTGGAACAGCCGTTCGAGGGTGTATATTATTGTTCAAAATGTGAGCAAATTACCCATTTGGAATCACAAATTGAGTAACTAAACGGGCGAGTTTCAACACTGAGAGGCGTTAACAATTTGGAAAAAAGTTTGCTGGTCACTGAGCAAGCACTCTATGGGGTAGTTTAGGGGGAGGGTGAAAGCGAGGAGGCTGAGGAAAGTGAGGTAGCTAGCTGGGTAACAGTTAGAAAGCGGGGTAGAGGGAAGAGTGCAAGGGAGGCTAGTCGCCGAACAGTGTGTTGTCTTCCTGGCGCTAGAGTTCAACACATCGCGGATCGGGTTGACAGATTACTGGGAGGGGCTGGAGAAGACCCAGCGGTCATTGTCCATATCGGAACCAATGAAAAAGTAAGAGGAAGGTGTAGAGTCCTTAAAAATGATTTTAGGGATTTAGGTCAAAAGCTTAGGGCAAGGACCTCAAAGGTAGTGTTTTCCGAAATACTGCCTGTACCACGAGCCACACAAGAAAGGCAGCGGGAGATTAGGGAGGTTAATAAGTGGCTCAAGAACTGGTGTAGGAAGGACGGGTTTGGGTTCCTAGAGAACTGGGACAACTTCTCTGTGAACTACAGGCTCTATTGTAGGAATGGGCTGCACCTCAATGGGGAAGGGGCATCTGCGTTTGGGGGAAAGATGGCTAGAAGGTTGGAGGAGTGTTTATGTTATAGGATGAGAAAATAGTGCAGATAGAGACCGGGGGCAAGGTGGTGCGACTGGGGGAGGAATGGAAGAAGGGACTAGAACAGTTCAGAAGGAAAGGTGTAGGGTAAAAAAATATACATAAACCTCTTAATTTTATGTATACTAATGCCAGAAGCCTGACTAATAAAACTGGGGAACTGGAATTAGTGATGTGTGAGGAGGACTATGACATAGTGGGAATAGCTGAGACATGGCTGAATTATAGCTATGAATGGGCAGTTAATGTACAAGGTCATAGTCTGTTTAGAAAGGATCATCAGAACCGGAGAGGGGGAGGGGTCTGCCTTTATGCAAAGTCCTGTCTAAAGCCCACAGTTCGAGAAGGTATAAGTGAGGGACATGAATATGTGAAGTCACTGTGTGTAGAAATACATGGAGGCAAAAATAATAATAAATTACTAATAGGAGTTTATTATAAACCACCTAATATACCAGAGTCCACAGAAAATCTACTACTAAACAAGATAGACGAGGCGGCAAATCATAATGAGGTGGTTATTATGGGGGACTTCAACTACCTAGATATAGACTAGGAAACTGAAAGATGTACATCTCATAAAGGAAACAGGTTCTTGGCAATAACCAAAGACAATTACCTTTCCCAACTGGTTCATGACCCGACTAGAGGGTCGGCCATACTGGACTTAATATTAACCAATATACCTGACAGAACAACAGAGGTGCAGGTTGGGGGACATTTGGGAAATAGTGCCTTTGTATTAGAATTGTTGGAATTCTCATTGAAGAGAAACTACTTCTTATTCAATGAGCGTTTTTTCCACCAGCTCAGGGGCACTGCGATGGGGAGTCCCTGCGCCCCATCGTATGCAAATCTGTTCCTGGGCTGGTGGGAAAATACCATAGTATTCAGGGATGAGTCCACAATCGAGTCACAGTGCGTTCAAAAGTGGGCGCGCTTCATTGATGATGTTTTTGTCATTTGGAAGGGAAGTATGGAGACTTTCTCGGCTTGGGTTCAACAACTAAACCAAAATGAGATAGGTCTCCATTTCACATCCGAATGTGATCCATCAAAACTCCCCTTTCTTGACATCAGAGTGAGCATAAATCACATGGGTTGTCTGGAGACATCCATATATCGTAAGCCAACCTCGACAAATTCCCTCCTGAGGTGGGAAAGTAGCCTCCCGTATCCCCTCAGGAAGGGAATACCGAGAGGTCAATACTTACGATTAAGGAGGAACTGCTCCAGGCGCTCAGAGTTCATTAAACAAGCGGGCGAATTGAAAACTCGATTTTTAGACCGTGGATATCCAGCAGGCGTACTTACACCAGCGTACCAGATGGCCCTGAATAAGGATAGAGTGTCTCTATTGACCCCGCAAGTAGATACCCCTACGTACAGTAGCTCCAGTGAGAACAGGGAGATCCGCCTTATTAGCACATACAACGGATGTTCCTCTGCAATTAGAGACATCATATATACACACTGGCATGTGCTTTTAATGGATCCTGACATTTGTAAGGCCATAAAGGGGCGCCCCAGCATCACATATAGACGTGGCAGAAGCATCCGTGACATGATGGTGCATAGCCACTATACACCAACGCCCCAGAAAAAGACATGGCTTGAGAGAGGCATTAGTGGCAACTTTAAATGCAGAAGATGTGTGGTGTGCCCTTTTATGACCAAAGCAAGGTCATTTAGGAGCAATAATACCAGCAAAACCTACATAGTTAAGGACATCATTAACTGTAGAAGCATAGGATTCGTTTACAAAATCACATGTGAATGTGGAAAAGAATACGTCGGGAAGACAGGTAGAGAATTGAGGAGAAGATCAGGAGAGCATTTGAGTGATATAAGGAATGGCAGAGATACATCGGTGGCACAACATGTGAACACCGAACATGATGGCAGAATGGATTGCCTTTCCTTTATGGGAATTTAACAAATTAAGCCAGGAACGAGACGGCTTGACTTTGATAAGAGGATCCTGCAATGCGAGGCGAAATGGATCTTCTATCTTAGAATGGTCCACCCATCTGGTTTAAATGAACAACAGAACTATTGCTGCTTTTTATGATTTAAGTTGCAATAAAAGGATGGAGTCTGGCGGAGTCCCCCTTGGATCTCATGTGCTCTCGTTTAAAATGTGAGCATATGGGATCTGATGGTGGACTTGGTCAGAATACAAACGGGGGCAATCATACTAAATATGACATAGTCTGGCTAGGTCCCCCTTGGATCTCATGTGCTGATGCATGTGGGATCTGATGGTGGAATTGGTTATAATACTAACGGGGGCAAGCGTATTAAATATGCCACATTACTGTACTCCAGTAAATACACATTTGTTTCCATGGCCCATTTATCAGCTGGCATCTTGAGTGGTGTGGCGGGTGCTTGTTTGTCCTGCTAATTTTAAATCCGGAACGCGATTGTGCATATATAAAGAGTAGGCAAGTCATCATCTGCCTTGCGATCGGGCCGTGCGTTATGAGCCTGAAGGTTGCTATGCAACTAGCAACGCTCTGACGCAGGCCCCGACCTCACTTCCGGTTAGCCCGCTTCCGGTCCGGTGGAACGCATGCGAGCGGCGTGCGTTCCACATGGAGCAACATGCATTCTGATGGACCCGGACAGGTGAGGCAAGTAATCAAGGGGGGCGTACACTCACCGAGAGTAGAGGTATATGAGGAGGCGGCTAACAATTATTCAGTGCTCACCCAAATCATTGTTATTTGTGGTGAGACACTGACTGACATGGGACACTTCCCATGCTACTGAGAGGATAAGAATTACCCACTATCCTGATTGATGATACGAGGCTAAAACCACCTTGATCTCTAGTAAGTACACTGAGTCTGTTCACAAGCTATTGTATATGCGGTACTCAGAATTATTTGTGACCTATATTGAGTGTATGTCTGTCATTTTTATTTGTAGTTGCCCTTGAATACATGTGTGAAGTCCCCTGATGATGTCTGGAAAGAAAGACAGAAACATGGCATGTAGGGCATTGTAATTAGGGCTTTATAGAACACTAGACCCATACTGAGGGAAAGGTTTGGTGTGGGGTCGCCCCTGTCGGGGCGGGTGCTCCATGTGTGGTAGGCAGGCTACAAGAACAGCCCCTGACCCCTAGAAAGGCAGGAAAGCCATAATAGGGTGTATTAGGAGTGGATATAGTGCCAATCACGACACAAGCACCCTGGTCACACCGGTTACAGGCACTACTAACTGCCAGGACCTTCCTCCACGGATTTGGATCCTGCTCAGATGAGGTGAGATCCACCCTTTTTCATTTATCCAAGAATATATGATGTGATATAGTGTAGGTAATTTATTGTTACTGTCGTCTCTCACCCAGTACGAAATATTATTTTAAATGACCTAGTAAAGGTTACGTTTTAATGAGTCCCAGTTTACAAAATTTATCTGACATTTGGGAAATAGTGACCATAAAGTAATAAACTTCCAATTATCCTTCAAACGAGCGTTTCTACAGGGAGGAACAAAAATACCAAACTTCAAAAAATCTAACTTTAGCCAACTAAGAGAGGCCATAGGCCTAACTAACTGGGACAAAGTCCTCAAAAATAAAAATACAGCCACAAAATAGGATATTTTTAAAAGCATCCTAAAATCTAATTGTGAGTGGTACATACCTTATGGGAATAAAAGGTTAAGGAACAAGAAGAAACCAATGTGGATAAATAGAACTGTAAAGAAGGCAATAAATGACAAAAAGAAAGCATTTAAATCACTAAAATAGAAGGGTAGCAAGGAAGCACTGAAAAACTATAAGGAAAAAAATAGAATATGTAAAAAACAAATAAAAGCTGCCAAACTAGAGACCGAGAGATTAATTGCCAAGAGAGCAAAACTAACCCTAAAATGTTCTTCAATTATATAAATGGTAAAAAGTATAAATCTGAAGGTGTCGGCCCTCTACAGAGCAATGAGGAGGGAGTTACAGAAAGCGACGAGGAGAAAGCAAAGCTATTAAATATTTTTTTCTCCTCTGTATTCACTGAGGAAAATAAACTGTCAGATGAAATGCAGAATGTAAAAGTACAGTAAATTCCCCATTAAAAGTGCCCTGTCTGACCCAGGAAGAAGTACAGCGACTTAAAAAGATTAAAATAGACAAATAGCCAGGGCCAGATGGCATACACCCCGTATCCTAAGAGAATTAAGTAATGTCATAGCCAGACCCTTATTTCTGATATTTACAGACTCTATACTGACAGGGAGTGTTCCACAGGATTCACGCATAGCAAATGTGGTGCCAATATTCTAAAAGGGTGCAAAAACAGACCCCGGGAACTATAGGCCGGTAAGTTTAACATCTGTTGTGGGCAAACTGTTTGAAGGTTTTCTAAGAGATGCTATCTTGGAGGATCTCAATGAAAACAAGTAAATACAATCATATCAGCATGGCTTCATGAGGGATCGGTCATGTCAAACTAATTTAATCAGCTTCTATGATTAGGTAAGTTCTAGACTTGACAGCAGCGAATTAATGGATGTCGCATATCTGGACTTCTCCAAAGCATTTGACACTGTACCACATAAAAGGTTAGTATATAAAATGAGAATGCTTGGACCGGGAGAAAACATCTGTATGTGGGTAAGTAACTGGGTCAATGTTAGAAAACAGAGGGTGGTTATTAATGGTACACACTCAGATTGGGTCACTGTCGCTAGCGGAGTACCTCAGGGGTCAGTATTGGGCCCTATTCTCTTCAATATATTTATTAATGATCTTGTAGAAGGCTTGCACAGTAAAATATCAATTTTTGGAGATGACACTAAACTGTGTAAAGTAATTAACACTGAAGAGGACACTATACAGCTACAGATGGATATGGATAGATTAGAGGCTTGGGCAGAGAAGTGGCAGATGAGGTTTAACACTGACAAATGTAAGGTTATGCACATGGGAAGGAATAATGCAAATCACCCGTACATACTAAATGGTAAAACACTGGGTAACACTGACATGGAAAAGGACCTAGGAATTTTAATAAATAGCAAACTAAGCAGTAAAAACAGTGTCAGACAGCTGCTACCAAGGCCAATAAGATAATAGGTTGCATCAAAAGGGGCATAGATGCCCGTGATGAGAACATAGTCCTACCACTTTACAAAACACTAGTCAGATCAGTTCTGGGCTCCTGTGAACAATAGTGCGCCAATAATGTGGTTACTCTTTTAGGTATATATGTATATTACTTATATATACCTCACCCTTCTCTGTCTTTTACTATATGTAGCGGGTTCACCGCACATAGGTGACCATCACTGGCAGCCTCTCTGAACCTCAAACACCCTATCTTACACTGATTTCATCCTCACCTTATAATAAAATTTCTAATAAAACTGTCTCTAAATCCACCCTTTTGCGCCCCGCCAGTTAATCTCTGACTCCACCTGAATTTCATTGTACCCCTCAGATGCCACGTTCATACATGATCGTGGCATCTGAGTGTAAAATTAACAACAACAAAATTTTTTTATCAAATTTACCTCAATTTGCTTGCGACGTGCCGGCCGCCGCCATCTTGCTTGAAGATCTGGATCGAAATCTCACGCGGCGCATCATACGTCACCACACACGGGATTTCGGCTGAGATCTTCAATCAAGATGGAGGCTGGCGGCCCGTCGCAAGCAAATAGAGGAGGTAAGTTTTATTTTTTACACTATTTCAGGTTAAATTGATTCCCTGACACGAAGCACGAGTAAATTCTGCTTCGAGGTGAATCAAATTTTTCTTGAAATTCGGATCGAATTCCACTGCATGGGGTTTAATTCGCTCATCTTTAATGGGCACAAATAATTTTGATCAAGATATATTTGCTAAGAATCTCAAAAACCCAACATTTCAGGAAACCTCCAGGTTTGTTTCAATTCAACAGGTATAGATTGTTTCCTTGGGCTTCCTTAAGAAAAAAGTTATTTAATAGAATTTTGGTATAGTAATCTGTTTTGGTTATGTTTTTTGGATATGGTTATTAACTTTGACACTTTTCCTTCAGAAATATATGAGAGTGAGTTACTGTAACTACTCTTTATCCATGAACCTTAAGTAATCCTGATCGTCACCATTAATTCTACACTCTACTTTTTTGACATCTACATTTTCTAATGAAACAAAGCCCATCTATTCAATCCAGTGACATACCTCTGTAGATCATTTTAAGATGAAATGATCTAATACAGGCTAGACGAATAAATCTCTAAAGGCTACTGGTCATTTATCTGTTTTATAGCCTCTGTCTTGATATATGTTGTCCATAAAGTGTCTCACTATGAGAGGATTGAAATTCTTAGCATACAGCTACATCAGGATAATGTCCCCAGTATGTACCCCAGTGCTTCTCATAGAAATCTTAAGATGCGAATTACTTTGTGTCTAACTCTGGAATAAAATGGACTGAGGTGTGTGTGTTAGGGAGGGGGGGGGGGGGGGGGGGGTGTGGGCACATTGGATTTAAGCCAGTCAAGTGTTCACATTCCTCACAGTCTAAAAAAATAAATACCATACTTTGAGATTACAATTTTCAAGGTCATAATAAAGCATAATTTGCCAAAGATATAGCTGACCATGTAAAGATAGCCACAAAGCAGATTCATTTGTATTAGTTTTACACAGCCCACTATCTTAAATCTATCTAATCTAGTGGAATATGCACTAGTGAACACTGTTTTAACAGTTTTTTTTATACCAAAACAGTCAAAAATAAATTCTGATAGGATTAAATTCTTAGGGGGTAATTTATGAAATCAGATATGTCAGTTTTGTGGCATAAAAAAAAGTCGCAATTCATGCCAATTGCGAAATTTTCATGGCAATTGCGACATTTTTGCAATGCATGTTCCTTGCCACTTTTCACAGTGGTCTATGTTTAACCACCTCCGGACCGCTGTACGCACAGACGCGTCCTGGAGGTGGTTGATTCATTCCTCCTAGACGCGCCGGCGCGTCCTCTCGCGAGACGCGAGATTTCCTGTGAACGCGCGCACACAGGCGCGCGCGCTCACAGGAACGGAAGGTAAGAGAGTTGATCTCCAGCCTGCCAGCGGCGATCGTTCGCTGGCAGGCTGGAGATGTGTTTTTTTTAACCCCTAACAGGTATATTAGACGCTGTTTTGATAACAGCGTCTAATATACCTGCTACCTGGTCCTCTGGTGGTCCCCTTTGTTTGGATCGACCACCAGAGGACACAGGTAGCTCAGTAAAGTAGCACCAAGCACCACTACACTACACTACACCCCCCCCGTCACTTATTAACCCCTTATTAGCCCCTGATCACCCCATATAGACTCCCTGATCACCCCCCTGTCATTGATTACCCCCCTGTCATTGATCACCCCCCTGTCATTGATCACCCCCCTGTAAAGCTCCATTCAGACGTCCGCATGATTTTTACGGATCCACTGATAGATGGATCGGATCCGCAAAACGCATCCGGACGTCTGAATGAAGCCTTACAGGGGCGTGATCAATGACTGTGGTGATCACCCCATATAGACTCCCTGATCACCCCCCTGTCATTGATTACCCCCCTGTCATTGATCACCCCCCTGTAAAGCTCCATTCAGACGTCCGCATGATTTTTACGGATCCACTGATAGATGGATCGGATCCGCAAAACGCATCCGGACGTCTGAATGAAGCCTTACAGGGGCATGATCAATGACTGTGGTGATCACCCCATATAGACTCCCTGATCACCCCCCTGTTAAGCTCCACTCAGATGTCCGCATGATTTTTACGGATGTACTGATAGATGGATCGGATCCGCAAAACGCATCCGGACGTCTGAATGAAGCCTTACAGGGGCGTGATCAATGACTGTGGTGATCACCCCATATAGACTCCCTGATCACCCCCCTGTCATTGATCACCCCCCTGTAAAGCTCCATTCAGATGTCCGCATGATTTTTACGGATGCACTGATAGATGGATCGGATCCGCAAAACGCATCCGGACGTCTGAATGAAGCCTTACAGGGGCATGATCAATGACTGTGGTGATCACCCCATATAGACTCCCTGATCACCCCCCTGTCATTGATCAACCCCCTGTAAAGCTCCATTCAGATGTCCGCATGATTTTTACGGATGCACTGATAGATGGATCGGATCCGCAAAACGCATCCGGACGTCTGAATGAAGCCTTACAGGGGCATGATCAATGACTGTGGTGATCACCCCATATAGACTCCCTGATCACCCCCCTGTCATTGATCAACCCCCTGTAAAGCTCCATTCAGATGTCCGCATGATTTTTACGGATGCACTGATAGATGGATCGGATCCGCAAAACGCATCCGGACGTCTGAATGAAGCCTTACAGGGGCGTGATCAATGACTGTGGTGATCACCCCATATAGACTCCCTGATCACCCCCCTGTCATTGATCACCCCCCTGTAAAGCTCCATTCAGATGTCCGCATGATTTTTACGGATGCACTGATAGATGGATCGGATCCGCAAAACGCATACGGACGTCTGAATGAAGCCTTACAGGGGCATGATCAATGACTGTGGTGATCACCCCATATAGACTCCCTGATCACCCCCCTGTCATTGATTACACCCCTGTCATTGATCACCCCCCTGTAAAGCTCCATTCAGATGTCCGCATGATTTTTACGGATGCACTGATAGATGGATCGGATCCGCAAAACGCATCCGGACGTCTGAATAAAGCCTTACAGGGGCATGATCAATGACTGTGGTGATCACCCCATATAGACTCCCTGATCACCCCCCTGTCATTGATTACACCCCTGTCATTGATCAACCCCCTGTAAAGCTCCATTCAGATGTCCGCATGATTTTTACGGATGCACTGATAGATGGATCGGATCCGCAAAACGCATCCGGACGTCTGAATGAAGCCTTACAGGGGCGTGATCAATGACTGTGGTGATCACCCCATATAGACTCCCTGATCACCCCCCTGTCATTGATCACCCCCCTGTAAAGCTCCATTCAGATGTCAGCATGATTTTTACGGATGCACTGATAGATGGATCGGATCCGCAAAACGCATACGGACGTCTGAATGAAGCCTTACAGGGGCATGATCAATGACTGTGGTTATCACCCCATATAGACTCCCTGATCACCCCCCTGTCATTGATTACACCCCTGTCATTGATCAACCCCCTGTAATTGATCACCCCCCCTGTCATTGATCACCCCCCCTGTCATTGATCACCCCCCCTGTCATTGATCACCCCTCTGTAAGGCTCCATTCAGACATTTTTTTGGCCCAAGTTAGCGGAATTATTTTTTTTTTTTCTTACAAAGTCTCATATTCCACTAACTAAATCTCACATGAACTCACCATACCCCTCACGGAATCCAAATGCGTAAAAATTTTTAGACATTTATATTCCAGACTTCTTCTCACGCTTTAGGGCCCCTAGAATGCCAGGGCAGTATAAATACCCCACATGTGACCCCATTTCGGAAAGAAGACACCCCCAGGTATTCCGTGAGGGGCATATTGAGTCCATGAAAGATTGAAATTTTTGTCCCAAGTTAGCGGAACGGGAGACTTTGTGAGAAAAAAATTAAAAATATCAATTTCCGCTAACTTGTGCCAAAATAAAAAAATTTCTATGAACTCGCCATGCCCCTCATTGAATACCTTGGGGTGTCTTCTTTCCAAAATGGGGTCACATGTGGGGTATTTATACTGCCCTGGCATTCTAGGGGCCCCAAAGCGTGAGAAGAAGTCTGGTATCCAAATGTCTAAAAATGCCCTCCTAAAAGGAATTTGGGCACCTTTGCGCATCTAGGCTGCAAAAAAGTGTCACACATCTGGTATCGCCGTACTCAGGAGAAGTTGGGGAATGTGTTTTGGGGTGTCATTTTACATATACCCATGCTGGGTGAGAGAAATATCTTGGTCAAATGCCAACTTTGTATAAAAAAATGGGAAAAGTTGTCTTTTGTCAAGATATTTCTCTCACCCAGCAAGGGTATATGTAAAATGACACCCCAAAACACATTCCCCAACTTCTCCTGAATACGGCGATACCACATGTGTGACACTTTTTTGCAGCCTAGGTGGGCAAAGGGGCCCATATTCCAAAGAGCACCTTTAGGATTTCACAGGTCATTTACCTACTTACCACACATTAGGGCCCCTGGAAAATGCCAGGGCAGTATAACTACCCCACAAGTGACCCCATTTTGGAAAGAAGACACCCCAAGGTATTCCGTGAGGGGCATGGCGAGTTCCTAGAATTTTTTATTTTTTGTCACAAGTTAGTGGAAAATGCTGTTTTTTTTTTTTTGTTTTTTTTTTTCATATAAAGTCTCATATTCCACTAACTTGTGACAAAAAATAAAAACTTCCATAAACTCACTATGCCCATCAGCGAATACCTTGGGGTCTCTTCTTTCCAAAATGGGGTCACTTGTGGGGTAGTTATACTGCCCTGGCATTCTAGGGGCCCAAATGTGTGGTAAGGAGTTTGAAATCAAATTCTGTAAAAAATGACCTGTGAAATCCGAAAGGTGCTCTTTGGAATATGGGCCCCTTTGCCCACCTAGGCTGCAAAAAAGTGTCACACATCTGGTATCTACGTACTCAGGAGAAGTTGGGGAATGTGTTTTGGGGTGTCATTTTACATATACCCATGCTGGGTGAGAGAAATATCTTGGCAAAAGACAACTTTTCCCATTTTTTTATACAAAGTTGGCATTTGACCAAGATATTTATCTCACCCAGCATGGGTATATGTAAAAAGACACCCCAAAACACATTCCTCAACTTCTCCTGAGTACGGAGATACCAGATGTGTGACACTTTTTTGCAGCCTAGGTGGGCAAAGGGGCCCATATTCCAAAGAGCACCTTTCGGATTTCACAGGTCATTTTTTTCAGAGAATTTGATTTCAAACTCCTTACCACACATTTGGGCCCCTAGAATGCCAGGGCAGTATAACTACCCCACAAGTGACCCCATTTTGGAAAGAAGAGACCCCAAGGTATTCGCTGATGGGCATAGTGAGTTCATGGAAGTTTTTATTTTTTGTCACAAGTTAGTGGAATATGAGACTTTGTATGAAAAAAAAAAATCATCATTTTCCACTAACTTGTGACAAAAAATAAAAACTTCCATAAACTCACTATGCCCATCAGCGAATACCTTGGGGTCTCTTCTTTCCAAAATGGGGTCACTTGTGGGGTAGTTATACTGCCCTGGCATTCTAGGGGCCCAAATGTGTGGTAAGGAGTTTGAAATCAAATTCTGTAAAAAATGACCTGTGAAATCCGAAAGGTGCTCTTTGGAATATGGGCCCCTTTGCCCACCTAGGCTGCAAAAAAGTGTCACACATCTGGTATCTACGTACTCAGGAGAAGTTGGGGAATGTGTTTTGGGGTGTCATTTTACATATACCCATGCTGGGTGAGAGAAATATCTTGGCAAAAGACAACTTTTCCCATTTTTTTATACAAAGTTGGCATTTGACCAAGATATTTATCTCACCCAGCATGGGTATATGTAAAAAGACACCCCAAAACACATTCCTCAACTTCTCCTGAGTACGGAGATACCAGATGTGTGACACTTTTTTGCAGCCTAGGTGGGCAAAGGGGCCCATATTCCAAAGAGCACCTTTCAGATTTCACAGGTCATTTTTTAGAGAATTTGATTTCAAACTCCTTACCACACATTTGGGCCCCTAGAATGCCAGGGCAGTATAACTACCCCACAAGTGACCCCATTTTGGAAAGAAGAGACCCCAAGGTATTCGCTGATGGGCATAGTGAGTTCATGGAAGTTTTTATTTTTTGTCACAAGTTAGTGGAATATGAGACTTTGTATGAAAAAAAAAAATCATCATTTTCCACTAACTTGTGACAAAAAATAAAAAATTCTAGGAACTTGCCATGCCCCTCACGGAATACCTTGGGGTGTCTTCTTTCCAAAATGGGGTCACTTGTGGGGTAGTTATACTGCCCTGGCATTCTAGGGGCCCAAATGTGTGGTAAGGAGTTTGAAATCAAATTCTGTAAAAAATGACCTGTGAAATCCGAAAGGTGCTCTTTGGAATATGGGCCCCTTTGCCCACCTAGGCTGCAAAAAAGTGTCACACATCTGGTATCTCCGTACTCAGGAGAAGTTGGGGAATGTGTTTTGGGGTGTCATTTTACATATACCCATGCTGGGTGAGATAAATATCTTGGCAAAAGACAACTTTTCCCATTTTTTTATACAAAGTTGGCATTTGACCAAGATATTTCTCTCACCCAGCATGGGTATATATAAAATGACACCCCAAAACACATTCCCCACCTTCTCCTGAGTACGGAGATACCAGATGTGTGACACTTTTTTGCAGCCTAGGTGGGCAAAGGGGCCCATATTCCAAAGAGCACCTTTCGGATTTCACAGGTCATTTTTTACAGAATTTGATTTCAAACTCCTTACCACACATTTGGGCCCCTAGAATGCCAGGGCAGTATAACCACCCCACAAGTGACCCCATTTTGGAAAGAAGAGACCCCAAGGTATTTTGTGATGGGCATAGTGAGTTCATAGAAGTTTTTATTTTTTGTCACAAGTTAGTGGAATATGAGACTTTGTAAGAAAAGAAAAAAAAAAGAAAAATCATAATTTTCCACTAACTTGTGACAAAAAATAAAAAGTTCTATGAACTCACTATGCCCATCAGCGAATACCTTAGGGTGTGTACTTTCCGAAATGGGGTCATTTGTGGGGTGTTTGTACTGTCTGGCCATTGTAGAACCTCAGGAAACATGACAGGTGCTCAGAAAGTCAGATCTGCTTCAAAAAGCGGAAATTCACATTTTTGTACCATAGTTTGTAAACGCTATAACTTTTACCCAAACCATTTTTTTTTTACCCAAACATTTTTTTTTTATCAAAGACATGTAGAACAATAAATTCAGAGCAAAATTTATATATGGATGTCGTTTTTTTTGCTAAATTTTACAACTGAAAGTGAAAAATGTCATTTTTTTGCAAAAAAATCGTTAAATTTCGATTAATAACAAAAAAAGTAAAAATGTCAGCAGCAATGAAATAACACCAAATGAAAGCTCTATTAGTGAGAAGAAAAGGAGGTAAAATTCATTTGGGTGGTAAGTTGCATGACCGAGCAATAAACGGTGAAAGTAGTGTAGGTCAGAAGTGTAAAAAGTGGCCTGGTCTTTCAGGGTGTTTAAGCACTGGGGGCTGAGGTGGTTAAGAGCTAAAAGTGAGATTACTATGTGCAACCCACACCAGGCAACCCACTGGTCTACCTTTACACCTAAAAGTGTAAACCACATTGCACTCACGCCACATATATTATTAATAGGGTTGAGTGAACCCAAACTGCAAAGTTCGGGTTCGTACTGAACTTTGCGAGTTCGGGTACCCGGACCCGAACCCAGACTTTTTCAATGAAGTTCGGGTTCGATGTTCAGGTGATTTTATTATTTTCCATCATAACATGGTTATAACGGAAAATAATAGCATTCTTAAGACTAAATGCTAAATAAAATGGCCATTGAGGGATTAAAAATAACAATTAAAAAAACCTCACCTCATCCACTTGATTGCACAGCCAGTATCCTCTTCTTTCTTCTTTCTGCAGGACCTGCAAAAGGACCTGCGATGACGTCACCGCACTCACCACGTGTTGAGCGCTGTGACGTCATCGCAGGTCCTGCTGAATGAAGATAGATGGACGCGTGGGGACGTCATCGCACGTCCTTTTGCAGGTCCAGAAGAAAGAAGAGGATACTGGCTGCGCGATCAAGTGGATGAGGTGAGTTTATTTTTATTATTTTTAATCCCTCAATGGCTATTTTATTTAGCATTCTGTCTTAAGAATGCTATTATTTTCCGTTATAACCATGTGAAGTTCAGGTCCCCATTGACTTTAATGGGGTCCGGGTTCTGGGTCGAGTTCGGGTCCCGAACCTGAACTTTGACCTGAAGTTCAGCCGAACTCGGCGAACCCGAACTTCCACGGGTTCGCTCATCCATAATTATTAAGTATGAATTGCACCAGTTCATAAGTTTGGTGCGTGCACACAAAGCAAAGCCAGACTTAAAACTGACATAAAAACAACCTTAAATGATAAATGACCCATTTAATAAACATTTCCAGTGGTTGGAGCTTGTTTAGTTGATATAGAGCTCCAAATCTCCTATATAGGTATTTAGGTAAAGCTGTCATTTCCTGGTCTAAGAGGGGCCAGGAAGTAGATACCACAGTCAACACAGGGAGCATTGGGTCAGTGGCAGCAGGTATACTGTAAGTGAGGTTAGTATTAGTGTTGTGCGTGAATATTCGAATACTGCTATATATTCGTTATATCGAATATTCGTCATTTTTTACATCTGAACAAATGATTCCTCCCTGCTTAAAATGCTTGTGGTCAATGAGTCAGGCATACTCCTCCCCACAAGCGTCCCCGTCACCATGGGAACGCATGGTGGTTAGAATATACCATCGGATCTGAGTTAGATCGTGAAAACTCAAATCCGATGGTATATTCTAACACAGAGGTGTTCCCATGGTGATGGGAACGCTTGAAGTTAGAGTATACCAACAGGCGCATACATACTGGCCCCCTCACTATTAAAATCATTCATGGGCAGTGCGCCCTAACCCCCCTCAACAGTATTACAATCATTGGTGGCAGTGCGCCCTCAATCCCCCCTCCATCCCCAGTATTAATCATTGCTGGCAGTGCGCCCTCAATCCCCCCTCCCTCCCCAGTATTAATCAATGCTGGCAGTTGTGGCGAAAGCCACTTTGCCACGGTGTTTTGGAGGGGGCTGTTTGCCCGCCTCCTGCATCTGGATTACGGCCCTTTAAGAACCATCTGGGGATATACTGTGGAGTTACTGGATGGCCACCATTTCATGTATCAGAGGCACATGGTGAGAACAATGGATGGCGGCCATTTTAACTCACAGACACTGTTTGGACTTTTCTACACAGTGCCATCTCTCCGGTATTTGGTGCACAAAGACATTGGGCAGTAGTTTTAAACTATACGACAGGGGACACATTATACAGTAATTATTTTTTATTTAGCCTGTATATGTTCTGCGGAATCTGCATTAAACTGTATCTTCCAAACTACTGAACGGATCTGGGTGAATTTTGGATACGTGGTTCACCCAGATCCCCCGGTTGTTATGGGGTTATTGCATGTTTTGGGGTTCCTGTGATATGTTTTATAAAACTGTATTTCTCTGCCTGTGATAATTATATTCGCCATTGTGTTCAGTAATTATATCACAGGCAGAGGGGAGGATTTTGTGTGGGAGTGTCTGTGTGTATTGTACGGATTGATTGGTTGTATTTCAAAACCCTGTGGATTGTAAATAAAAGAGGCTGTATGGGCCAGTACAGTCAGTTCTGCTTGACCTCAAAACGAAGTGGCATCTCGTTATTGGGGGAATTGGATTGTATGCTGATTGCCAGGAGTGTAAGCCGATTGTATGCTTTTCCTGTTCAGCTGTTTCCAGTGTTCGTGTAGTTTGCAGTTCGGCAGACTGGTGCTTGCAGTAGCTGCCTGTCAATTGGAAAAGAGGATATCGTCTGAACGGAGTTGTGTGCTGAACGGACCGTTACAGCAGTGCCCCCCCCATCATTGGTGGCAGCGGCAGTTCCGATCGGAGTCCCAGCAGTGTAATGCTGGGGCTCCGATCGGTTACCATGGCAACCAGGACGATACTAAAGTCCTGGCTGCCATAGTCAGTTAGTCAGCATTGTACTTACCTGCACTGGGGCCGCCGGGCGCTCCTTCTTCTCAAACTCACAGGTCTGTGCGGCGTATGTTTCTAGCAATGTGCCACACAGACCTGTGAGTTTGAGAAGAAGGAGCGCCCGGCGGCCCCAGCGCAGGTAAGTACAATGCTGACTAACTGACCATGGCAGCCAGGACTTCAGTAGCATCCTGGTTGCCATGGTAACCGATCGAGCCCCAGCATTACACTTCTGGGACTCCGATCGGAACTGCCGCTGCCACCAATGATGGGGGGGGGGGTGCACTGCCAGCAATGATTAATACTGGGGAGGGAGGGGGGATTGAGAGCGCACTGCCAGCAATGATTAATACTGGGGAGGGAGGGGGGATTGTCAGCGCACTGCCAGCAATGATTAATACGGGGGGAGGGATTGTCAGTGCACTGCCAGCAATGATTAATACTGGGGAGGGAGGGGGGATTGAGGGCGCACTGCCAGCAATGATTAATACTGGGGAGGGAGGGGTGATTGAGGGCACACTGCCAGCAATGATTAATACTAGGGAGGGAGGGGGGATTAAGGGCGCACTGCCAGCAATGATTAATACTGGGGAGGGAGGGGGGATTGAGGGTGCACTGCCAGCAATGATTAATACTGGGGAGGGAGGGGGGATTGTCAGCGCACTGCCAGCAATGATTAATACGGGGGGAGGGATTGTCAGTGCACTGCCAGCAATGATTAATACTGGGGAGGGAGGGGGGATTGAGGGCGCACTGCCAGCAATGATTAATACTGGGGAGGGAGGGGTGATTGAGGGCACACTGCCAGCAATGATTAATACTAGGGAGGGAGGGGGGATTAAGGGCGCACTGCCAGCAATGATTAATACTGGGGAGGGAGGGGGGATTGAGGGTGCACTGCCAGCAATGATTAATACTGGGGAGGGAGGGGGAATTGAGGGCGCACTGCCAGCAATGATTAATACGGGGTGGATTGTCAGCGCACTGCCAGCAATGATCCTTAATACGGAGGGGGGGAATCCGCACTGGCCACCAATGATTGTAATACTGGTGAGGGGGGTTAGGGCGCACTGCCCATGAATGATTTTAATAGGTGCGGCACCTGAGGGGTTAATTGTGTGGATCACAGTGCCCTGTCAGAGGTCAGGTGCCGCCAGGCAGCAGGGGGCCAGTATGTATGCGCCTGTTGGTATACTCTAACTTCAAGCGTCCCCATCACCATGGGAATGCCTTTGTGTTAGAATGATCCATCGGATTTGAGTTTTCACGATCTAACTCAGATCCGATGGTATATTCTAAACACCAGGCGTTTCCATGGTGACGGGGACGCTTGTGGGGAGGAGTATGCCAAAGGGGTTTAACTGTACTGTTTGGAGAAAAAAAAAAGACGAATATTCTAAAAAATTTCAAAATGAATATATTCGCTATAGTGCCATATATTTGTTTTTTAGAAAATTCTTTTTTTTTCAACATCTAAAGTCATGATTCCTCCCTGCTTCTTGCTTGTGGGCCAATGACTCATTGACCCACAAGCATTTTAAGCAGGGAGGAATCATTTGTTCAGATGGAAAAAATGACGAATATTCTAAAAACGAATATATAGCAGTATATTCTGTAGTACTATATACTCGTTTTTGAGCAACACTTTTTTTGGCATAAAAATTCGCATTATGCGTTTTTTTTTTTTATTACACATTTTCCGCAATAAAACTAATATCTCGAATACGAATATTCGCGAATATATGACGAATATTCTACCATATATTCGCGAAATATCGCAAATTCGAATATTGCCCCTGTCGCTCATCACTAGTTAGTATCACTATTTTTATACCCTTCTGACCCTTTAAAAAAGTACCCACTTGACAATGCCTTTGAATTATAAAATTCAGTCTGACTGTAGTCACCACTAGAGGGAGCTTACTGCATACTCATTTACTACAGAGTTCAATGTATAAAAACATGTGCAGTAGGTTCCTAAGCTTCCCCCTAGTATAAATCCTAAGCAATCAAAATTGGACTATTTAACTCTGTAGGGATTTGAAGCTCTGTATCACAAAATGGAAGCATTTTGGTTCCTATAAAGATATATTGCCAAACTGAGTAAAACATTTTGGACCTAAAAATGACATTGTGTTGAAAAGTAGACATTCAGTTTAAACCTTAATAAATTTTGACAAACATTTCAGGAACTTGATGGCATTTTTATGTTGGTAAGCAACTGTAAAAGGGAAGTCAACTGGCCTGCACAAAGTATAACTAAGGACATTACATACCATGGATGGACCGTGTATCTTCTTGGGACACCTTTGGCAGGAAGGCTTTCTTAAAGGGGTTGTCTCACCTCCTTATTTGCAGGCTCCCTCCCTCTCTGGGCCTCGGTTCCCTGCTTGCTTGGGGGCGGAGCTGAAGGCACAGTAAGCAGGGCAGGTAGGATGCAACCCTGCACCTTGCTTGTGCGTGCACGCACCTTGTAATTCCTATGCGCTATTCCTATAAAGCTCAGATGAGGTGGCCAGACCGGGAGTGACTGCACATGCGCAATAATATGTGTGCGCTACCAGATCAGCCGGCCGATAGGGTTTCTGTGCGCCCGAACGGAACCTCACGAATAGCTGCTAGCAGACGAATAGGAAACGTACCCAAGCGGCTTACACTCCTAGAAATCAGTCTCTAACAGCATACAGTGAATCCCCCCAAGAATGAGACGAGGCTCCGTGTTGAGGGTAAAGCAGTGGACAGCCAGTGCTGTGTGTTTATTGTTCTTATATAACATTGTTACACACTAGTACCACCCACAGGGTTTTGTAAAAACAACCAATAAACACGTACAATACAGTAAAACACTCCCACACAAAATCCTCCCCTCTGCCTGTGATACAATTACCTTACACAATGGGTTGATGTAATTATCACAGGCAGGAGAATACACGATGTCTTCTGTCCTGGAGACAACCGAGGAGTAATTCAATTATCTCTCAGGACAAAAGGAAATCGCCAATACACACGTGGGGACAATAGGTGTCACTACCAGAGCTTTGGGACGTTCTCACAGCTCTGTTTCTCCACCCCTGTGATGATGTCACTACTAGAGCTGGGAGGAGTTCTCACTACTCTGTTTACTTTTGGTTTCTTTCACCACAGCTGTCCTTCATGTGTTTGATTTTCCTCTCTTTATATCACCCCTCCTCCTATGATAGGATGTGGATTATAGTTCTCACTTCAGTTGTAGCTCTGGCTTTAGTTTCTTCACTTGTAGCTATCAGTTCACTGGACCTGTGTTCTGCTGCAGCTAGCACTCCGGATATTGCCAGCCTGTCCTTGGATCCGTCTTCTCTGCGGCTGCAACACCGTCAGCTCAGTGTGCAGACATTGTTGTGTTCCTGTTTATTTTCTGACTGGATCTGAGGTGGCCACGGTTCCCTCCATATACTGAGTAGGGCACTGGTGGCCGTGCCCCTTCCACTATTGTAGGGGTTACAGGGGTCATTTGTCTTAGGCACGTGGGCATGCCTCTTTCCGCCATTTGGATCCGGGCATGTGCTTTAGCAGAATAGGGAGAGCGTTGAGGGTCGGACAGGGGTCACCCGTTATCCTCCCTAGTTCTGGGTCCAGTCAGTAGCTCTGTACTGTGTATTACTATTGTTGCCCACATACAGCCGTGACAATAGGACAGACATCACTACTCAATTATACAATGTCCCAACCATTACAGTAAACATAGACATTTAACATATCCCCAAATGGCTTGGATCTGAGCGCTCAATATATCCAAACAGCGCTCAGATGCCACAAATACAGTCAAATCGCCATGGGGTTTAAGTTTAGCATGGGCTGATGAGAGGGCCCATAATCCTGGGGCAAGAGGCTGGCAACCAGGCTTCTCCACCACCCAGTGGCGAGGTTGGTTTCGCCACAGAGTCAAATTGGAAAATTGATCTATATTACAGAAACCATCCTAGGACTACAAGGAAGTGATTAAATGGTGATTACTGAGGTGAGACAACCCCTTTAAGCTCTAGTGGATAAAATGAAGATCATTATATAAGAGCCATGAAAACTACTTTGTAATTTATCTTTATTAATATTCAATGTATCCTTGAATTTAAATTCAAGGGTATATCAGGATAATCAGGGGTATCCCAGAATTTTCTGAAACTGTTTACACCATCTCTGAGTTATAAAGAATAAGTCTGTTTATTCAGAACTATACAGTATTGCATCCTTAGACGCACACAGATTCTTAAGAGATGCTTCCATGAATTATTCAGAAACATGTTTTATTATACTTGGAAACCTGGTACACCGAGTACATATCCTCTTACGCAGGTTATTTCAATCATGGAAATATTATGAGACCTTCAGCAGCCATAATTTGAGCATTTTATTACCCTTGAAGATGAAATGGTTATACCTCAAGAAAACATAAAGAAATATCTTCCATTTTTCGAATCTAATTTCCTGGGTTTATCCACAAACATAAGAAAGGGGCTGAATAAATGGTCCCAGTTTCAAGGTCATTTTCATCTCATCGTATTACCACCATTGTATGCGGATTTTTTTTCTTCCTAGAATTAAACATTTCATTCAATTACAGCTCAACAGTTTCAGATTTTTGGACCCGTTTTGAACTCTACTCCTATTGAATTAAAATTCCTGCCGGGCATACTTGATTTATGCGGGCAGTGATATCTCAGGAGTTCAGAGCTAATTGAGTTAGATTGATTCAGCAGCAAGGAAGATGACTACACATGCTGAAAAGACATGAAGAAAAAAAGCTTTTAAGAAATTAAAATATCAACCAGAAGGCAGAGCAAGCCTGGACTAATAAAGCATATACTGTACATCTCCTCTAAGCACCAATTGCAAGGACTGCATTAAACTGTCACAGCATGGCCAGCAAAATGATGACACAGAAAAAAACTTGCCATTGCTCATTTTTAAGTACTGTAAAAACATGTATTCTTCGCAGCTTCTGCAAGTGGGTGGATGGAGCTATATTAGGAAACTGAACAGGGGGGTACTAAAAGTTTATTGCCGCTGTAGTATTCTGAAAATCAATAGCAATGTCTTTAGCAGCTGCATGCAATCTGGATAATGGTTATCTATATCTGTATGCCATATTCGAAATTGAGTTTTCCAATACAGGCACTTTCTTAAATACACATATGTACAATGGTGTGTTGGAATTATTCTCTTTATGATCCATATCTATAAAGTACAGTCAGTCGGATATGCAGTAAAATTCTGTAGGTATTGATTGCTATGTTTCCAGTATTTCTAGAGACTGTCTGTTATCCCTAAAGAAAGATACGATAAATTACCTACGTCTGGGGACATAGTATATAATATGGTAAACTGTGCCGTCTGTTTCCTTGTAGAGTGCGGAATAACTGCATGCATATCTTTTACATTTAAAGGGGTTGTCCCACGAAAAATATTCTATAGTTTTCAAACCAGCTCCTGGATCTGAACACTTTTGTAATGGCATGTAATTAAAAATGTAGTATAGCCACTGAGTTATTCAATAAAATGTATCTGTATAGTACCACCTGTTATTTTTCTTTGTCCGGCTCACTGAGATGGCTGCACATGCTCAGTTTCATCCTTCAACTGCCTCCTGAGCTGTGATAGGGAGAGCTGAAACACGCCCCCCTGAGCTGCAGCAGGAAAGACACTCCCCTTGAGCGGTCAGCTTAATATAAATCTAGCAGAGCAATGAATGGGAAGATCTCTGGATACATGTAAGGTACAGGGCTGGTTCTAGCTTTGTTAGAAAGAAGTTGTCATGTAAAATATGATGTCTGATTTTCATTTTTTTACATTAGTCATGGGAGAACGGCTTTAAGTACAAGTAGCACAATATAGGGGTTATTAAGATAGTGTCTAAAACACCTGTCTTAATAGATGTGCCCCATAATGTCTGGTGTGCATGCATTATGTTATACAGAAGACGGACTTGAGCAGATTGAGTTATCATTTTCTAAGAAAATATTTAGTATATGTTTTATTAATATAAATCACTGTTCTTTCTATTATTAAAAGTCCAGTGGGTGGTCTTATCATTGATTGACAGCTATCTCTGTGTTTGTACATATATAGATAGCAGTCAGTAGTAAGTAAGTAAGACTATCCAATGGACTTCTATGCATAGAAAAAAACAGAGGTGAAAATGAATAAAATGCAAGTTACATAGAATCTTTACCATACCACAGACCTGTATGTACATAACGGGTTACCTTGAAGGGCCTCAAAAAGTACTTTCCTTGAATAGAACACCAAAGTGTATGGTTTGTTTTTGGTATCAACTCTTCAACTAGGGTGCTTTTAATTGGACTCCCTTCTACTTGGATGTCTATAGCAGAAAGTTTACCTGTCATAAAATTTTTATCTCGAACATTTCTTAAGGTACAATAGGCATAGCAACAAGTAAGGTGGCCATTTCTAGATAAGGTGAAGTTAGTTGAAGTTAGTTAGGACTATGGATGATGGAAGTCGATGTGGAGAATGTGGTCCTATTCTATGTTTTACTATGTAGGTCAATGGTTATCCCTGTTTTGTGCATTAGCACTTTTCTGTATTACTTTTGGGGCTTATTCAGACGTCCGTATGCTGTCCGCAAAAATGCAGATTCTTTTTTTGCGGACAGTTCAGCATGTCAGCAAAAAAAAACGGATTGCATTCCGTTTTTTTGCTGATCTATAGACTTCAATAGGGCCATGTCCTGATTTTCACTGACAAGTATAGGACATGTTTTATATTTTTTTTTGCTGAGTCGTGCAATGGAAGAAAAGGCCCCCATAGAAGTGAATGGGACAGTATCTAATCCGCAAAAAAACGGATCCGTATTTTTGCGGACAGCATACAGCCGTGTGAATAAGCCCTTGTACTGGGACATCATATTGCTTGTAGGAGACATTATTATAGTTTTTTTTGCTTTGGGGGCTGTGATATCACAGTATGCATGGAGGCCTTTTCTGTGTGCATTTATATTATGGTATGTATTATTCTTATACTATTGTATCACTCTTTTTTATCCATGTACTGTGACATTACTATTATTTGCCCTGTGCTGTGACATTACTATTATTCCTGTATTGTAATATCACTATTATTATCCCTGACTGTGACATCACTATTGTGATCCCTGTACTGTGATATCGCTATTATTATCCCTGGACTGTGACATCACTATTAATATTCCTGTATTGTAACATCAGTATTTATTATCCCTGTACTGTGACATCACTATTTAATATCCCTGTACTGTGACATCACTACTTATGATCCTGGTACTGTGGCATCACTGTGTGCATTATCCATGTTTTATGACTTCATAGAGTGCATTATCCCTTTGTTGTTCCATCACTTTGACCATTATCCCTTTGCATTAGGGACACCAAATTAATCTTAAAATTTTTATTTTCTGAACTCACTGCCAAAGGTGGTCATAATAGAGTTGGGCTCAATTTCATTGCAAAACTGAGAAACAGAAGGAGTTAATTGCGAGGCCCCCTTCTCACCAATGAACTGAAGAATCATTTGAATAAAAAGGGATTCTGGATCGCTTGTTAAAAGGGGCAGAATTCATATGTCTTGCTGCTAAATTGGAAATTGGCCATCATTGGAAATTCCCCGTCATACCTTGTATGTCGGAAATTAGATAAAGGATTGATAAGACATGCACATATGAAAGGATTATGACCCTTAATGCTGGGTTCACACAGGCGTCACGTTTTGGCTCAGGATGCGTCCCGGGTGCATCGCGGCAAACCCGTGCGAGCAGGTACGCAATTGCAGTCAGTTTTGACTGCGATTGCGTTCTGTTGTTCAGTTTTTATCGCGCGGGTGCAATGCGTTTTGCACGCGCGTGATAAAAACTTAATGTGGTACCCAGAACCGAACTTCTTCACTGAAGTTCAGGTTTGGGTTCGGTGTTGTGTAGATGTTATTATTTTCCCTTATAACATGGTTATAAGGGAAATAATAGCATTCTTTAATACAGAATGCTTAGTACAAAGTCAATTGAGGGTTAAAAAAATAAATAAAAAATAACTCACCTCCTCCAATTGATCGCTTAGCTGCCGATCTCCTTGTTCTTTCTTCAGGACCTGTCAAAGGACCTGTGGTGACGTCACTGAGCTCATCACATGGTCCAATCACATAGTCCATCACCACGATGATGGACCATGTGATTGGACCATGTGATGTGACATCACCACAGGTTCATTAGCCGGCAGCTCATGATTAAAGAAGTAAGAAGAGATCGGCAACTACGCGATCAAGAGGAGGAGGTGAGTTAATTTATTTTTATTTTTAAACCCTCAATTGACCTTGTACTAAGCATTCTGTATTAAAGAATGCTATTATTTTCCCTTATAACCATGGTATAAGGGAAAATAATACAGTGAATAGACTGTCATCTCCTAGCAACCATGTGTGAAAATCGCACATCCGCACTTGCTTGCGGTTGCTTGCGATTTTCACGCAGCCCCATTCACTTCATTGGGGCCTGCGTTGCGTGATAAACGCACAATATAGAGCATGCTGCGATTTTCACGCAACGCACAAGTGATGCGTGAAAATCACTGCTCATGTGCACAGCCCCATAGAAGTGAATGGGTCCGGATTCAGTGCGGGTGCAATGCGTTCACCTCCCGCATTGCACCCGCGTGGAAATCTCACCCAGCCTTAAAAGCCACTGCATAGGTAAATTTGAGAAACATTGGGCAACCTGGATAACAGAGTCCTAAGTCCTAAGTCAGATGGTCTAGTGCTCCTGGAGGAAGACTGAGAGGAGGATTAGGAGACCTGCTGGTAATAATAATAATAATATGAGGTATAGTCATATATCCATCATGCTTTCAAATGTACAGTCTACATATTTTGCATATATATCAAAAGACGATGCTTAAGTCCCATTTTATTTTGTTTTATTCGTACCTCCGAACTAACACCAAAAAAGCGAGGATGTTCTTGATAAAAAAATATGTCTTTTATTCAATAAAGTAGCACAATCAATACAGGTGAAGTCAAAAAGGGACAGGACATGAAGAACTGAGCCTCATGGGGCTCTACAATGTGGAGAATCACACCCGGGGTAGGTTGCACCATGAACAGTTAACATTACAACAATAATGGAGGGACTGGAGACAGTGGAGTAGTTGGAGGTCCCAATACCTATCCCCACAATATATACCTAACATCCAATCTGTCCAGGTGTCCCTCATGTGAACGCTGGTGGATAATAGGACAGCGGTTGTATAATGAAGTAGCTGATGGCTGCTGTAAAAATAACTAATACCACCCCTCCAACCCACACAGAGTCTCACGTTACATACCCATGTTGGTGCTGTTCATTGGTGACAACGAATCCCCAAGTGCCTCAACCTCGACACGTGTTTTGCCAAGTAGGCTTCGTCAGGAGGTACATTCAATACTAAGACAACTTCATCTTCTCCTGTCCGCTAGGTACGCCCGGGCATCTTCACGCCACATTCCTTTCATCCTTGCATGTCGGGTCCCACCCGCCTGATACGCTCAGGTTCCCCAAATGTCCTTCTGTGTCCTGTCAACTTCTGTCATCTTCTCTTGTCCGCTAGGTACGCCTGGCATCTTCACGCCACATTCCTCTCATCCTTGCATGTCGGGTCCCACCCGCCTGATATGCTCAGGTTCCCCAAACGTCCTTCTGTGTCCTGTCAACTTTTGTCGTCTTCTCCTGTCCGCTAGGTACGCCTGGCATCTTCACGCCACCTTCCTCTTATCCTTGCATGTCGGGTCCCACCCGCCTGATACGCTCAGGTTCCCCATCCCCGCCTGATTTTTGTCGGGGGTCTTTTACTCGTCTTGTTGCTCCAGGTACGCCCTGGATTCCCTCCTTTCCGTGTGCCTTTTTCTTTTGTCTCTTTTCACCTGGGTTCTGTCCCTCTCTTTTACCTTCTCCTCGGGTCACGCAACCCATGTCTTTCCACGCTTGGTGCGCCCAAGCACCACGCGTTCTCACAGTAATCAGGTACGCCCTGGTCTCCTTCCTGCTAGGTGTCACACTCTTCTTCCACGTTCATTCTTCTGCCACCTGGCCTGGTATGCCCAGGCCTCGCGTCTCCCAAGGCAGTTATCCTCACCAGGTACGCCCTGGACCGTTCCTTGTCCTTGTCTACATGTCTCCTGCCCCTGTTATTCCCAGCTTACCCAGGATCGCCCTGGTACACGTTCACTCAGCAGACCCTTTGTTGCTTGTCTTTCCGTCAGTCATAATGGTTCATGGTCGCCCGTACACTATTACCCCGTTCGTTCTGCCAGTTGCACCCGTTCCGCGCATCCCCCATACCGAGCCCGCTTCAGAAGCAGTCAATGCGTTTCATTCCTGGCATCAGTCCTGTCATATCCCACGAACATCTGGTCGCTTTCCAGTCACGGTTCGTGAAGTCAACATGTGCGGTCTTGTTCTTTTAGGTGCTAAGCTAACCCGCGGGTACCCGTAAGAATTTAGTCATCTTCTTCCAGGTAAGTAGAAAGCGGCGGTTCTCATTTCTACCCATGACACCGTGGAAAGCAGGACCATCGCATGCGGCGATGTGTCTGTGGTACTGAAGTCTGTGGTACTGAAGTAGAGGGTCACGGAGCTCGGGTACAAATACGGAGGATTCGCCTACTACGACTATCACAGGTCATTCTCGGCGAAGGCAGTCGCCGCCCTCGCCCAGTTTCAGCATGTCACCAATTGGGCATCCTTAGATATGGAGCTTTTCTGTAGACATTTTGCCGGACTTAGATCCCCGTATTGCTCTAATTGCCAGTCGGTGCTGCATGCTTCCGACTGGTGCTCCAACTCACACGTCACTTCCCAGGCTAAACAGCAGCCCAGCACTTCAGCTTCCCAAAAGCCAGTTCCGCTCCTGGACAAATTAGGTCGGCCCATAGTATTCCTGGGGAAAAATCAGTTATGCAATAATTATAATTCCACTTTCTGCAATTACAATAAGTGTAAGGCACTCCATATTTGCTCCACCTGCTTTCGGCCACATCCTCAATCCTCCTGCTCCCAACGCGCGGCGAACATGTGAAGTCAACATGTACGGTCTTGTTCTTTTAGGTGCTAAGCTAACCCGCGGGTACCCATAAGAATTACGGGTCCCAGTGGCACCGTCAAAGGTTGATGGCCCTTCCACGGTCATCACTTTCTTAGGCATCTCCATAGACACCCTTAGAATGGAGGCCAGACTCCCAAAGGGCAAATTAGACAGGCTCCAAACGTCCATTTCCACTCACGTGGGATCCAGGACCATGACTAAGGGCGACTTACAGTCATTGTTGGGCTCTGTCAATTTCGCCACCCGAATCATGCCACAGGGTCGCTCCTTCACATCAAGACTCCTCCAATTGTTGCCTACGGCCGCAACGCAAAACTCACTTATTCAGCTGGACCGGGAAGCCCTGGCCGACCTAGCTATGTGGAGGATCTTCCTATCAGAGTGGAATGGTGTTCCGCACTGGAGTGACACCTTCCCGACCGTGTATTCCGATGCGGCCGCATCCGTCGGGTTCGGCGCCTTATTCGGTCGCCAATGGATCGCGGACTCCTGGCCTCCCCAAATTTACTCAGACCCTCAGGCCATTTAGTATTCCCTTCCCCCTCCTAGAATTATATCCCATCGTGGCGGCCACACAAGTCTGGGGCAAAGAATGGAACAACATGCCGGTATCCTTCATCACAGACAACCACACGGTAGTTGACATCCTCACCAAAGGCAGGTCCCGCTCGCCCAAGGTCATGCGCTTCATGCGCAAACTCACTTGGCTAGCGCTAAAACATGATTTCCACATCTCTTGTGCCAACATCCAGGGCATCAAGAACTTTGCAGCAGACGCCTTGTCCCGCCTAAATCTTAACCTTTTCTTCCAGGTCATGCCACAAGCCAAAAGACTCGGGATAACCCCCCCGGATTTCGAATCCCTGATTTTGGACTAGACAGGCACATATCAGTGGCACAGTCTCTCATCCGCAAGTCCCTGTCTGAGAACTCCACCAGAAACTACCAATCAGGTTGGGAGGCATTTAAGGTTTTTTCTCACCGTCACCCTAGGGGCAACACGAAAGAAGTCACATTTATCATGGCTTTCCTGGCATACTGCCAGAAAGACCTTCACCTTTCATACAGTACCATCAGGTTGTATTTGTCAGGGGTCCAGTATCACCTCATGATCCGTCACCCTGGCAGCAACTCCATATTTTCCTCCCATGCCATCAAAGCCACATTGTGGGGCATTCAGAAGAGCTCCAACAAGTCCGAACCCACCAGGCAACCCGTCTCAGGGGACTTGTTCAGGAAGATCTCAACCTCCCTAGACGGCAGTCCTTTTGGGCCATTCAGAAGCAGCATTCTCAAAGCTGCCCTCTATTTAAGTTTCTACGGCTTTCTTCGGCCTGGGGAATTTACTAGCACCTCCCCTCATAATTCGGGTCCCGTACTAAGCCAACTCGCCAGCAGACACAAGCATTTCATCTTCACCTTACCCATTTCCAAAACCTTGCAAATAGGGCCCCCTGTATGCATTGAATATTTCCCATCTACCAACCCATGGTGCCCAGTGGCCGTGCTCAACAGTTTACTAACCACCCTAGGCAACCGGGCTCCAGCCAGCCCTCTCCTTCCTTTGCCTTCACGACCACTCTCGTCCTTGCAGTTTACCAAGCACATGCGCAGCCTCGCATCAGGTTTAGGGTTTAACCCCCGGGCCATATCGGGCCATTCGTTCCGGATCGGAGCCGCCTCCACCACATCTAAACACGGGGTCCTGGCTCACATCATATGCAAAATGGGTCGATGGAAATCATCATGTTTCTCGCGGTACAACCCGTATCCGAAAGCAGAGATCGCCAGAGCTTTCTCCGACTTGGTACTGTAGTACTAACAACAACAATAAAAGGGTTGTATCAATAAACCATTTCCTACTCGCATTTTTTGCCCCCTTTATTGGCCTACCCTCGTTACGTGGCTAAGGGCACACCACTAGCCTGAATTCAGCCTGCTTTTGTGGGAGGGGGGTAGGGGAATTCTTAAGCCCCGCCGTCCAGCACATGGGGTGCGCGTCCTCTCTCACCCCACCCTCCCAGCCCTTCTTCAATACATCTCCTTCAGGGTATGCTACCTTTATTGGCCTACCCTCGTTACGTGGCTAAGGGCACACCACTAGCCTACCTAGTTAGATTAGGTATCAGACTCGCATGCCAGGCTTCACGCCGTAGCCAGGACCACAAATATAAATATATATATATATTTTTTTTATTTTTTTTTGGGGGGGGGGGGGGGTCGGGGTGGCAGTGGATCTTGGGTGAGTTCCCACACTTGTTTCACTGTGGGGATGGTGTTCTTTGGGTGATGTGATGTGTTAGGTTTGTGCCAGACATAGCGTTTTATTTGATGGCCGAAAAGTTCAATTTTAGTCTCATCAGACCAGAGCACCTTCCTCTATACATTTTGGGAGTCTCCCACATGCCTTTTCACAAACTCACAACATGCCTTTTTGTTTTTTGCTAAAAGTAATGGCTTTCTTCTGGCCACTCTGCCATAAAGCCCAACTCTATGAAGCAAACGGCTTACTGTTGTCCTATGTACCGATACTCCAGTCTCTGCTGTGGAACTCTGCAGCTCCTCCAGGGTTATTTTAGGTCTCTGTGCTGCCTCTTTGATTAATGCCCTCCTTGCCCGGTCCGTGAGTTTTGGTGGGCGTCCGTCTCTTGGTAGGTTTGGTGTTGTGCCATGTTCTTTCCATTTGGTTATGATAGATTTGATGGTGCTCCTGGGGATCATCAAAGATTTGGATATTTTTTTATAACCTAACCTTGACTTGTACTTCTCAACAACAAGTAAACCACTAATGGTAGTGGTAATACCGCAAACCGCAGTCGGCAATTAGAATGTCCCGGAGAGAAGTACCTGTGACTCCAAAATGGTATTCAAGTCTCCTCGTGCATGCAAATATATACTCACCTAAAGAATTATTAGGAACACCATACTAATACGGTGTTGGACCCCCTTTTGCCTTCAGAACTGCCTTAATTCTACGTGGCATTGATTCCACAAGGTGCTGATAGCATTCTTTAGAAATGTTGGCCCATATTGATAGGATAGCATCTTGCAGTTGATGGAGATTTGAGGGATGCACATCCAGAGCACGAAGCTCCCGTTCCACCACATCCCAAAGATGCTCTATTGGGTTGAGATCTGGTGACTGTGGGGGCCATTTTAGTACAGTGAACTCATTGTCATGTTCAAGAAACCAATTTGAAATGATTCGAGCTTTGTGACATGGTGCATTATCCTGCTGGAAGTAGCCATCAGAGGATGGATACATGTTCTCATTCTGTTTACGCCAAATTCGGACTCTACCATTTGAATGTCTCAACAGAAATCGAGACTCATCAGACCAGGCAACATTTTTCAAGTCTTCAACAGTTCAATTTTGGTGAGCTTGTGCAAATTGTAGCCTCTTTTTCCTATTTGTAGTGGAGATGAGTGGTACCCGATGGGGTCTTCTGCTGTTGTAGCCCATCCGCCTCAAGGTTGTGCGTGTTGTGGCTTCACAAATGCTTTGCTGCATACCTCGGTTGTAACTAGTGGTTATTTCAGTCAACGTTGCTCTTCTATCAGCTTGAATCAGTCGGCCCATTCTCCTCTGACCTCTAGCATCCACAAGGCATTTTTGCCCACAGGACTGCCGCATACTGGATGTTTTTCCCTTTTCACACCATTCTTTGTAAACCCTAGAAATGGTTGTGCGTGAAAAACCCAGTAACTGAGCAGATTGTGAAATACTCAGACCGGCCCGTCTGGCACCAACAACCATGCCACGCTCAAAATTGCTTAAATCACCTTTCTTTCCCATTCTGACATTCAGTTTGGAGTTCAGGAAATTGTCTTGACCAGGACCACCCCCCTAAATGCATTGAAGCAACTGCCATGTGATTGGTTGACTAGATAATTGCATTAATGAGAAATAGAACAGGTGTTCCTAATAATTCTTTAGGTGAGTGTATATTTCAATAGAAAAGTCTCTCCACGATTAATTGGATGTAACCGCCCAGGACTATAGGTTTCTCGCCACTTAATGCACAGTTCAAGTTCATACCTTATTCCAAATTGTTCCACGCTAAGCCGTCCTTCCACGAGGAGCGAGTGATGCCGGCTGCTACGGCGTCTCACGTCGCAAATCTCGGGTTGCTGACGTCACTGTATCGCGGGATCACAAAATTCGGCTGGTAGGAATAATAATTAGTTGGTGGCACCTGTAGTTGTATCCTGTATCCTGGAGCGGTATTCATATTAGTGGAATTCCTTATCGCATGGCCATGCAATATCTTTAATCAAGGTCCAGTGGGTTAGGTAGGCGCTTTTCTTCCAGTCACCAGACGCGTTTCGGGGCGTCTACACCCCTTCCACAGGACGGAATCCATTTTTATTCTGATTAATCTTCAATATTATTCTGGTCTCCAGTCGTAAGTATCCAGCTGGAGGGAGCAACTACTACTGTGGATGTTTTGCCTACATGAAGCTAGTCTCTTTGTGAAATTTGGCGAAACAGTCGATTTGAAGTTTCTATAACTTCGCTCACCTCTAGTTATGATAACTAATATACAATGCTGATCACTAACTCTACAGAAGCAGGAAAGGTAGAGTATATGGCTGATCTGGATAAAAAAAGTAATATTTGTATGCTTACCTGGCAGAAGACTTACTGTACATACTAGTTGTTATACATAGCTTTATCAAAACATAGACAAATGACTAAGAAAAGGTAGTGTGACCTTTTCCTTTAAAATCTGGATAATACACTGCAATTGTTACTATCCTGCCTTTCATATAATTGATAACACTAATTTCGCTCAAGCCTTGTACAGTTCAGAAGTCTGTGTAAGAAAATCAATTAGGAGAATTTGTCTCACCACATAAACTTTCAGTTAGATCAGTCGGCCGCTGTTTCACTGGGTAATGGACCTCCTCTAGCGTGGCGCTAAAAGACCTGCAGCTACATTGATAACAGCTTTCATTTCCACATCTTTTACATTTTGTGAAGAGAAAAGTCCTCATGCCACACTGCCCAGACTGAAGCAGATTTATACAAATGTCTATGAATGGATATATAAATAAGTGTACAATTATATACCAGATGTCTGGACTACAAGGATAATGATGTAAAGGGGGTTAAAAACTAAAGTATGTGCTGGAAGGCTAGGCAGCCCCAAATAAATGCTAAAACAAAATATGTTACAATCATTTATTTATTTTTGGGGGGGGGAGGAAGGCGGCCAGAATAAAAGGTTTACATTTTTTCCAGCCCCCATCAACTTTAAAGGGGTATTGCAGGGTTGAGGCCCTTTTAAATGAGATACCTTTACAGTGTGGTATCTAAGAAAGGAATCATACTCCCTGCCACTTGAGCCCTGGCTCCATCCAGTGATCTTCTGGTGCCCAGCTTGTTTAGGCTTCAGGCCGGGATATGGATGAGAATATGTGCTGTCCTTAAGGCCTCATGCACACGACCATTGTTTGGGTCCGCATTCAAGCCGCATTTTTTCCAGCTTGGATGCGGACCCATCCACTTCAATGGCCACAAAACATGTGGGCAGCACTCTGTGTGCTGTCCACATCCGTTGCTCCGTTCCGTGGCCCGGAAAAAAAAATAGAACATGTCCTATTCTTGTCCATTTTGCAGACAACAATAGGTATTCCTATTGAGGGAGGCCCGTTTCATTCTGCAAATTGCGGAATGCACACGGGCGGCATCAGTGTTTTGCGGATCCGCAATTTGCGGACCGCAAAATACGGCATAGTCGTGTGACATGTCCCCAAGTGGAATATGACCCAGCAGTGACGTGCTGCTTGGAGATATTTAACAACAGAGGCCAGTCACTGTCTGCAGCAGCATACGTGACCCAGTCCATATCCCGCCCCTGAAGTAAATAAGCTGGTTGACAAAAAATCGCTAAACGGAGCAAGGAGTCCAGCCCGGATCAACAAGGAGCAGGTGAGTATGATTCATTTCTTAGGTACCACATGCTAGGGGGCCTAATTAAAGGGTTTCTACCACCTAGTTTTGAGAAATTTAGCTGTCAGACACTAGCGATCCGCTAGTGTCTGCTCTACCAAACCATGCTATTATAATAGCTTTTTGTGCAGCCGTTTCCATAAAAAACTAACTTTTATCGATATGCTAATGAGCCTCTAGGTGCTATGCGGTCGTCTTTTCAGCACCTAGAGGCTCGGTCTACCTTCACAAAATGCCGCCCAGCGCGTCCCTCCAGCCCGCCCATCTCCTCTGGAATGCGATCCTCCCTCTGAGTCAGCGGACGAATTCTCGCGCATGCGCCGTAGACAGACGCGCACGGCGCATGAGCGAGAATTCGTCAGCTGACTCAGAGGGAGGATCGCATTCCAGAGGAGATGGGCGGGCTGGAGGTCGCTAGTGTCTGACAGCTAAATTTCTCAAAACGAGGTGGTAGAAACCCTTTAAAGAAGCACACCAGGTCTTTTATTTTACATATAATGCTAGCTCACCACCGGAATTCCATCAATGTAATTTTTTATACCCCAACACAGTTGCATCCATAGATTTTGAACCTTTTCATTGTGGGAATCTAGCCATGTGACCTCGAATGACCACCAGCCCAGAGTTTGCTCTAATGGATAAACAGGAACTCTGTCTCTCCATGTGGATGACTTCCTGTGAACTATAACATAGTAACATAGTATATAAGGAATCCTGCAAGTTGATCCAGAGGAAGGCAAAAAAAAAAATGGGAGGTAGAAGCCAATTTTGCCCACTTTAGGGGAATAAAAAATTCCTTCCCGACTCCAATCAGGCAATCAGAATAACTCCCTGGATCAACGACCCATCTCTAGTAGCTATAGCCTGTAATATTATTACACTCCAGAAATACATCCAGGCCTCTCTTGAATTCCTTTATTGTACTCACCATCACCACCTCCTCAGGCAGAGAGTTCCATAGTCTCACTGCTCTTACCGTAAAGAATCCTCTTCTATGTTTGTGTACAAACCTTCTTTCCTCCAGACGCAGAGGATGTCCCCTCGTCACAGTCACAGTCCTGGGGTAAATAGATGATGGGAGAGATCTCTGTACTGACCCCTGATATATTTATACATAGTAATTAGATCTCCCCTCAGTCGTCTTTTTTCTAAAGTGAATAACCCTAATGTTGATAATCTTTCAAGGTACTGTAGTTGCCCCATTCCAGTTATTACTTTAGTTGTCCACCTCTGGACCCTCTCCAGCTCTGCTATGTCTGCCTTGTTTACAGGAGCCCAGAACTGTACACAGTACTCCATGTGTGGTCTGACTAACGATTTGTAAAGTGGTAGGACTATGTTCTTATCACGGGCATCTATGCCCCTTTTGATGCAACCCATTATTTTATTGGCCTTGGCAGCAGCTGCCTGACACTGTTTTTTGCAGCTTAGTTTGCTGTTTATTAAAATTCCTAGATCCTTTTCCATGTCAGTGTTACCGAGTGTTTTACCATTTAGTATGTACGGGTGACTTGCATTATTCCTTCCCATGTGCATAACTTTACATTTGTCAGTGTTAAACCTCATCTGCCACTTATCTGCCCAAACCTCCAGTCTATCCAGATCCCTCTGTAGTAGTATACTGTCCTCTTCAGTGTAAATTACTTTACACAGTTTAGTGTCATCTGTGAAAATAGATATTTTACTATGCAAGCCTTCTACAAGATCATTAATAAATATATTGAGGATAATAGGGCCCAATACTGACCCCTGAGGTACTCCACTAGTGACAGTGGCCCAATCTGAGTGTGTACCACTAATAACCACCCTCTGTTTTCTATCCCTCAGCCAGTTACTTACCCACATACAGACATTTTCTCCCAGTCCGAGCATTCTCATTTTATATACTAACCTTTTATGCGGTACAGTGTCACATGCTTTGGAGAAGTCCAGATATACGACATCCATTGATTCGCCGCTGTCAAGTCTAGAACTTACCTCCTCATAGAAACTCATTAAATTAGTTTGGCATGACCGATCCTTCATGAAGCCATGCTGATATGGCGTTAATTGCTTATTTCCGCTGAGATGCTCTAAGATAGCATCTCTTAGAAAACCTTCAAACAGTTTGCCCACAATAGATGTTAAACTTACCGGCCTATAGTTTCCAGGCTCTGTTTTTAAACCCTTTTTAAATATTGGCACCACATTTGCTATGCGCCAATCCTATGGGACATTCCCTGTCGGTATAGAGGTATAGAGTCTGCAAATATCAGAAATAAGGGTCTGGCTATGACATTACTTAATTCCCTTAGGATACGGGAGTGTATGCCATCCGGTCCTGGCGATTTGTCTATTTTAATCTTTTTAAGTCGCTGTTGTACTTCTTCCTGGGTCAGACAGGACACTTTTAATGGGGAATTTATTTTTACATTCAGCATTTCATCTGACAGTTTATTTTTCTCAGTGAATACCTTGGAAAAAAAAATATTTAACAGCTTTGCTTTCTCCTCGTCGCTCTCTGCGACTCCCCCCTCATTACTCCTTAAAGGGCCGACACCTTCAGATTTATACTTTTTAACATTTATATAATTGAAGAACATTTTAGAGTTAATTTTACTCTCTTTGGCAATTAATCTCTCGGTCTCTAGTTTGGCCGCTTTTATTTGTTTTTTTCTATTTATCCACATTGGTTTCTTTTTGTTCCTTAACCTGAGATATTAGGATGCTTTTAAAGATATCCCATTTTGTGGCTGTATTATTTTTGAGGGCTTTGTCCCAGTTAGTTAGGCCTATGGCCTCTCTTGGCTAAATTTTGCTTTCTTGAAGTTTGGTATTTTTGTTCCTCCCTGAAGAAACGTTCTTTTGAATGTTAATTGGAAGTTTATTACTTTATGGTCACTATTTCCCAGGTGTCTCCCAACCTGCACGTCTGTTGTCCTGTCAGGCTTATTGGTTAATACTAAGTCCAGTATGGCCGTCCCTCTAGTCGGGTCCTGAACCATTTGGGAGAGGTAATTGTCTTTGGTTATTGCCAAGAACCTGTTTCCTTTATGAGAAATTCAAGTTTCAGTTTCCCAGTCTATATCTGGGTAGTTGAAGTCCCCCATAATAACCACCTCATTATGATTTTCCGCCTTGTCTATCTCGTTTAGTAGTAGATTTTCTGTGGACTCTGGTATATTAGGTGGTTTATAGTAAACTCCTATTAGTAATTTATTATTGTTTTTAGCTCCATGTATCTCTACCTACAGTGACTCCACATATTCATGTCTCTCACTTATATATTCCCGGAGTGTTGGCTTTAGACAGGACTTTACATAAAGGCATACGCTCCCCCCCCCCCCCCCCCCCCCCTCTCTGGTTTTGATGATCCTTTCAAAACAGACTGTAACCTTGTACATTAACTGCCCAGTCATAGCTATTATCCAGCCATGTTTCCGTTATTCCCACTATGTCATAGTCCTCCTCACACATCACTAATTCCAGTTCCCCAGTTTTATTAGTCAGGCTTCTGGCATTAGTATACATACATAGGGTCACATCATCACCAGTCAAATACCTCCAGGTAGCTCCCAGGTCCCTACCTCCCCACAGTCTGTTAAAGATATAATGTCTCTCCTATCTAAAGGACCAGAAGTGCAAATATATTGTAGGTAAGTGTATACCGTGATTAGCTGCAGTTATATAAACCTTCTGACTCACACTGCCTGTACTATCTGTGTGTGCTGACTCTCCAGTGTACTTCTGTGGAATGTAGCTTCACATTAGTCTTCCTGCTTCCACAGGGCAGAAAGGGCAGAAAGGGCAGACAGGTTCTAGTTGTATCACATAGGAAAACATGGAGAACCTGCTAGAGGGGACAGCAGTTCTGAGTCTCTAATCTGTCATGACTGTCCTTACACAGGACTCAGAGCAGTTCAGTGTGGTGAGACTCCATTCCCTTTGTCTATGCAAAGCCAGGCATGGGAAATGTAGGATTCAATAGGAAATCCATATCTGAGGGAAAGAAGGAATCAAGATGTCAGACAGCTCACAAATGTCACATCAAACAAATATACACAAAGCGTACACAACAGACTTTATTTTATCCTTTAACCCATTAAGCCACCATGACATAACTGTACGTCATGGACTGCACTGCATTAAGCCACCGTGACGTACAGATTCATCATGGCAGTAACCTGTAACCAAGTCTGTAGACATGGTGTCAGCGCTGAGATCCCAGCTATTACATACAGCCAGGGAACTCAGCTAACCGGCCTGGGACCAATGTCTGTATAGACTAGCTAATCAGAAGATTAAATAACCGGCTTTTTTCATGATAATGCAAACGGATCCGTTTTGACTTTACATTGAAAGTCAATGGGGGACGGATCCGTTTGAAAACTGAGCCATATTGTGTCAACTTCAAACGGATCCGTCCCCATTGACTTACATTATAAGTCTGGACGGATCCGTTTGCCTCCGCACGGCCAGGCGGACACCCGAACGCTGCAAGCTGCGTTCAGGTGTCCGCCTGCTGAGCGGAACGGAGGCCAAACGGAGCCAAACTGATGCATTCTGAGCGGATCCGCATCCACTCAGAATGCATTAGGGCTGGACGGATCCGTTCGGGGCCGCTTGTGAGAGCCTTCAAACTCACAAGCGGAGCCCCGAACGCTAGTGTGAAAGTAACCTAAAGGTTCTGATTCCCACAGTTCGTGACTGTGGGGATCAAAACCTAGCAAAATGTTTAAATGACGAATAATGACCCCCCCCCCCTCCCACGCGCAGTCTGCAATGTGACCCACCACAAACCCGCGACCGCCCTCCCCCACCGCATCTTTCAGGATGGCCGAGCAGAGTGTCAGCTGTAATACAGTGTACTGTAATGTATTATAGAGCCGTCACACCCACTGGATTTTCAAGAACCAAGTGGGTCTGGGTCCAAAAAGTGTAAAAAAAAAAAAAAAAAGTGAAAAAGAGTAAAAAAAAATATCCTCACATTTATAATTAGTAACATAGTAACGTAGCACATAAGGCCGAAAAAAAGACATTTGTCCATCCAGTTCGGCCTGTTATCTTGCAAGTTGATCCAGAGGAAGGCAAAAAAATATCTGTGAGGTAGAAGCCAATTTTCCTCACTTTAGGGGAATAAAAAATTCCTTCCCGACTCCAATCAGGCAATCAGAATATCTCCCTGGATCAACGACCCCTCTCTAGTAGCTATAGCCTGTAATATTATTACACTCCAGAAATACATCCAGACCCCTCTTGAATTCCTTTATTGTACTCACTATCACCACCTCCTCAGGCAGAGAGTTCCATAGTCTCACTGCTCTTACCGTAAAGAATCCTCTTCTATGTTTGTGTACAAACCTTCTTTCCTCCAGACACAGAGGATGTCCCCTCGTCACAGTTACAGTCCTGGGGATAAATAGATGATGGGATAGATCTCTGTACTGACCCCTGATATATTTATACATAGTTATTAGATCTCCCCTCAGTCGTCTTTTTTCTAACGTGAATAACCCTAATGTTGATAATCTTTCAGGGTACTGTAGTTGCCCCATTCCAGTTATTACTTTAGTTGCCCTCCTCTGGACCCTCTCCAGCTCTGCTATGTCTGCCTTGTTTACAGGAGCCCAGAACTGTACACAGTACTCCATGTGTGGTCTGACTAATGATTTGTAAAGTAGTAGGAATATGTTCTCATCACGGGCATCTATGCCCCTTTTGATGCAACCCATTATCTTATTGGCCTTGGCAGCAGCTGCCTGACACTGTTTTTTGCAGCTTAGTTTGCTGTTTATTAAAATTCCTAGATCCTTTTCCATGTCAGTGTTACTGAGTGTTTTACCATTTAGTATGTACGGGTGACTTGCATTATTCCTTCCCATGTGCATAACTTTACATTTGTCAGTGTTAAACCTCATCTGCCACTTATCTGCCCAAGCCTCCAATCTATCCAGATCCCTCTGTAGTAGTATACTGTCCTCTTCAGTGTAAATTACTTTACACAGTTTAGTGTCATCTGCGAAAATTGATATTTTACTATGCAAGCCTTCTACAAGATCATTAATAAATATATTGAAGAGAATAGGGCCCAATACTGACCCCTGAGGTACCCCACTAGTGACAGTGACCCAATCTGAGTGTGTACCATTAATAACCACCATCTGTTTTCTATCATTGAGCCAGTTACTTACCCACTTACAGACGTTTTCTCACAGTTCGAGCATTCTCATTTTATATACTAATTGGTTAAACATTTAAAGAATAAAAAATACTACACGTTTGGTATCACTGCGTCCATAACAACCTGCTCTATAAAAGGATTATATTACTTTTACTGCGCGGTGAACACCATAAAAAAAAAAAATTAAAACTAAAATAGAAGCGCCCACCTCACAAAATGTTATGAAAAGTGATTAAAAAAAAAGCCCAAATTAGTACCACTCATTGTGCAGGACAGCCTGAGGGCACGTATGGTGCTTAACCACCTCCCGTCCACCCGTTGACTATAAACGTCAGGGAGGTGGATCTCTATCTCTGAATGGATGTTTCTGAACGTCCATTCAGAGATCGCAGCTGCACGCTAATCGTGCAGCTGCACAGCGGGTTGCCCGCTGTCAGTGACAGCAGGGCAACCCAGAGAGAAGGCAGGGACAGTTCCCCGGTGTCCCTGCCTTCTAGATCGCTGTATACACAGTGCTCAACGAGTGATGTGTATACAGAGCAGAAAGCGCTATGTGCTTCCTGTCCCGGCCGGCCGTCATGTGACCGCCGGGGCCAGGAGAGTGCAGGAGCTGTCGGGTCTTCTATAGACCTCAATCAGCCCTGCACTGTATAGTGCTGTACAAATCAATAGTGGAAAAAAAAAGTGAAGTTAAATGTCCCCCAGAGGTCTTGTATGACCTTATGGGGGACGCAAAGTGTAAAAAAAATAAATAAATTCACAAGTAAAAAAAAAAATTCCCCAAGTAAGCAATTTAAAAAAATGTTAAAAATAGAAAAAAATATATAAAATAGACATATTTGGTATTGCTGCATCTGTGACGGGCGGCTCTAAAAAATATATATATCACATGATCCACCCAGTCCGATAAACACCATAAAAAAAATAAAAAAAACTGTCGAAAAAAGCAATTTTTGTCACCTTACATCACAAAAAGTGCAACACCAAGTGATTAAAAAGGCATATGTCCCACAAAATGGTACCAATCAAACTGTCACCTTATCCCACAAAAAATGAGATCCTACTTTTAAAATTAAAAATAAAAACAGTGCCAAAACAGACATTTTTTTGGGTTACTTTGCCTCACAAAAAATGTAATATAGAGCAATTAAAAACCATATGTACCCCAAAATAGTACCAATAAAACTGTCACCTTATCCCCTAGTTTCCAAAATGGGGTCACTTTTGGGAGTTTCTACTGTAATGGTCCATCAGGGGGGGCTTCAAATGGGACATGGTGTCTAAAAACCAGTCCAGCAAAATCTGCCTTCCTAAAACCATGCGGCAGTTCTTTCCTTCTGCGCCCTGCCATGTGCCCTTACATCAGTTAACGACCACATGTGGGGTGTTTCTGTAAACCTCAGAATCAGGGTAATAAATGTTGAATTTTGTTTGGCTGTTAACCCTTGATGTGTTAAAGAAAAAAATGGATTAAAATGGAAAATCTGCCAAAAAAGTGAAATTTTTACATTTTATCTCCATTTTCCTTTAATTCTTGTAGAACACCTAAAGGGTTAACAAAGTTTGCAAAATCAGTTTTGAGTAACTTGAGGGGTGTAGTTTCTACAATGGGGTCATTTATGGGAGGTTTCTATTATGTAAGCCACACAAAGTGACTTCAGACCTGAACTGGCCCTTAAAAAGTGGGTTTTGGCAATTTTCTTAAAAATTTTAAGAATTGCTTATAAAATTGTAAGCCTTCTAACGTCCTAAAAAAATTTAATGAAATTTACAAAATGATGCCAACATAAAGTCGACATATGGGGAATGTTAAGTAATAAATATTTTATGAGGTATCACTTTCTGTTTTAAAAGCAGAGAAATAGAAATTTTGAAAATTGCGAATTTTTCAAAATTTTGGGTAAATTTTGGATTTTTTCATAAATAAAGGTGAAATATATTGACTTAAATTTATGACTATCATCAAGTACAATGGTCAGGTCAGGAAGGGGGCAAATGGACCAGATGTCAAGTGGTTAAAGTAACTGATAATCCCATTTAGATCATTACAGATAACAGGTAAATCCCAGATACAAGTGATTTGGCTTGAGATTACTGTAACAAACACTGCCTGGATAATCTTTTACTTCATAAAACTAAAGCCAGGAGCAGAAAGCGTTGTGTGGAGTCGCTGCAGACAGGCAGGACAGACAGCTCGGCCATAGAAAGTCCTCTGGAGAGAGTGACTTGGTTGCCATGGAGACAGAACGCACAACACTGGCTGAGAGGCGAGAACATGCCAGGATAATTAGACCAGAGGAAACTTTCCCAGGCAGAAGAAAGCAGACCAAGAATACTGCCGAGAATCAATCAGGTGAAAGCGATTTACTCTTCTGATCCCACTAATGCAGATGAAATCAGACCGCTTGTAGTAATTTCAGGGTGGCTAATGTGAACGGTTATGAACAAGATATTGTGGTGATTTACCTTTTGCAATGATTTTGACTGCTTTGTTACTAGTCAGTTTTCCAGCTCACAAATAATTGCAGATTTATCAATGATTTCGCAGGAACTGTTCCTGGATGATGTGGCTATTATATTGCAGGGACAAAATCCGATACTGCTAAAGAAAATCTGTGCAAAGTCTGTCACTTTTTTTTAGATGTTGCAGCCAGGCATCAACAATCTCCGCCACTCCAGCTGTTGTGAATCTAAAATTCCCAGCATGCTCCATTCACTTCTATGGGAGTTCTGAGAACAGCCAAGCAAGTGTGCATGCTGGGAGTCGTAGTTTCACTCAGAGGTTGCTGATCCCTGGTCTAGACTATTATAGATTTTATCAAATCCTAGGGGCTGTTTACATGATGCTTTTGTCCCACGTTTAACACCTTTGATAAACAATGCGGTCTCATTAGTTTAATTAGTTGCGCCTTATACGGCCGCGCTGTATTGAATGCAGGGCGGCCGCGTTGCAAGCAGTCTGGTCCTACCCTTATATTTCTAAGTTCGGCCACATTGCTGGTACTGTAAAACCCTGCAGATTCACTGCATGCAAATCTGCAGCATCAACTCCACTGCGCTGCAGTCCTATGTGGACATGCTCTTAAAATACGGCAAAAAACAGATGCACATGACATGTTCAACATTTATCTGTTTTAGGATATGACCACATGCAAGGATGATGGATTGACCATAGATCCGACAGGGAAATTTCTCGGTAGGTCGATGCCCAGGGGGCCACCTGAGCCCTCCTCATAGCCGCCAGCCGGGTACATAATGATCTGACGCGCTTGGCATTAATCAGGCACTTATGTACCAGCCCAGCAACCACAGGTGCGCTCCTAAATTCAACTATATTGCGGTCCTCAGGACTGTGATACAGTTGAATACTGTGGCGAGGGTGAAGTATGTTTTGCTGCACTGTGGTATTTGGTTTTGTTGGGGTGGTATTTTGTGCTGCACTATGGTATGGCAAGAACAGCCTACTTCTGTTGTCCTTTCCTACTTTTTTTGACCCATTTTCTGTCAATTTGGACCCAAATACAACATAGGGCCACTTTTAGTTTTTGTTTTTTTCTAGGGCCACCTTAAAGGGGTTATCCCATGACTAATGTAAAAAATGAAAATCAGACATAATCTAGTACATGACACCACCCTCCTGTACCTCACGTGGATCCAGAGATCTCCTCATAGATTTATATCAATCTGTCAGTTCACGGGGAGGAGGCAGTTGAAGGATGAAACTCAGTGGCTATGCAATTACATGCAATTACAAATGTATTCAGATGCAGGTGGTGGCTTGAACTGTAGAATATTTTTTGTGGGACAACCCCTTTAAGTTCCCAGTCTTCCCCTGACTATACGGCCTGCATTGTAAATGGCAAAGAGACACCCTAAGTACTGTGCAGCCATTAATAGGACAAACTAAACTGTGCAGTATTGATTAGTTTAATTGTGGCCCGTACAGCCAAGCGGTACTCAACCGCAGCGCGCAGCCATTAGCAATGGCAACCGGCTATACAGTGCAGTCTTTATTAGTTAAATAAAAGTCAACTGCGGCCTAATTGTCCACGAGGTTCTCAACCACAGCTGGCCGCACACCACCGAACAGCTCACGACTGAGTCACGTAGTCCTACCCTCCCCGGTCCACCATTGTTTAACACTGAATGCTTCCCAGTGACCCAACACAACCGATGACTAGAAGAGCAGGCATTTCCGGGCATTTGCCAAGTATCAGGATCAGGAAGTTGAGACCAGCTGGGCCCCGGTAAGCATAGGAACTACAGCGAATCAGGATCGGTGAGGTAAGTAATTATTTTCATTTTTTTACCTGTTACACACCTTATATAACAAATCTTACAGCAGTGGACATTGGACAAGCCATTTTAGAGTAAATGTTTGCTAGATTTCTACAATTTGCAAGTTGATTATTTGAATTTACATTAGGAATATCTTTTAATAATTGTTGATCCATACTTAGTAATGATTAAAAGTCTGGTATTTCAGTATTCTTACATTAGTAAAACGTGCATTAGCAATATATGGTTAGTTTGGCTTTCTCAGCTTATGTTCCTCCCCATTAAATATTCTCTGCTAAAAACCATGTACACTACGCAGTGCAGAAAATCCTCACCTCCATTATGTAAAGCTTGTCCTATTGAGCAATATAATCTTTCATATGCATAACTAAGGGTTAATCACAGCAAGCAATGCTTACAAATCCTCTAGGATTAAAACAAACACAAAAGAAACAAATACTGTATGAATGGGAACATGGACAAATAAGACCGAGCAGAGAAACTACATGCCAAGTCTGGTTTTAAATAGCCCTCTGCAGTATTTTTCTAATGATGTTCCCACTGTATTGTGTTAAATTACTGCATTACTTGACGAAACCATAAATTCTGATTCACAGTGTGAGAGTGTTATTTATTAAATGGACCAGGACGTGCACTGATAAAACAGGCACAATGCCTTAAAGCACTAGCTCATCTGAATGCAGTAGTGTAGCTATAGGAGTCGTAGCGGTCGCAATTGCACCTGGGTCCCTAGGCCAGAGACGCACTGCCAATTACCGCATCTTTCGTTTTATAAGACGTACTGCTTTTTATAAAGCAGATACTAGTGAATTAGTGGAAGCGCTCACTAATACACAGAAGGCAGAGGGAGCGGTGAGTGAAGAGCTGTACTCACCCCTCCTCCCTGGTCTCCTCTGGGCTGCGCTGCAATGTCCTGACTGCATGCAGCGTCAGGACACCACGACTAACGCTGACCGCGACTGCTGGAGAGACAGCCGAACCTGGAGAGTAGCGACAGAGCAGGAGAGGTAAGTTAAGGTCTGATATGGAGGACTAAAGGGGGTCTAATCTGAGGTCTAATATAGGGAGGGGGGTCTGACATGGAGGTCTGATCTGAAGTCTGATGCAGGGGTCTGACAAGGGGTCTGATTTAACGTCTGATATGAGACTCTGATTTAATATCTGATCTGAAGATCTGATATGGGGCTTTAAAGGGTCTGATTGGAAGATCTGATATGGGTGTCTAATTTGAGGTCTGATATGGGGGTCTGATCTTAAAGGTAAGGGATATTTTTTGTACTGGCACACAATATAAGGGGGTATTTTTTTTACTGGTGCACATTATAAGAGGGTATTATTTGTACTGGTGAATGTTATATGTTGTTTTTTTTTTTTTGCACTGGCGCATAATATAAGAGAGTGTTTTTTTGTACTGGCACACATTATAAGGGAGCATTTTTGTACTGGTACACATAAGGGCTCATTTTTGCAGTGGCACATATTAAGGGGCATTTTCTACTGGCACACATTAGAAAGAGAAGTATTACTACTGGGGGACTGTGGGGAACATGATTACTACTACGCCGGTCTTAATAGCCCTTTAGCTGGCTTGGATGCACCAAATAAATGATGAGTCTCTCGCCTCTACATAACTTTGGCGTATCCACTGCCTGTCTAAATCTATGCCAGCTCCCTTGCTGGCGTAGATTTAGACCATTTGTTGCACCTAAAATAGGCGTAGAAAATGATAAATGAGACAGGCCTGCCAGCCCGTCCCTTTCCCCGCCCCCACCATGCCCCCTTTTTTTAGACCTGGCTTGAGCTGGCAAAAGACGCACATTGCAACTCAAAATAACCTTTGCACCGCAATCTGTGAAAGATATATGTCAAAAAGTGCCGTATGTCTGTTTGTATATGACCGCCAGTAAGTTTAACAATGACATGCAGCTACAGCCAAGACAGATAAGATAATTGGGAGGCATCAAAAGAGACATAGATGCTTATGTCAAAAAATAGGGCCTGTTTTTGAAAGTTGTTGTAGTAACCAATCAGAACTCAGCTTTTATTTCTTAAAGCGTTGTGGAAAAAAGTCTGAAGTGTATGGCCAGCTTAAAGAGGTCCTGTCACCTCTCCTAGCATGTCTGTTTTGGTACAGAGGGCACAGCCCATGTGTTGGATGCTAGAGATGGCCTTGGCCCATGTGTTGGCCACTAGAGATGGCCTTGCGGTTCGCCCGGCGCTCGTTTCCCGGCGAACTTTGCTCATTTGCGGTTCGCCGAACATGCGAACAATTGGCGATATTCGCACGCACCATATTTTTTTGCATAGCGCCGAACTTTGACCCATGACACATCCATCAGGTGGGACAGGACAGCCAATTGAGACATTTCAGCACATGGACACACACCCTACCCTATAAATACACCTGATCTAGCAGTGTAGGGAGAGGTTGGTGTGTGGAGCAGGGACAGTGACTGTTAGTGACACCAAACGCTAGCTAATAGGGCCACAAAAGTCCTTTTAAGGACTGGTGTAGATGTGCTATCGATAGGTGTGACATACAGAGGGGTGTAATATACTTATTATATACTTTCTAACATAGAAAGCATATTATAGTGGATTTGTATTATGAAGCAGTTGTGTGTGGTTCTGCTGCAATAATACAGCTAGATAGAGGGACAAACGCTATTGGAATAACTAATTGCAACTGGTGTGATATACCTGCTGCCCCCCCAAAGAAAAATCTGATTGAGGGGTATGATATACCTATAATATACCTTCTAACATAGAAAATATATTAAAGTGCATTTGTATTGTGCAGCAGTTGTGTGCGGTTCTGCTGAGATACTGCAGCTATATAGAGGGACAAACGCTATTGGTATAAGTAATTGCAACAGGTGTGATATACCTGTTGCCCCCCAACAAAACTGATAGAGAGGTGTGATATACCTATAATATACCTTCTAACATAGAAAGTATATTATAGTGCATTTGTATTGTGCAGCAGTTGTGTGCGGTTCTGCTGAGATACCACAGCTATATAGAGGGACAAACGCTATTCGAATAACTAATTGCAACTGGTGTGAGGGGTGCAATATACCTGCTTCCACAAAATACTGATTGTGGGGTGTGATACACCGGCTTCCATCAAATATTGATTAAGGGGTTTGATATACCAGCTTCCAGCAAATACTCATTATTGGGTTCTGTATACCTGTTTCCACAAAATACTGATACAGGGTATTGATATACTGGCTTCCACCAAATATTGATTGAGGCCTGCAATACACTGGCTTCCACCAAATATTGATTAAGGGGTTTGATTTACCGACTTCCAGCAAATACTCATTATTGGGTTCTATATACCTGTTTCACAAAATACTGATAGAGGGGATTGATATACCAGCTTCCACAAAATATTGATTGAGGCCTGCGACATACCTGCTTCAACAAATACTGCTCTTCTATAGGGACTTTTTTACAGGGTCATTTTGAAAATGCAATGGTAAAAAGGAGAAAAGTTTACCACCTAAGAGGGCGCCAACCCCGTATGGTCCCAGTAAAAGGGACCTGAATTTTGCCGGATATACTGGTGAAACTCGAAAAATTCCATTTATTTCAGTAATGCAAATTAAATGGAATTGCATTATTGCAGCTTAAAATTAGAATTTTATGAAAAGGTTCAATATTCTAGGCTCAAAGTGCCACATTCTAGTCAGCTAATTAATCCATACCCCCTGAGCAAAGGGTACCTCAAAATTGTGACTTTGGGGTTTCATAATCTGTAATCCATAATCATCTAAATTATAACAAATAAAGGATTAAAATATCTCGCTTTGCATGTAATGAGTCTATCTCATGTTAGTTTCACCTTTTAAGTTGCTGTACTGAAATAAATGAACTTTGCACGATATTCAAATTTTTTAGGCATTTATCTCATTTGCATAATTGAGCACATGTTCATTGGATTGTTTGTCACATGTTTTTACCACATATATACTGCTCACTTGGTCCTGTATCTTTGCTTGAGAAAGGCTCACATTGAGCTGAAATGTTGCCTTGTCACATGGGTGAATAAAGATCTATATATTTCACCATTACTTTGAAGTGCTACCCGCTTTTTGGTCTCTTCATACTAAGTAAACTTATCCCCATTTGGGCTGTGCACCCGTTTTCGTTTTCTTTTTCTTTATTTTCCCGGTGCTACCATTTTTCTACTTTTTATATATATATATATATATATAAAAAATGGAAAAAGGGCAGCACTCCACTGGATAAAAATAAAATAAACTTTATTTACCCATAGGCAACAGCGACGTTTCGGCTCATACACAGGAGCCTTCCTCAAGCAGTGTGCATACATCAAAAACTCTGGGTACATATAGTGTTTCAACCAATTAAGAGCAATTACATGTTAAGTGTACATAATTAATAAAAAAATCAAACTACATGATGCCATATAAATATAAAAAGCAATGAAGCCAAACATGTGTGAATATTAAATCGTGATACGTACAATAGCAAAATAATATGATAGATATAAATAGTACAATACATTTATATTACAAAAATCACATAACAAGTGCCAGCTGTGAATAATTACATAAAGTGCAAAGTGCTTACTGTTACAGGTGATAACCATAATGGAAGCGGGAGGGAGAGCGGCTGTTGTCCATGTAGACATGTGCGATCCGGCGTGCCTGGACCGCAACCGCGCATGCCCCTATGACGCATAAACTGTGCTTCCGTCTAGCATTAGCCTCGTCACGCAACGCATGCGCTCTTGGGCTACAATGCTAACGCGGCCATTTTGGATAAGGGCAGAACGCCCACTGAGTTACGCTGCTATTGAAAACAACTAATTGTCCCGGTATATCGCAGGCTCGGGGTGAAAGAGGACATATATACATGTCCGAGTGTCTCAGCGGCTAAGAGGACTAAGGAGAAGGCCAACACCTACAAATTGAAGTGGGCACCCCACCAAGACTATAGAGCGGTAGCGCATCCGCATGTAGATGCCGAGTCGCACCGCTACTTCAGTCAAAGTCCATCCATCGCCACCTCACTCTGAGGGTTCTCCTCATCACACCCCGCCATACTAATAACGGAATCTGGGTTAAAGATACAGAAGTAGTTATTTAAGGAAATGCACAAGTCTAAAGATCATGTAGTGCATGGGCAGACGCGTCCAGACATCGTGACCACACAGCCCCCATGGGCATAATGCCACCTCCCCAAACTCCGAATCCAATGAAAATTTATCTGAAAAAAGAAAAAAGAAAAAGAAAAAAGAGAGAAAAAAGAATACATCAAATTTTTTTTACAAAGATCAAAAAACTTGTTCTTGACCAGAAAAGACTTGCAGAATAAACCTTAGGATATATGTTTTGTATACACAAATCACATATTACACAGAAAGACAGTCGACATTCAGAATGCAACGAGAGAGGGCAAACCACGCAGTTAGCTCACTCCAACCCTATAGTCCACATTAAGACCACATGGCTGTAGAGAATTAAGCGTAAAGATCCACTTGAGCTCTCTCCTTTTTAGGAGTCCAATCCTGTTGCCACCTCTCCTTGGCATTGGTATATGGTCAATGATGTAACACCTCAGATCTTTCTCAGTGTGTTTATGATTGGTAAAGTGTTTAGAGACTGGTAAATCCAGCCGTTTCTTCCTCACACTAAGTCGATGATTATTAAATCTTGTCTTGAAGTCAGTTGATGTTTCTCCAACGTATAGCAAATTACATGGACAAACAATCACGTAAACAACGTGATTGGAGTCACAAGTCAGATAATGTCTTATCTGATATGAGACCCCAGTTTGTGGGTGTATAAAGGACCTACCCTTGATCATGTATTTGCAATTTACGCAGGACAAACATGGAAAGCAACCAACACTGGCACCAGTCAGTGTGAGTTGTCTTGACATTTTTGAGGTTCCTACGTCTGCCCTAACCAACTGGTCCCTAAGACTCTTAGATCTGCGATAGGACATGATAGGGGGGGAAAGAAATTCCTTAACCATATTATGACAACCACCCAATATGCCCCAGTGACGTCGAATAATGTTGTTAATGTCAACGCTCTGTTCACAATGGGTGGAAATAAAAGGAATCCTATTCTTTTTCACTTGTTGTACTTTCCTTTTAAGGATGTCATCCCTGTTGAGTTGACCGACCAGTTTCTTTTTCTCATGTAGCAATTTGGTTGGATAACCTCGTTGCTCAAATTTATGCAGTACTATATCTAGCGTGTTATTCGATGTAGTGGGGTCAGAGACTATACGTTTAACTCTCAGAAACTGAGAGTATGGGAGAGATTTTACCATCGATCTAGGATGATTGCTGTTGTAAGTCAATAGTGTGTTCCTGTCGGTAGGTTTCGTAAACAATTCTGTCTCTATTTTACCAGCCGACAGAATCACACGGGTATCGAGGAACTGCATCTCCACTGGAGAATGTACCAAGGTGAACTGCAGTGCCTCATCAACTCCATTGAGGTAACCATGGAAATCAAAAAGTTTCCGCAGATCACCAGTCCAGATGAGGAAGATGTCGTCTATGTACCGCCACCACGCCCTGATGTATTGGAAGTGGTGGTTTCCATAGACGACATCTTCCTCGAACCGACGCATAAAAATATTCGCGTAAGTTGGGGCCACATTGGACCCCATCGCCACGCCCTGTTCTTGTACATAATATGAGTCCTGAAATAAGAAGTAATTTTGTCTGAGTACAATTTCAAGCAAAGATAGTATAAATTGCTGAGCACCTTCTGTAAATGTGGATTTCTCCAACATGGAAGAAATGGCTGTCAAACCCTTATGATGATCTATTGATGTATAGAGTGAGGTCACATCAAACGATGCTAATGTCACATCCGACACATCAGTCAGATCAATCCCCTGCAGTTTAAGCAAAAAGTCGCTAGTATCGCGAATGTATGAACTGCCTCCACATGCAAAACCGCATAAGATCTTATCAAGAAAAATGGATATATGACTGAATATTGAATCGGAGCCCGAGACAATGGGGCGGCCAGGTGGATCAACGAGGGACCCAACTTACGCGAATATTTTTATGCGTCGGTTCGAGGAAGATGTCGTCTATGGAAACCACCACTTCCAATACATCAGGGCGTGGTGGCGGTACATAGACGACATCTTCCTCATCTGGACTGGTGATCTGCGGAAACTTTTTGATTTCCATGGTTACCTCAATGGAGTTGATGAGGCACTGCAGTTCACCTTGGTACATTCTCCAGTGGAGATGCAGTTCCTCGATACCCGTGTGATTCTGTCGGCTGGTAAAATAGAGACAGAATTGTTTACGAAACCTACCGACAGGAACACACTATTGACTTACAACAGCAATCCTAGATCGATGGTAAAATCTCTCCCATACTCTCAGTTTCTGAGAGTTAAACGTATAGTCTCTGACCCCACTACATCGAATAACACGCTAGATATAGTACTGCATAAATTTGAGCAACGAGGTTATCCAACCAAATTGCTACATGAGAAAAAGAAACTGGTCGGTCAACTCAACAGGGATGACATCCTTAAAAGGAAAGTACAACAAGTGAAAAAGAATAGGATTCCTTTTATTTCCACCCATTGTGAACAGAGCGTTGACATTAACAACATTATTCGACGTCACTGGGGCATATTGGGTGGTTGTCATAATATGGTTAAGGAATTTCTTTCCCCCCCTATTATGTCCTATCGCAGATCTAAGAGTCTTAGGGACCAGTTGGTTAGGGCAGACGTAGGAACCTCAAAAATGTCAAGACAACTCACACTGACTGGTGCCAGTGTTGGTTGCTTTCCATGTTTGTCCTGCGTAAATTGCAAATACATGATCAAGGGTAGGTCCTTTATACACCCACAAACTGGGGTCTCATATCAGATAAGACATTATCTGACTTGTGACTCCAATCACGTTGTTTACGTGATTGTTTGTCCATGTAATTTGCTATACGTTGGAGAAACATCAACTGACTTCAAGACAAGATTTAATAATCATCGACTTAGTGTGAGGAAGAAACGGCTGGATTTACCAGTCTCTAAACACTTTACCAATCATAAACACACTGAGAAAGATCTGAGGTGTTACATCATTGACCATATACCAATGCCAAGGAGAGGTGGCAACAGGATTGGACTCCTAAAAAGGAGAGAGCTCAAGTGGATCTTTACGCTTAATTCTCTACAGCCATGTGGTCTTAATGTGGACTATAGGGTTGGAGTGAGCTAACTGCGTGGTTTGCCCTCTCTCGTTGCATTCTGAATGTCGACTGTCTTTCTGTGTAATATGTGATTTGTGTATACAAAACATATATCCTAAGGTTTATTCTGCAAGTCTTTTCTGGTCAAGAACAAGTTTTTTGATCTTTGTAAAAAAATTTTGATGTATTCTTTTTTCTCTCTTTTTTCTTTTTCTTTTTTATTTTTTCAGATAAATTTTCATTGGATTCGGAGTTTGGGGAGGTGGCATTATGCCCATGGGGGCTGTGTGGTCACGATGTCTGGACGCGTCTGCCCATGCACTACATGATCTTTAGACTTGTGCATTTCCTTAAATAACTACTTCTGTATCTTTAACCCAGATTCCGTTATTAGTATGGCGGGGTGTGATGAGGAGAACCCTCAGAGTGAGGTGGCGATGGATGGACTTTGACTGAAGTAGCGGTGCGACTCGGCATCTACATGCGGATGCGCTACCGCTCTATAGTCTTGGTGGGGTGCCCACTTCAATTTGTAGGTGTTGGCCTTCTCCTTAGTCCTCTTAGCCGCCGAGACACTCGGACATGTATATATGTCCTCTTTCACCCCGAGCCTGCGATATACCGGGACAATTAGTTGTTTTCAATAGCAGCGTAACTCAGTGGGCGTTCGGCCCTTATCCAAAATGGCCGCGTTAGCATTGTAGCCCAAGAGCGCATGCGTTGCGTGACGAGGCTAATGCTAGACGGAAGCACAGTTTATGCGTCATAGGGGCATGCGCGGTTGCGGTCCAGGCACGCCGGATCGCACATGTCTACATGGACAACAGCCGCTCTCCCTCCCGCTTCCATTATGGTTATCACCTGTAACAGTAAGCACTTTGCACTTTATGTAATTATTCACAGCTGGCACTTGTTATGTGATTTTTGTAATATAAATGTATTGTACTATTTATATCTATCATATTATTTTGCTATTGTACGTATCACGATTTAATATTCACACATGTTTGGCTTCATTGCTTTTTATATTTATATGGCATCATGTAGTTTGATTTTTTTATTAATTATGTACACTTAACATGTAATTGCTCTTAATTGGTTGAAACACTATATGTACCCAGAGTTTTTGATGTATGCACACTGCTTGAGGAAGGCTCCTGTGTATGAGCCGAAACGGCGCTGTTGCCTATGGGTAAATAAAGTTTATTTTATTTTTATCCAGTGGAGTGCTGCCCTTTTTCCATTTTTTGTGTTTGTTGGATTGGCTTATATCCACATCTGGGCCTGTGCACCCTTTCCTTCCAACTTCATTGTGACGGTGCTGCCATTCCCTTTTTTTCTTTTATATATATATATATATATACAGTACAGACCAAAAGTTTGGACACACCTTCTCATTCAAAGAGTTTTCTTTATTTTCATGACTATGAAAATTGTAGATTCACACTGAAGGCATCAAAACTATGAATTAACACATATGGAATTATATACATAACAAACAAGTGTGAAACAACTGAAAATATGTCATATTCTAGGTTCTTCAAAGTAGCCACCTCAATGCAACTGATGGTCCCAACCCCATTTATAAGGCAAGAAATCCCACTTATTAAACCTGACAGGGCACACCTGTGAAGTGAAAACCATTTCAGGGGACTACCTCTTGAACTCATCAAGAGAATGCCAAGAGTGTGCAAAGCAGTAATCAAAGCAAAAGGTGGCTACTTTGAAGAACCTAGAATATTACATATTTTTAGTTGTTTCACACTTGTTTGTTATGTATATAATTCCACATGTGTTAATTCATAGTTTTGATGCCTTCATAGTCATGAAAATAAAGAATGAGAAGGTGTGTCCAAACTTTTGGTCTGTACTGTATGTGTGTGTATATATATATATATATATATATATATATATATATATATATATATATAAAGAATGTGAGTAGATAGATAGATAGATAGATAGATAGATAGATAGATAGATAGATAGATAGATAATGTAGAAAAAAGGATAGCACTTCCGGAAATATAAAAAACTTGAAAAATGTATTTACCCATGTTGGTACAATGCAGCAACATTTCGGCTCATCCATAGAGCCTTTCTCAAGCAAAAAACACAAGTGACTAGTAGCATATATATAGCAAAACCAATCAATTAATCAAATGAATACATAAGTGATGATAGTGAAAATTCATAGTTAAAAACATGTTAAAATGTGACAATCTGACATAAAAGCCAGTGAATATACATATTCCCATAATATTACAGACATAACATAAGTAACAGTGCAAAAATGTGTTACATTACATAATATTTGTCATGCATCGTTAGTGTACACACCTGTGTGTGTTTATTAATCCCAAGTGATACAAATCAGACTGACAACATGATGATCAGAGACAAAATAAGGGAATGATGTGTGTTCCTACCAACCAGGTGCAACGGGGACCTCGTGTACTCAGAAATCGGGAACTCGGCATACTAAACATTCCAGTGCGCCTGCGCCAGGTTGCGTCAACCATCCACATAGGAACTGGTCACTCAAGCCGTCGTAGGAGTGTGCGCACTCAAATGTTGTAATCCCGGTGGCCATCTTTGAAATGGTACTAATAGTTTAGCTCAATGGCGCATGCGCACCTGTCATATGCTGCATAACACGCCATCTTAGAGTTGGTAAATCGTCCGACGCTTCCTCTGTTATAGAAGTATAAGTATATATATCGGTGCATCCTGGAGTAGGGGAGATGACCTCTTGTCAGAGAAGACAAACTTCACCCCTAGTGGACCAATAATGTATACACTGCGTGCAGAATTATTAGGCAAATGAGTATTTTGACCACATCATCCTCTTTATGCATGTTGTCTTACTCCAAGCTGTATAGGCTCGAAAGCCTACTACCAATTAAGCATATTAGGTGATGTGCATCTCTGTAATGAGAAGGGGTGTGGTCTAATGACATCAACACCCTATATTAGGTGTGCATAATTATTATTATCCTTTCCTTTGGCAAAATGGGTCAAAAGAAGGACTTGACAGGCTCAGAAAAGTCAAAAATAGTGAGATATCTTGCAGAGGGATGCAGCACTCTTAAAATTGCAAAGCTTCTGAAGCATGATCATCGAACAATCAAGCGTTTCATTCAAAATAGTCAACAGGGTCGCAAGAAGCGTGTGGAAAAACCAAGGCGCAAAATAACTGCCCATGAACTGAGAAAAGTCAAGCGTGCAGCTGCCAAGATGCCACTTGCCACCAGTTTGGCCATATTTCAGAGCTGCAACATCACTGGAGTGCCCAAAAGCACAAGGTGTGCAATACTCAGAGACATGGCCAAGGTAAGAAAGGCTGAAAGACGACCACCACTGAACAAGACACACAAGCTGAAACGTCAAGACTGGGCCAAGAAATATCTCAAGACTGATTTTTCTAAGGTTTTATGGACTGATGAAATGAGAGTGAGTCTTGATGGGCCAGATGGATGGGCCCGTGGCTGGATTGGTAAAGGGCAGAGAGCTCCAGTCCGACTCAGACGCCAGCAAGGTGGAGGTGGAGTACTGGTTTGGGCTGGTATCATCAAAGATGAGCTTGTGGGGCCTTTTCGGGTTGAGGATGGAGTCAAGCTCAACTCCCAGTCCTACTGCCAGTTTCTGGAAGACACCTTCTTCAAGCAGTGGTACAGGAAGAAGTCTGCATCCTTCAAGAAAAACATGATTTTCATGCAGGACAATGCTCCATCACACGCGTCCAAGTACTCCACAGCGTGGCTGGCAAGAAAGGGTATAAAAGAAGAAAATCTAATGACATGGCCTCCTTGTTCACCTGATCTGAATCCCATTGAGAACCTGTGGTCCATCATCAAATGTGAGATTTACAAGGAGGGAAAACAGTACACCTCTCTGAACAGTGTCTGGGAGGCTGTGGTTGCTGCTGCACGCAATGTTGATGGTGAACAGATCAAAACACTGACAGAATCCATGGATGGCAGGCTTTTGAGTGTCCTTGCAAAGAAAGGTGGCTATATTGGTCACTGATTTGTTTTTGTTTTGTTTTTAAATGTCAGAAATGTATATTTGTGAATGTTGAGATGTTATATTGGTTTCACTGGTAAAAATAAATAATTGAAATGGGTATATATTTGTTTTTTTGTTAAGTTGCCTAATAATTATGCACAGTAATAGTCACCTGCACACACAGATATCCCCCTAAAATAGCTAAAACTAAAAACAAACTAAAAACTACTTCCAAAAATATTCAGCTTTGATATTAATGAGTTTTTTGGGTTCATTGAGAACATGCTTGTTGTTCAATAATAAAATTAATCCTCAAAAATACAACTTGCCTAATAATTCTGCACTCCCTGTATGTGCACAATACGAGCGCATATCATATCGGGTCCAAAAACCAGTACCTGCACCCATAAGCAAGAGGGTTCTCCTCATGTTACTCGGGCTATGTAAACTACATATGTGACATTGACGCAACCATGGTGTCATGAAAAAGTCATAGTGTGAAAAACAATGTACACGTAAGTCACAGTATACATCCGGTGGCTACATGTCCAGACATCCTCCCAATTATAATGCAGGATCATCACAGTGTCTGTAAAAAAAAGAGAGAGAAAAAGAGAAAAAAATAATTAATAAAAAATATTTAATAAATGATCTGCTTCGAAAATGTGTTTTTTTACAATTCAATTTATACACATCAGGCTGATAAAACACACTATTCAGAGCGAAGAGGGCAACAGAGGAAACTTCTATAACAGAGGAAGCGTCGGGCGATTTACCAACTCTAAGATGGCATGTTATGCCGCATATGATAGGTGCGCATGCGCCACTGAACTAGACTATTAGTACCATTTTTGCACTTATGTTATGTCTGTAATATTATGGGAATATGTATATTCACTGGCTTTTCAGATTGTCACATTTTAACATGTTTATATCTAGGAATTTTCACTATCATCACTTATGTATTCATTTGATTAATTGATTGGTTTGGCTATATATATGCTACTAGTCACTTGTGTCTATTGTTTGAGAAAGGCTCTATGGATGAGCCGAAACGTTGCTGCATTGTACCACATGGGTAAATACATTTTTCAAGTTTTTTATATTTCCGGAAGTGCTGTCCATTTTTCTACATTTTGTTTGGGTCACTAGCCAATACCCTGGGACATAGCACCCATTTGTGAATTGCATAGTCGGTGCTGCCATTTTTTTTCATATATATATATATATATATATATACATTCATATACGCACTTGCGCCCTGCATATGACCCAATAAATATATATGTATATATAAATACATAAACATGTGAGAAATATAAAACTCTAAAAAGGTGTAGATGAATCTATACAATCATATTGATGTGGGTAAAAAAAGGGGGGACAGGGAAATATACATGGAAATATATTTAAAAAAAAGGCCTGTGTATATCTTTCAAAGTCAGATTCCACATGGATGCCAGGTTCAGTCTTTATGTCACAATCTTTATTAGTTATTTTCATATGGATATTGAACTAGTTGGGGTATTCGCCTGGGATTAGAAATGATATGAGAGGCCATGATCTAAATAATCTACATGGTGTTAGGAGGCTCTGTGTGTTACGGAAGGTCAAAATGATAGAAGTGTGATGGAGGAGAATGTTGCAAAGTTTATGAGAGGGCCATGATCTAGATAATTGACATAGTGTTGGGAGATCCTAAATGATACCAAAATGCCATAATAGATGGCCTTGCGGTTCGCCCGGCGGTCGTTTTGCGGCGAACTTTGCTTGTTCGCGGTTCACCGAACGGGCGAACATATGGCGATGTCCGCTGGCGCCATATTCTTTTGCATTGTGAAGAACTTTGACCCATGACACATCCATCAGGTGGTACAAGACAGCCAATTGAGATGTTTCAGCACATGGATACACCCCCTACCTTATAAATAAACCCGATCTGGCCGCCATTTTACATTCAGTCTTTTGCCAGTGTAGGGAGAGGTTGGTGTGTGGAGCAGGGACAGACTGTTAGGGACACAAAATGCTAGCTAATAGGGCCGCAAAAATCCTTTTAAGGACTGGTATAGGTGTGCTATCGATAGGTGTGACTTACTGAGGGGTGTGATATACTTATAATATACTTTCCAATCTAGAAAGTATATTATAGTACATTTGTATTGTGCAGCAGTTGTGTGCGGTTCAGCTGCGATACCGCAGCTACACAGAGTGCCAAACGCTATTGGAACAAATAATTTCTACTGGTGTGATATACCAGTTGCCCCCCGAAAAAACTGATTGAAACAGGGATGCGATATACTAATAATATACTTTCTATATAGTGCATCTGGGTAGTGCAGAATTTGTTTGCGGTTTTGCAGCGTTACCGCAGCAACACAGAGTGACAAACGCTATTGGAACAAATAATTTCTACTGGTGTGATATACCAGTCAACAGGGTCGCAAGAAGCGTGTGGAAAAACCAAGGCGCAAAATAACTGCCCATGAACTGAGAAAAGTCAAGCGTGCAGCTGCCAAGATGCCACTTGCCACCAGTTTGGCCATATTTCAGAGCTGCAACATCACTGGAGTGCCCAAAAGCACAAGGTGTGCAATACTCAGAGACATGGCCAAGGTAAGAAAGGCTGAAAGACGACCACCACTGAACAAGACACACAAGCTGAAACGTCAAGACTGGGCCAAGAAATATCTCAAGACTGATTTTTCTAAGGTTTTATGGACTGATGAAATGAGAGTGAGTCTTGATGGGCCAGATGGATGGGCCCGTGGCTGGATTGGTAAAGGGCAGAGAGCTCCAGTCCGACTCAGACGCCAGCAAGGTGGAGGTGGAGTACTGGTTTGGGCTGGTATCATCAAAGATGAGCTTGTGGGGCCTTTTCGGGTTGAGGATGGAGTCAAGCTCAACTCCCAGTCCTACTGCCAGTTTCTGGAAGACACCTTCTTCAAGCAGTGGTACAGGAAGAAGTCTGCATCCTTCAAGAAAAACATGATTTTCATGCAGGACAATGCTCCATCACACGCGTCCAAGTACTCCACAGCGTGGCTGGCAAGAAAGGGTATAAAAGAAGAAAATCTAATGACATGGCCTCCTTGTTCACCTGATCTGAATCCCATTGAGAACCTGTGGTCCATCATCAAATGTGAGATTTACAAGGAGGGAAAACAGTACACCTCTCTGAACAGTGTCTGGGAGGCTGTGGTTGCTGCTGCACGCAATGTTGATGGTGAACAGATCAAAACACTGACAGAATCCATGGATGGCAGGCTTTTGAGTGTCCTTGCAAAGAAAGGTGGCTATATTGGTCACTGATTTGTTTTTGTTTTGTTTTTAAATGTCAGAAATGTATATTTGTGAATGTTGAGATGTTATATTGGTTTCACTGGTAAAAATAAATAATTGAAATGGGTATATATTTGTTTTTTTGTTAAGTTGCCTAATAATTATGCACAGTAATAGTCACCTGCACACACAGATATCCCCCTAAAATAGCTAAAACTAAAAACAAACTAAAAACTACTTCCAAAAATATTCAGCTTTGATATTAATGAGTTTTTTGGGTTCATTGAGAACATGCTTGTTGTTCAATAATAAAATTAATCCTCAAAAATACAACTTGCCTAATAATTCTGCACTCCCTGTATGTGCACAATACGAGCGCATATCATATCGGGTCCAAAAACCAGTACCTGCACCCATAAGCAAGAGGGTTCTCCTCATGTTACTCGGGCTATGTAAACTACATATGTGACATTGACGCAACCATGGTGTCATGAAAAAGTCATAGTGTGAAAAACAATGTACACGTAAGTCACAGTATACATCCGGTGGCTACATGTCCAGACATCCTCCCAATTATAATGCAGGATCATCACAGTGTCTGTAAAAAAAGAGAGAGAAAAAGAGAAAAAAATAATTAATAAAAAATATTTAATAAATGATCTGCTTCGAAAATGTGTTTTTTTACAATTCAATTTATACACATCAGGCTGATAAAACACACTATTCAGAGCGAAGAGGGCAACAGAGGAAACTTCTATAACAGAGGAAGCGTCGGGCGATTTACCAACTCTAAGATGGCATGTTATGCCGCATATGATAGGTGCGCATGCGCCACTGAACTAGACTATTAGTACCATTTTTGCACTTATGTTATGTCTGTAATATTATGGGAATATGTATATTCACTGGCTTTTCAGATTGTCACATTTTAACATGTTTATATCTAGGAATTTTCACTATCATCACTTATGTATTCATTTGATTAATTGATTGGTTTGGCTATATATATGCTACTAGTCACTTGTGTCTATTGTTTGAGAAAGGCTCTATGGATGAGCCGAAACGTTGCTGCATTGTACCACATGGGTAAATACATTTTTCAAGTTTTTTATATTTCCGGAAGTGCTGTCCATTTTTCTACATTATGTTTGGGTCACTAGCCAATACCCTGGGACATAGCACCCATTTGTGAATTGCATAGTCGGTGCTGCCATTTTTTTTCATATATATATATATATATATATATATATATATACATTCATATACGCACTTGCGCCCTGCATATGACCCAATAAATATATATGTATATATAAATACATAAACATGTGAGAAATATAAAACTCTAAAAAGGTGTAGATGAATCTATACAATCATATTGATGTGGGTAAAAAAAGGGGGGACAGGGAAATATACATGGAAATATATTTAAAAAAAAGGCCTGTGTATATCTTTCAAAGTCAGATTCCACATGGATGCCAGGTTCAGTCTTTATGTCACAATCTTTATTAGTTATTTTCATATGGATATTGAACTAGTTGGGGTATTCGCCTGGGATTAGAAATGATATGAGAGGCCATGATCTAAATAATCTACATGGTGTTAGGAGGCTCTGTGTGTTACGGAAGGTCAAAATGATAGAAGTGTGATGGAGGAGAATGTTACAAAGTTTATGAGAGGGCCATGATCTAGATAATTGACATAGTGTTGGGAGATCCTAAATGATACCAAAAGGCCATAATAGATGGCCTTGCGGTTCGCCCGGCGGTCGTTTTGCGGCGAACTTTGCTTGTTCGCGGTTCACCGAACGGGCGAACATATGGCGATGTCCGCTGGCGCCATATTCTTTTGCATTGTGAAGAACTTTGACCCATGACACATCCATCAGGTGGTACAAGACAGCCAATTGAGACGTTTCAGCACATGGATACACCCCCTACCTTATAAATAAACCCGATCTGGCCGCCATTTTACATTCAGTCTTTTGCCAGTGTAGGGAGAGGTTGGTGTGTGGAGCAGGGACAGACTGTTAGGGACACCAAAATGCTAGCTAATAGGGCCGCAAAAATCCTTTTAAGGACTGGTATAGGTGTGCTATCGATAGGTGTGACTTACTGAGGGGTGTGATATACTTATAATATACTTTCCAATCTAGAAAGTATATTATAGTGCATTTGTATTGTGCAGCAGTTGTGTGCGGTTCAGCTGCGATACCGCAGCTACACAGAGTGCCAAACGCTATTGGAACAAATAATTTCTACTGGTGTGATATACCAGTTGCCCCCCGAAAAAACTGATTGAAACAGGGATGCGATATACCAATAATATACTTTCTATATAGTGCATCTGGGTAGTGCAGAATTTGTTTGCGGTTTTGCAGCGTTACCGCAGCAACACAGAGTGACAAACGCTATTGGAACAAATAATTTCTACTGGTGTGATATACCAGTTGCCCCTCCCCCCCCCCCCAAAAAAAAATGATTGAAGCAGGGGTGTTATATACCAATAATATACTTTCTATATAGTGCATTTAGGTAGTGCAGCATTTGCTTGCGGTTTTGCTGCATTACCGCAGCTACACAGAGTGACAAACGCTATTGGAACAAATAATGTCTACTGGTGTGATATACCAGTTAACCTCCCCAAAAATGTATTAAAGCAGAGGTGTTATATACCAATATTATATTTTCTATATAGTGCATTTAGGTAGTGCAGCATTTGCTTGCAGTTTTGCTGCATTACCGCAGCTACACAGAGTGACAAACGCTATTGGAACATATAATTTCTACTGGTGTGATATACCAGTTTCTCCCCCAAAAAAGTGATTGAAGCAGGGGCATTATATACCAATAATATACTTTCTATATAGTGCATTTAGGTGGTGCAGCATTTGCTTGCGGTTTTGCTGCGTTACCGCAGCTACACAGAGTGACAAACGCTATTGGAACAAATAATGTCTACTGATGTGATATACCAGTTAACCTCCCCAAAAATGTATTAAAGCAGAGGTGTTATATACCAATATTATATTTTCTATATAGTGCATTTAGGTAGTGCAGCATTTGCTTGCAGTTTTGCTGCATTACCGCAGCTACACAGAGTGACAAACGCTATTGGAACATATAATTTCTACTGGTGTGATATACCAGTTTCTCCCCCAAAAAAGTGATTGAAGCAGGGGCATTATATACCAATAATATACTTTCTATATAGTGCATTTAGGTGGTGCAGCATTTGCTTGCGGTTTTGCTGCGTTACCGCAGCTACACAGAGTGACAAACGCTATTGGAACAAATAATGTCTACTGATGTGATATACCAGTTGCCCCCCCCAAAAAAAACTGATTGAAGCAGGGGTGTTATATAACAATAATATACTTTCTATATAGTGCATTTAGGTAGTGCAGCATTTGCTTGCGGTTTTGTTGCGTTACCGCAGCTACACAGAGTGACAAATGCTATTGGAACAAATAATTTCAACTGGTGTGATATACCAGTTGCCCCCCAAACGAACTGATTGATGCAGGTGTGTTATATACTAATAATATATAGTGCATTTAGGTAGTGCAGCATTTGTTTGCAGTTTTGCTGCGTTACCGCAGCTACACAGAGTGACAAACGCTATTGGAACAAATAATTTCTACTGATGTGATATACCAGTTGCCCCCCCCCCCAAAAAAAAATATTGAAGCAGGGGTGTTATATACCAGTAATATACTTATTATATAGTTCATTTGGGTAGTGATGCATTTGTTTGCAGTTTTGCTGCGTTACCGCAGCTACACAGAGTGAAAAACGCTATTGGAACAAATAATTTCAACTGGTATGATATGCCAGTTGCCCCCCCAAAAAATTGTTTGAAGCAGGGGTGTTATATGTCAATAATATATTTTCTATATACTGTAGTGCATTTAGTTAGTGCAGCATTTGTTTGCTGTTTTGCTGCGTTACCACAGCTACACAGAGTGAAAAACGCTATTGGAACAAATAATTTCTACTGGTGTGATATGCCAGTTGCCCCCTCAAAAAACAGATTGAAGCAGGGGTGTTATATACCATTAATATACTTTCTATATAGTGTATTTGGGTAGTGCAGCATTTGTTTGCAGTTTTGCTGCGTTACCGCAGCTACACAGAGTGACAAACGCTATTGGAACAAATAATTTCTACTGGTGTGATATACAAGTTGCCCCGCAAAAAAACTGATTGAAGCAGGAGTGTTATATGCCAATAATATACTTTCTATATAGTGCATTTAGGTAATTCAGCATTAGAGATGTCGCGAACATAAAATTTTCCGTTCACGAACGACGAACGCGAATTTTCGCAAATGTTCGCGAACTGGCGAACCGCCATAGACTTCAATAGGCAGGCGAATTTTAAAACCCACAGGGACTCTTTCTGGCCACAATAGTGATGGAAAAGTTGTTTCAAGGGGACTAACACCAGGACTGTGGCATGCCGGAGGGGGATCCATGGCAAAACTCCCATGGAAAATTACGTAGTTTACGCAGAGTCGGGTTTTAATCCATAAAGGGCATAAATCACCTAACATTCTTAAATTGCTTGGAATAACGTGCTTTAAAACATCCAGTGTGTGTATACGATCAGGTATGATGTTGTATCGATCAGGTAGTGTAAGGGTTACGCCCGCTTCACAGTGACAGACCAAACTCTGACAGACCAAACTCCCCGTTTAACGCACCACAAACAACCGCAAACAGTCCATTTGCACAACCGCAAACTCCCCATTTGCACAAGGTTGGATACCAAGCTAGCCATGTCCCGTTCCTTGTCCTCACTGATGTCATTGAAGGTCTCTTCCTCCACCCAGCGACGTACAACACCAAGGGTCCCCGAAAGGTGACAACAAGCCCCCTGGGACGCTTGCTGTGGTTGGTCTTCCACCTCCTCAAAGCCACCTTCCTCCTCTGACTCCTCTTCTTCAGACTCCTCTCTCTGCGTTGCCGCAGGTTCAGCAATCGACGACGACAAGGCTGCTTCTGGTGGTGATGGTGACCACAACTCTTCCTCTTCATGCTCATCTACGGCCTGATCCAGCACTCTTCGCAGGGCACGCTCCAGAAAAAACACATATGGGATGAGGTCGATGATGTTGCCTTGGGTTTGACTGACCAGGTTTGTCACCTCCGCAAAAGGGCGCATGAGCCTACAGCCATTGTGCATGAGCGTTCAGTAACGAGGCCAAAAAATGCCCAGCTCCGCAGATGCTGTCCTCTTTTTTTTAAATTAAAAAAATCTGTTCTTACCAGTTTAATCTCTGTTTTGTCCCCTATCAGGGGCCGGTGTATGGAATAGATTTTAGGAACCGGGAGATGGAAAAAGATGGTTGGTCGGTCCTCTTACTTCCAATTTGGGGCACTGCGCCACCCTATATGAGTGGTGTGTTAAGTAGTACTATTCCTATCAGTTTAATCCCTGTTACGTCCCCTATCAGGGGCCGGTGTATGGAATAGATTTTAGGAACCGGGAGATGGAAAAAGATGGTTGGTCGGTCCTCTTACTTCCAATTTGGGGCACTACGCGTGCGCCGTGCAATGTACTGTGCCACCCTATATGAGTGGTGTGTTAAGTAGTACTATTCTTATCAGTTTAATCCCTGTTACGTCCCCTATCAGGGGACGTGTATCGAATAGATTTTAGACAACCGCAAAGAGTTGTCAATAGTTGACACACTCATGACATAAATTTTATTCCTCTATGCGTCAATCTTGGTATAGTGATGACTGTGCTCGTGCGCACGTTTGGGAGATTGCAGGTGATGGCGGTTTTTCAAAGCCTATGGTCGTTCAGTGACAGTTAAGTGACCCAGAAAACAATGATTCTGCAGTGTGGGCCCATTGTTGGCCTAGTAGGCTTTAATGATCACCTTAGATGATCACAAAGAAAATTTATGTTTTTTCTATGCAAAATTATCCAGTCGATCGCTTTTGGTCTGTTCACAATGAAGCAACGACCTTATCATCTGGGGTGTGCCAACATTGCCATCACACTCAGAGGTGATCGCTTCATTGTGATAAGCAAGCCCCTTCACCACAACAAGGTAATTATCACAAAGGGGAATTGACACTTGTATGTGCCTTTTTTTTTTTTTTTTTTTGCACCAGAGGCCAGAAAAATTAGGCATGTACACATGCCTGAAAAATTAAGTATTGTTGCAGCCGCTGCAGAAAGTGCCCTAAAACATTGCGGCTTGAACCCTAGTTGGTGGCGGAGAAGTCACGCAAGTCATCCGGCATGCAGAGATTAAATACAGCAGCGTGTGGACCATTTTTAGCCCAAGGCATCTCATCAGGCCTTTTTTAGTCAAATGCATCCACCACTGTCAGTCCCTTCGGGATCCATGCCTCATTCCTCTTAATAAAGGTGAGGTAATCTAGACTTTTTTGACCTAGCGACTTCTCTTCTCAGTGACAATACCTCCTGCTGCGCTGAAGGTCCTTTCTGACAGGACACTTGAAGCGGGGCAGGCAAGAAGTTCTATCGCAAATTGGGATAGCTCAGGCCACAGGTCAAGCCTGCACACCCAGTAGTCAAGGGGTTCATTGCTCCTCAGAGTGTCGATATCTGCAGTTAAGGCGAGGTAGTCTGCTACCTGTCGGTCGAGTTGTTCTCTGAGGGTGGACCCCGAAGGGCTGTGGCGATGCGTAGGACTTAAAAAGCTCTGCATGTCCTCCATTAACAACACGTCTGTAAAGCGTCCTGTCCTTGCCGGCGTGGTCGTGGTAGGAGGATGATTACTTTCACCTCTTCCCCTGTTAGATTCCCGTTGTGCTGTGTCATCACCCTTATACGCTGTGCAAAGCATACTTTTCAACTCGTTTTAGAACTGCTGCATCCTTTCCGACTTCCGGTAATTCGGTAACATTTCAGCCACTTTCTGCTTATACCGGGGGTCTAGTAGCGTGGCCACCCAGTACAGGTCGTTCTCCTTCAGCCTTTTTATACGAGGGTCCCTCAACAGGCATGACAGCATGAAAGACCCCATTTGCACAAGGTTGGATGCCGAGCTACTCATGTCCCGTTCCTCGTCCTCACTGATCTCATTGAAGGTCTGTTCTTCCCCCCAGCCACGTACAACACCACGGGTCCCAGATAGGTGACAATGAGCACCCTGGGATGCCTGCTGTGGTTGGTCTTCCTCCTCCTCAAAGCCACATTCCTCCTCTGACTCCTCTTCCTCAGAGTCCTCTACTAGCGTTGCCGCAGGTCCAGCAAGCGATGATGATAAGGCTGTTTCTGGTGGTGATGGTGACCACAACTGTTTCTCTTCCTCTTCACGCTCATCTACGGCCTGATCCAGCACTCTTCGCAGGGCACGCTCCAGGAAGAAAACAAATGGGATGATGTCGCTGATGGTGCCTTCGGTGCGACTGACTAGGTTTGTCACCTCCTCAAATGGACGCATGACTCTACAGGCCACACACCTTCCTGGCCTGCTTGAGGAAGTCCTGTATGCCTGGGTACTTATACACAAAACGTTGTACAATCAGATTCAACACATGTGCCATGCACGGCACATGTGTCAACTTGCCCAAATTCAATGCCGCCAACAGATTTCTTCCGTTGTCACACACCACTTTGCCGATCTCCAGTTGGTGCGGGGTCAGCCACTGATCCACCTTTGCTTTCAGGGCGGACAGGAGTGCTGGTCCGGTGTGAATCTCTGCTTTCAGGCAAGTCAACCCCAAGACGGCGTGACACTGTCGTATCCGGGATGTGGAATAGCCCCTGGGGAGCTGGGGGAGGTGCAGTTGATGTGGAGCAAGACGCAGCAGCAGAAGAGGACTCATCCGAGGAGGTTAGTGAAGAGGATGGAGTAAGAGGAGTAGAGGAGGTGGCAGCAGGCCTGACTGCAAGTCGTGGCGGTATCACCAACTCCTTTGCAGAGCCACGCATTCCATGCTTGGCAGCCGTCAGCAGGTTTACCCAATGCGCAGTGTACGTGATATACCTGCCCTGACCGTGCTTTGCAGACCAGGTATCAGTGGTCAGATGGACCCTTGCCCCAACACTGTGTGCCAGACATGCCATGACTTCCTTTTCCACAATAGAGTACAGGTTGGGGATTGCCTTTTATGAAAAAGAAATTCGGCCGGGTACCTTACACTGCGCTGTCCCAATAGCTACAAATTTTTTGAAGGCATCAGACTCCACCAGCTTGTATGATAAAAGCTGGCGGGCTAAGAGTTCCGACAAGCCAGCTGTCAGACGCCGGGCAAGGGGGTGACTCTGTGACATTGGCTTCTTAAGCTCAAACATTTCCTTGACAGACACCTGACTGTGGGCAGATGAGCAGGAACTGCTGAAGGTGAGTGGCGGGTGGTTGAGAGGGGGCAAGAAGGACAGCAGTGGTTGACGTGGCTGAAGATGCTGGACCAGGAGGAGGATGGTGGCTTTGAGTTTGTGTGCTGCTTTTACTCATGTGTTGATCCCATAGGCGTTTGTGATGTGAGATCATGTGCCTTCGCAAAGCAGTTGTACCTAGGGGGGTGTTGGACTTCCCACGACTCAGTTTCTTTTGGCACAGGTTGCAAATGGCATCGCTGTTATCAGAGGCAGACACACACAAAAAATGCCACACTGCTGAGCTTTGCAATGACGGTATTCTAGTGGTGGCAACAGCATGCGTTGATTGGCGTGCTGTCTGGCTGAGCCCGGGTGCCGATACATGCTGTCTGACTGTGCCACTAGCTCCTTGCGACGACCTCCCCCTGCTTCCAACTCGTCTCCTCCTCTTCCTCTTTGTCTCCCCATCTGAACTTTCCCATGTTCTTCTTCTCTTCAAGCGGGCACCCACATGACATCCACGGACACATTGTCATCATCAACCGCTTCACTTGTATCTGACAACTCAGCAAAGGAAGCAGCAGCGGGTACAACATCATCATCATCACACCGTACGTTCATGTGTGTAATGCTGCCTGACTGAGACATATCCCTTTTATCTACATCCTCTGACAATAATAGTTGTGCATCACTCATTTCTTCCAACTGATGTGTAAAAAACTCCTCTGACAGATCAAGTGAAGCGGCAGGCGGGCGAGTGGTAACTTGAGAGGTGCCCGAAGCTGAGCTGGAAGAGGATGGTGCGTCAAGGTTCCGAGCGGAAGCTGTAGAAGATTGGGTGTCCTGTGTAAGCCAGTCAACTATGTCCTCAGAATTTTTCGAGTTCAGGGTACGTGGCCTGTGAACACTGGGCATTATTCTAGGGTCAAAGGAAATCACAGCACCACGACCTGACACTCACTGGCAGGCAACTTCAATTATATTACAGAGGAAAAATTTAATGACTTTTGTATCTGCAAGGTACTGTGCCACCCTATATGAGTGGTGGGCAGTGGGCACAGTACAGTCAGTGGGCCTTACACTCACTGGCAGGCAACTGCAATTATATTACAGAGGAAAAATGTAATGACTTTTTTATCTGCAAGGTACTGTCCCACCCTATATGAGTGGTGGACAGTGGGCACAGTACAGTCTGTGGGCCTGACACACACTGGCAGGCAACTGCAATTATATTACAGAGAAAAAAATGTATGACTTTTTTTATCTGCAAGGTACTGTGCCACCCTGGTGGGCAGTGGGCACAGTACAGTCAGTGGGCCTGACACACACTGGCAGGCAACTGAAATTATATTACAGAGAAAAAATTAAATGACTTTTTTATCTGCAAGGTACTGTGTCACCCTATGTGAGTGGTGGGCAGTGGGCACAGTACAGTCAGTGGGCCTGACACTCACTGGCAGGCAACAGCAGTGGCGTCTCTAGCTTTCAAATTTTGGGGGGGCACACTGGGGGCCAGGACAAAAGTAGGGGGGGCAGTTATAACGATACATTTACACAAGTACGCTTAGAAATGCTGCAATACTTTACCCAATACCTAAAACCGCAACAGGGAAGAAAAGTCCTGCTGTCTGTGGTTTAAAAAAAAAAAAAAAAAAAAATCACTCCGATTTCAACATGTCCTAGCTGCCTGTGGATGACACTTTTATAGGGAGGGGGATCTGTGGATGACACTGCTATGGGGGGGGGATCTGTGGATGACACATACCGTATATAGCATCTTATGCTATATGTGTCATCCACAGATCCACCCCATGACAGGGTCATCCCCATTTCCCCCTCTATAACAGTGTCATCCACAGATCCCCCTCTCTATAACAGTGTCATCCACAGATCCCCCTCTCTATAACAGTGTCATCCACAGATCCCCCTCTCTATAACAGTGTCATCCACAGATCTCCCTCCCCGCCGCTCACAGGAGTGTACATTTGACATTTCTAAACTGTAATCCATATCCTGCAGTAACTAACTTTAAATCCGGATTCAAGGGCCGCTCATCTCTACTAGTACCTTAACCTTACACCACTCGGCTAGCTTCGATAACAGGGCCAGGCTACAGCCTTCAGGTACTGCCTGTTAGTTGTTACCGAGCGAGTGCTGATTTCTGCAAGTCAGAGGATACGGATTACAGTTTAGAAGAAATGTACACTCCTGTGAGCGGTCCAGTGGCGGATCCAGAGGCTGGTCTCGGGAGGGGCACTTCCAGATTATTTTCTGTCCACCGCCACAGAACAAGGGTGCTTATAGAACAGACTCCACAGTGTAGAGGTATACTGTATATTGTGTGGCACAGTGTAGCGGTATACTGTATATTGTGTGGCACAGTGTAGCGGTATACTGTATATTGTGTGGCACAGTGTAGAGGTATACTGTATATTGTGTGGCACAGTGTAGCGGTATACTGTATATTGTGTGGCACAGTGTAGAGGTATACTGTATATTGTGTGGCACAGTGTAGAGGTATACTGTATATTGTGTGGCACAGTGTAGCGGTATACTGTATATTGTGTGGCACAGTGTAGAGGTATACTGTATATTGTGTGGCACAGTGTAGAGGTATACTGTATATTGTGTGGCACAGTGTAGCGGTATACTGTATATTGTGTGGCACAGTGTAGCGGTATACTGTATATTGTGTAGCACAGTGTAGAGTTATACTGTATATTGTGTGGCACAGTGTAGAGGTATACTGTACATTGTGTGGCACAGTGTAGAGGTATACTGTACATTGTGGGGCACAGTGTAGCGGTATACTGTACATTGTGGGGCACAGTGTAGGCTATATGTGTATAACAAACATATTTCACATGAAAACTTACAGTTACTTGGCTTGGCCCTTGGGGATCTCGGACGCCACTTCACCACATTGGCCGGGGGCTCGGCGGAGCTGATGTTCTGTTTCATCCTAATGAGAAAGATTTCATAATAAGGATTTGGAGAAGGGGCAGAGGGATAGCAGAGCAGGGAGAGGCCGGTGCTGCTACTAGGGGGCTCATACCATGGGGGAGTAATAAAGCCCACCTTAATGCCCCCCCAGTAGAAATAATTCTCCTTATAATCAGTGCCATCTTAAGAGCATTATAGGCCCCCGGGCAATACAGTGCACTGGGGCCCTGTCTACACAATCACGCACTAGAATAAAAATGCAAATTATCAATAAGGCGATATTTATTGGGCATTTCCTCTTGTGGATTTTCCCCAGCAGTAGGATCAGGTAATGATACCATTGGTATTTCTGCTGGAATTGGAGTGCATGTAGATGTGGATGCTACATCTGGAGGAGCAGAACTACTGGCTGACGTTGCACCTGGATTGAGCCAAGATGTTAGTTTTGGAAGTTTGCACATTTTCTCTTTCTCCTCTGCAGCCTTTTTCCTCTTCTGTGCTCCACTCAAAACATTACGTTTCATTTCTGCACTAAAGGTTATTTTCACCAACACGTAATAAACTTTATTTTTCCTCACCTTTTTTACACTTCCTCGAACGAGTGGCAACTCTAAGATTGCTATATAAGGGGGACACATAAGATATTACAGTCAAAACTTGAGGGGCACTAATAACTTAAAGTGGATGTAAACCCAAACATTTTTTTTTTTTGTGATGTCACAATGTAGAGTACCCAGGCAGTACACACGCCACTCCAACATTAATACCCACCAGCACCAGCAGTACCCACACCAGCATTACCCACCAGCACCAGAGTGTGTGTACATTTATATATATATCTTTATTTATTTCGTTTTTTTAGTTGTATGATTAAAGTGGATGTAAACCCCCAAGTATGCAGTATAGCACCCTATAGTATACAGCACCACACAGTATGCAGTATAGCACCCTATAGTATACAGCACCACACAGTATGCAGTATAGCACCCTATAGTATACAGCACCACACAGTATGCAGTATAGCACCCTATAGTATACAGCACCACACAGTATGCAGTATAGCACCCTATAGTATACAGCACCACACAGTATGCAGTATAGCACCCTATAGTATACAGCACCACACAGTATGCAGTATAGCACCCTATAGTATACAGCACACCACAGTATGCAGTATAGCACCCTATAGTATACAGCACCACACAGTATGCAGTATAGCACCCTATAGTATACAGCACCACACAGTATGCAGTATAGCACCCTATAGTATACAGCACCACACAGTATGCAGTATAGCACCCTATAGTATACAGCACCACACAGTATGCAGTATAGCACCCTATAGTATACAGCACCACACAGTATGCAGTATAGCACCCTATAGTATACAGCACCACACAGTATGCAGTATAGCACCCTATAGTATACAGCACCACACAGTATGCAGTATAGCACCCTATAGTATACAGCACCACACAGTATGCAGTATAGCACCCTATAGTATACAGCACCACACAGTATGCAGTATAGCACCCTATAGTATACAGCACCACACAGTATGCAGTATAGCACCCTATAGTATACAGCACCACACAGTATGCAGTATAGCACCCTATAGTATACAGCACCACACAGTATGCAGTATAGCACCCTATAGTATACAGCACCACACAGTATGCAGTATAGCACCCTATAGTATACAGCACCACACAGTATGCAGTATAGCACCCTATAGTATACAGCACCACACAGTATGCAGTATAGCACCCTATAGTATACAGCACCACACAGTATGCAGTATAGCACCCTATAGTATACAGCACCACACAGTATGCAGTATAGCACCCTATAGTATACAGCACCACACAGTATGCAGTATAGCACCCTATAGTATACAGCACCACACAGTATGCAGTATAGCACCCTATAGTATACAGCACCACACAGTATGCAGTATAGCACCCTATAGTATACAGCACCACACAGTATGCAGTATAGCACCCTATAGTATACAGCACCACACAGTATGCAGTATAGCACCCTATAGTATACAGCACCACACAGTATGCAGTATAGCACCCTATAGTATACAGCACCACACAGTATGCAGTTTAGCACCCTATAGTATACAGCACCACACAGTATGCAGTATAGCACCCTATAGTATACAGCACCACACAGTATGCAGTATAGCACCCTATAGTATACAGCACCACACAGTATGCAGTTTAGCACCCCACACTATACAGTACCCCACAGTATATAGTAGAGCAGTATAGACCCCCACACTATACAGCACCTCACTGTATACAGCACCCCAAACTATACACGATACAGCCCCCCACACTATACAGTACAGCACTCTACACTATACCGCACCCACAGTATACAGCCCCCCACACTATACAGTACAGCAGTATAGCACTCCCCCCACTATACAGCCCCCCCCCCCCACACTATACAGGCCCCCCACACTATACAGGCCCCCCACACTATACAGGCCCCCCACACTATACAGCCCACCACACAGTATACAGGCCACCCCCCCCCCCCCCACACACACAGTATACAGCCCACCACACAATATACAGCCCATTACACAATATATAGCCCACCACACAATATACAGCCCACCACACAGTATACAGCCCCCCACACAGTACACAGCACCCCACTATACAGTAGTTTACAGTATATTAAAATAACAACCCCATGTCACCTTTTTCTGATGTAATCTTTACACAGAAAAGCTCCACAGTTAACTTCTGCAACACTCCTGATAGGACCTGTGATGACTTCATAGCCATGTGACCAGTAATTGCTAGGTTACTGGTCACATGGTAATGATGTCATTAAGGTCCTAGATCAAAACTCATTAAGGTCCTAGAATTAAGATCATTAACACAGTACGATCATGATGCCTGTGTAGCCGACAGCCTGAGACCCGGGGCAGTAGCTAGCAGGGCTCAAGAGGCAGCTGCCTTGGGCCCCCCCAGGAGCAACTGGGCCCAGGGCAGCTGCCCCTTTTGCCCCTTGGTAAAGACGGCCCTGGCGGCAACGCTGCTAAATGACGGTTGGGAAGTTGGCTGGTGGGTTCACTGGGCAGGCGGGCCCCCAGGCAAGTGGGGCCCCCGGGCAACTGCCCAGCGTGCCCATTCGAAAAGACGGCCCTGCTTATAATGTGACAGTGCAAAAATACCCCCTTGTAATGCCCCCAGGTGAGCTAATGTCCCCATAATGGGCCAGTGTAAAATACCCCTATATAGTGCCCCCAGTAAATGCCCCCATAGTGCTCCTCTCCCCCTTCCCTCCTAGTGCCCCCCATAATGTACCAGTATAAAATGCCCCATATATAGTGCCCCAGTAGATGCCCTCAGTGTCCCCCATAATTTGCAAGTATAAAATACCCCTTCTTAGTGCCCCGGTAGATGACTCCATAGTACTCCTCTCCCCCCTTCCCCATAGTACCCACCATAATTTGTCCCAGTATAAAATGCTACTGTACAGAGCCCCCCATATAAAATACCCCTTCTTTGTGGCCTCAGTAGATGCCCCTATAGTGCCCACCAATAACGTGCCAGTAACAAGTGCCCCCATCACGTGCCAATAACAAGACCCCTCCATCACGTGCCAGTAATAAGCTGCCCCCTCCAATGTGCCAGTAATAAGCTGCCCCCCCAATGTGCCAGTAATAAGCTGCCCCCCCAATATGCCAGTAATAAGCTGCCCCCCCAATGTGCCAGTAATAAGCTGCCCCCCCAATGTGCCAATAATAAGCTGCCCCCCCAATATGCCAGTAATAAGCTGCCCCCCCAATGTGATGTGCCAGTAATAAGCTGCCCCCCCAATGTGCCAGTAATAAGCTGCCCCCCCAATGTGATGTGCCAGTAATAAGCTGCCCCGCCAATGTGCCAGTAATAAGCTGCCCCTCCCAATGTGCCAAGAATAAACTGCCCCCCCAATGTGCCAAGAATAAGCTGCCCCCCCCAATGTGCCAAGAATAAGCTGCCCCCCCCCCAATGTGCCAAGAATAAGCTGCCCCCCCCAATGTGCTAAGAATAAGCTGCGCCCCCCCCAATGTGCCAAGAATAAGCTGCGCCCCCCCCAATGTGCCAAGAATAAGCTGCCTCCCCCCCCCCCATGTGCCAAGAATAAGCTGCCTCCCCCCCCCAATGTGCCAAGAATAAGCTGCCTCCCCCCCCCCCCCCCATGTGCCAAGAATAAGCTGCCCCCCCCCCCAATGTGCCAATAACACTGTTGTAAAAAATAAATTAAAAAAAATCATACTTACCTCTATGTCAGCGATGCGATGCAGGCCCCTTCTTCCGGCCTGTGTCCCGCGCTGTATGGCTCCGCCTGCGGCCTCTGATAGGCTGCCGGCCTAGTGCCTGCAGCCTATCAGAGAAAGGGGAAGGGACACGCCTCTCCCTCCCCTGCCGCAGCACACAGGCCGGCAGATGAATATGGAGATGAGCGCAATGGAAGCGCTCATCTCCCTGGCTGTGCCCGACTGCGGCGGCTAACTTGGGGGGGCACGGGCATTTTAGTTGGGGGGGCACAGCATGATGTAGGGGGGGCCGTGGCCCCCTCTGGCCCCCCCCTGGCGACGCCACTGGGCAACAGCAATTATATTACAGAGGAAAAATTAAATGACTTTTTTTTATCTGCAAGGTACTGTGCCACCCTATATGAGTGGTGGGCAGGGGGCACAGTACAGTCAGTGGGCCTGACACACACTGGCAGGCAATAGAGATGTCCCGAACTATTCGGCGGCGAATAGTTCCCGGCGAACATCGCTTGTTCGCGTTCGCCGAGGTGGGCGAACATATGCAATGTTCGGTCCGCCCCCTATTCGTCATCATTGTGTAAACTTTGACCCTGTACCTTACAGTCAGCAGACACATTCCAGCCAATCAACATCATACCCTCCCTCCCAGATCCTCCCACCTCCTGGACAGCATCCATTTTAGATTCATTCGGAAGCTGCATTCTTAATGAGAGGAGGGACAGTGTAGCTGCTGCTGATTTAATAGGGAAATCGATAGCTAGGCTAGTGTATTCAGTGTCCACTACAGTCCTGAAAGACTCATCTGATCTCTGCTGTAAGGACAGCACCCCAAAAAGCCCTTTTTAGGGTTAGAACATCAGTCTGCTTTTTTTTTTCTGTGTAATCTAATTGCAGTTTCCTGCCAGGGTGTGTGTCAGGCTCACAGCGTATACTGTGCCCACTTGCCCAGTGCCACCACTCATATCTGGTGTCACAGTAGCTTGCATTTAAAAAAAACAAAACATTTTTTACTGTAATATAATAGCAGTCAGTTGCCGGCACGCGCGTGTGTTTCAGGCCCTGCAAGTGCATATTGTCACCAGCGCAACTCATATCTGGTGTCACAGTAGATTACATTTAAAGAAAAACAACAATTTTGACTGTGAATAAATAGCAGTCAGTTGCACACACGTGTTTGTGTGTCTAAGGCCCAGCTGCAAGTGCATAGTGTCACCAGCGCAACTCATATCTGGTGTCACAGTAGATTATATAAAAACATAAAAATAAATTTTGATTGTGAATAAATAGCAGTCAGTTGCACACATGTGTTTGTGTGTTTAAGGCCCAGCTGCAAGTGCATAGTGTCAGTGTCACCAGCGCAACTCATATCTGGTGTAAAAGTTGATTACATTTAAAAAAAAAAAAAAATTTTGACTGTGAATAAATAGCAGTCAGTTGCACACACGTGTTTGTGTGTTTAAGGCCCAGCTGCAAGTGCATAGTGTCAGTGTCACCAGCGCAACTCATATCTGGTGTAACAGTAGATTACATTTAAAGAAAAACAACAATTTTGACTGTGAATAGCAGTCAGTTGCACACACGTGTTTGTGTGTTTAAGGCCCAGCTGCAAGTGCATAGTGTCACCAGCGCAACTCATATCTGGTGTCACAGTAGCTTGCACACATAGTACAACTAAACTAATCAAAAAAAAATGACAGGCAGAGGCATGCCACCCCGCAGGGGCCGTAGTGGTCGTGGTGCTGTGATTCCCTTTGGCCCTAGAATAATGCCCAGTGTTCAGAGGCCACGTACCCTGAACTCGAAAAGTTCTGAGGACATAGTTGACTGGCTAACACAGGACACCCAATCTTCTACAGCTTCCGCTCGGAACCTTGACGCACCATCCTCCTCCAGCTCAGCTTCGGGCACCTCTCAAGTTACCACACGCCTGCCTGCCGCCACCATCAACACTTATTTACACATCAGTTGGAAGAAATGAGTGATGAGCAACCATTATTGCCAGAGGATGTAGATAAAAGGGATATGTCTCAGTCAGGCAGCATTACACACATGGACGTACGGTGTGATGATGATGATGATGATATTGTACCCGCTGCTGCTTCCTTTGCCGAGTTGTCAGATACAAGTGAAGCGGTTGATGATGACGATGTGTCCGTGGATGTCACGTGGGTGCCCGCTCGAAGAGAGGAAGAACAGGGGGAAATTTCAGATGGGGAGACAGAGAGGAGGAGGAGATGAGTTGGAAGCAGGGGGAGGTCGTCGCAAAGAGCTAGTGGCACAGTCAGACAGCATGCATCGGCACCCGGGGTCAGCCAAACAGCACTCCAATCAACGCATGCTGTTGCCACCACCAGAATGCCGTCATTGCAGAGCTCAGCAGTGTGGCATTTTTTTTGTGTGTCTGCCTCTGACAACAGCGAAGCCATTTGCAACCTGTGCCAAAAGAGTCGTGGGAAGTCCAACACCCACCTAGGTACAACTGCTTTCGGAAAGGCACATGATCGCACATCACAAACGCCTATGGGATCAACACATGAGTACAAGCAGCACACAAACGCAAAGCCGCCATCCTCCTCCTGGTCCAGCATCTTCAGCCACGTCAACCACTGCTGTCCTCCTTGCCCCCTCTCAACCATCCGCCCCTCCGTCTCTCGCCTTGAGCAGTTCCTGCTCATCTGCCCACAGTCAGGTGTCTGTCAAGGACATGTTTGAGCTTAAGAAGCCAATGTCACAAAGTCACACCCTTGCCTGGCGTCTGACAGCTGGCTTCTCGGAACTGATACCTGGTCTGCAAAGCACGGTCAGGGCAGGTATATCACCTACACTGCGCATTGGGTAAACCTTCTGACGGCTGCCAAGCATGTAATGCGTGGCTCTGCAAAGGAGTTGGTGACACCCCCACGACTTGCAGGCAGGCCTGCTGCCACCTCCTCTACTCCTCCTACTCCATCCTCTTCCATAACCTCCTCGGCTGAGTCCTCTTCTGCTGCTGCGTCTTGCTCCACATCAACTGCACCCCCCAGCTCCCCAGGGGCTATTCCACATCCCGGATATGACAGTGTCACGCCGTCTTGGGGTTGACTTGCCTGAAAGCAGAGAGTCACACCGGACCAGCACTCTTGTCCGCCCTGAACACACAGGTGGATCAGTGGCTGACTCCGCACCAACTGGAGATTGGCAAAGTGGTGTGTGACAACGGAAGCAATTTGTTGGCGGCATTGAATTTGGGCAAGTTAACACATGTGCCGTGCATGGCACATGTGTGTAATCTGATCGTACAACGCTTTGTGCATAAGTACCCAGGCTTACAGGACGTCCTCAAGCAGGCCAGGAAGGTGTGTGGCCATTTCAGGCGTTCCTACACGGCCATGGTGCACTTTTCAGATATCCAGCAGTGAAACAACATGCCAGTGAGGAGCTTGATTTGCGACAGCCCGACACGTTAGAATTCAACACCCCTAATGTTCGACCGCCTGCTCCAACAAGAAAAAGCCATCAACGAGTATTTGTATGACCAGGGTGCTAAGACAGCCTCTGCGGAGCTGGGAATTTTTTTGCCACGTTACTGGACGCTTATGCGCAATGCCTGTAGGCTCATGCGTCCTTTTGAGGAGGTGACAAACCTAGTCAGTCGCACCGAAGGCACCATCAGCGACATCATCCCATTTGTTTTCTTCCTGGAGCGTGCCCTGCGAAGAGTGCTGGATCAGGCCGTAGATGAGCGTGAAGAGGAAGAGTTGTGGTCACCATCACCACCAGAAACAGCCTTATCAGCATCGCTTGCTGGACCTGTGCAAACGCTGGAAGAGGATTGTGAGGAAGAGGAGTCAGAGGAGGAATGTGGCTTTGAGGAGGAGGAAGACCAACCACAACAGGCATCCCAGGGTGCTCGTTGTCACCTATCTGGTACCCGTGGTGTTGTACGTGGCTGGGGGGAAGAACATACCTTCAGTGAGATCACTGAGGACGAGGAACAGGACATGAGTAGCTCGGCATCCAACCTTGTGCAAATGGGGTCTTTCATGCTGTTGTGCTTGTTGAGGGACCCTCGTATAAAAAGGCTGAAGGAGAACGACCTGTACTGGGTGGCCACGCTACTAGACCCCCGGTATAAGCAGAAAGTGCCTGAAATGTTACAGAATTACCGTAAGTCGGAAAGGATGCAGCAGTTCCAAAATAAATTAAAAAGTATGCTTTGCACAGCGTTTAAGGATGATGTCACAGCACAACGGGAATCTAACAGGGGAAGAGCTGAAAGTAATCCTCCTCCTACCACGACCACGTCGGCAAGGACAGGACGCTTTACAGACGTGTTGTTGATGGAGGACATGCAGAGCTTTTTAAGTCCTACGCATCGCCTCAGCCCTTCGGGGTCCACCCTCAGAGAACGACTCGACCGACGGGTAGCAGACTACCTCGCCTTAAATGCAGATATCGACACTCTGAGGTGCGATGAACCCCTTGACTACTGGGTGTGCAGGCTTGACCTGTGGCCTGAGCTATCCCAATTTGCAATAAAACTTCTGGCCTGCCCCGCTTCAAGTGTCCTGTCAGAAAGGACCTTCAGTGCAGCAGGAGGTATTGTCACTGAGAAGAGAAGTCGCTAGGTCAAAAAAGTCTAGATTACCTCACCTTTATTAAGATGAATGAGGGATGGATCCCGAAGGGACTGACAGTGGGCGATACATTCGACTAAAAAAGGCCTGATGAGATGAGCTGCCTTGGGCTAAAAATGGTCCACACGCTGCTGTATTTTATCTCTGAATGCCGTATGACTTGCGTGACTTATCCGCCACCAACTAGGGTTCAAGCCGCAATGTTTTAGGGCACTTTCTGCCTGGGAAACAAACATCAATTTTTCTGGCCGCTGCTACAGTAGCGGCTGCAACAATACCTAATTTTTCAGGCATGTCTACATGCCTAATTTTTCTGGCCTCTGGTGCTGCACTGTGGCTTCAAAAACCAAAAAAAAAAAAGGCACATACATGTGTCAATTTCCCTTCGTGATCGTTACCTTGTTGTGGTGAAGGGGCTTGCGTATCACAATGAAGCGACCACGTCTATGAGTGTGTTGGCAATGGCAATGTTGGCACACCCCAGATGATAAGGTCGTTGCTTCATTGTGAACAGACCAAAAGCGATCGGCTGGATAATTTTGCATAGAAAAAACATTAATATTCTTTGTGATCATCTAAGGTGATCATTAAAGCCTACTAGGCCAACAATGGGCCCACACTGCAGAATCATTGTTTTCTGGGTCACTTAACTGTCACTGAACTACCTCAGCACGACCACAGGCTTTGAAAAAACCCCATCGCCTGCAATCTCCCAAACGTGCGCACGAGCACAGTCATAACTACACCAAGATTGACGCATAGAGGTATAAAATTTATGCCATGAGTGTGTCAACTATTGTCAACTCTTTGCGGTTGTCTAAAATCTATTCCATACACGTCCCCTGATAGGGGACGTAACAGGGATTAAACTGATAGGAATAGTACTACTTAACACACCACTCATATCTGGTGGCACATTAGATTGCACGCGCAGTGCCCCAAATTTGAAGTAGGAGGACCGACCAAGCATCTTTTTCCATCTCCCGGTTCCTAAAATCGATTCCATATACACGTCCCCTGATAGGGGACGTAACAGGGATTAAACTGATAAGAATAGTACTACTTAACACACCACTCATATCTGGTGGCACATTTGATTGCACGCGCAGTGCCCCAAATTTGAAGTAGGAGGACCGACCAAGCATCTTTTTCCATCTCCCGGTTCCTAAAATCGATTCCATATACACGTCCCCTGATAGGGGACGTAACAGGGATTAAACTGATAAGAATAGTACTACTTAACACACCACTCATATCTGATGGCACATTAGATTGCAAGCGCAGTGCCCCAAATTTGAAGTAGGAGGACCGACCAAGCATCTTTTTCCATCTCCCGGTTCCTAAAATCGATTCCATATACACGTCCCCTGATAGGGGACGTAACAGGGATTAAACTGATAGGAATAGTACTACTTAACACACCTTATAATAACGCAGAGAGAGGCAATGCAGAGAGAGGAGTCTGAAGAAGAGGAGTCAGAGGAGGAAGGTGGCTTTGAGGAGGTGGAAGACCAAACATAGCAGGCGTCCCAGGGGGCTTGTTGTCATCTTTCGGGGACCCTTGGTGTTGTACGTGGCTGGGTGGAGGATGAGACCTTCAATGACATCAGTGAGGACAAGGAACGGGACATGGCTAGCTTGGTATCCAACCTTGTGCAAATGGGGAGTTTGCGGTTGTGCAAATGGACTGTTTGCGGTTGTTTGCGGTGCGTTAAACAGGGAGTTTGGTCTGTCACTGTGAAGCGGGCGTAACCGTTACACTACCTGATCGATACAACATCATACCTGATGTTTTAAAGCACGTTATTTCAAACAATTTAGGAATGTTAGGTGATTTATGCCCTTTATGGATTAAAACCAGACTCTGCGTCAACTACGTAATTTTCCATGGGAGTTTTGCCATGGATCCCCCTCTTTGAAACAACTTTGAAACAACTTTTCCATCACTATTGTGGCCAGAAAGAGTCCCTGTGGGTTTTAAAATTCGCCTGCCCATTGATGTTAATGGCGGTTCGCCCGGTTCGCCCATTCGCAAATGTTTGCAAAAATTCGCGTTCGCCGTTCGCGAACGGAAAATTTTATGTTCGCAGCGTCTCTATTTGCAGACCGCAAAACACACAATGGTCGTGTGCATGAGGCCCAACTCAGAGATGAGAGAAGTTTGGAAAAATTAGATTGAGACTATTCTCCATAGTTCTTCAAGCAATTTGATTTGTTCTGAATTAATTTGTCACAAATCGCAAAAAATCTGGTATACCCAGGCCACTCTGTCTAATCATATTTAGTGATGAGCGCGAATATTCGAATTACGAATATTTATCGCAAATATCGCAACTTCGAGAATTTGCAAATATTTTGAATATAGTGCTATATATTAGTTTTTCGAATATTCATAATTTTTTCCATCTGAACACATGATTCCTCCCTGCTTCTTGCTTGTGGGCCAATGAGACCTGGTAGTATCTGCAGTTGCTTTGCATATAGTTTATATTGTTGTTTTTATATGCTATTTTGCCAAATCTACCAGTAAGGAATGGTTCGCGAAGGTTGGCAAGGAACAGGGCTAGCCACCCTATTCCTCCCCTGTTGGTAGGATGGTCCTTGTCCCCTTTCCTGCCATGACGGGTGTTGCAGAGTAACCTGAGAGTTCCTGTTGAAACACAGAAGGTAAAGGAAGCACACTGCAGAGCCCCTGCTCCTGTTACAGATTCTCCAGAAAGATCAACTTTATTGTGCCTCAAGTAAATCCTTAAGAAGACAGATACCAGAGTGAACAGCTACAACCAGAATTAAAGACACTGGTGAAGGACTACAACTAAGACACCCATCACCCAGAATACCGCTAGGCCAGTACAATACAAGTGTTAAATTACAGCCAACCAACCTGCCCCCCATAATTCTTACTGGTGCTAGAGAATTGTACTTGGAAATTGCTGCTAACAAATGTATTTGAAGTTACACTTTGCACATAGTAAAAAAGACTGTTTTACATTTACTTCTGACCTCATTCTTTAAAACTACATTTCCACTGCACTGCACATCAGTGGAGCAATGGCCTGAGGGAGTAAACTGTGACACAACACTTCATCAGGGCCACTACCACTTCCATCCCTCACCGATTCCAGAGCCCCTCCACAGTTCTCTGCAATGCACGTTAAATCATTTACCTTAGGAAGAACACAAAGAAAGTATTTATTAAAAAAATCAGATTTTTTTTTCTTTTTTTTTGCTTTCAAGAGGCCTGCCCTAAATGTAACCTGCATTTGATAAATTAAGGTAGTTCTGCTGATCCCAACAAACATGTCAGCTTTGATTGCCACAGAGAATTAAAAGGGGTTACTCATGCAAGAAGAAACACATTCAGGAGGAAAACTATCGAGCAACCTGTACAGAATACAATCCGCGAAGTGTATCTTTAGCTTTTAATCATTATAGTCAGTTCCTCACTCAGTCATGTGGCTACTGATTAAAAAAGATAATGTGAAATGTATTTTATCGAACTCATTTTCATAGTCTTCTTCGATCCACTGCATAATATCTTCTGGGGATCCGTCATATTTCCATACTCTCAATTAAAATTGCCTCTCAGGATTTTTCTATATTGGCATTTATTCATCAATCAGTTTAATTTATCACATTTCATTTTTAAGCAGCCAAAGATCTCATGAGAACTATGGCAATTATAAGTATCTCCAGTGCCGCTGGTTCATTTACATTTGAAACTGAAATGAAGACATTTGGAGTTTGCTAGATCACATCTTCTATATCATGAATGAATCCAGGAGTAGCTCTCATGCATGTGTATTATAAATGTGTTATATATGTGTCAGGGAAATACTTAACAAGAAAAAGATTGCTCTTAAGTGTAAAATCATTGTAAGGATTGTGTAAGGATAGCATGCTGAGACTCCGAACGTGATTATCCATCTTTTTAAGAGGATGGTCACTTTAAAAGGATTGAATGAAGCTGAGCGCGATACCAAGCACAGCCGCTATACAATGTACAGTACTGTGCTTGGTAAGCTGCAAGAAGGCTGCGGCACTCACAGGAGCGCTGGTGTCTTCTCAGTGGTGGTCCTGGGTCCCTTTAACTCCATTTAATTGTATATCCAAAGCGCCAATTAATTTCATAATAAACTGAACAGCCATTTTATTAGAGACCCCTGCTCTTCCATGATTGCAGCTTCCGTGTATGGAAATTAGATATGCGACCCTGAAGTTCAGTATAAAATCAAGTGATCAAGTTTTTCATGGATCAGTTTCAATATGAATCTACATTAAAATTAAGCGGTCTGAGTTATTTAGAAGAAGGAATGGTCATTTGTACTAGACAGTGCAGTACCATTTACTGCTCCAGCAGAACCAAATACCACAGAAGGTGGAGGACAGAATGTGGCAGCTGGAGCTGGCCACCTTAGAGGGGCAGCTTCTGTGGAGGTATTTTGTGCTGCTGCAGCAGTATTTTGTCCTGCACTGTGGTATTTGGTTCTGCAGCAGAACCAAATAACAGTACAATATACCGTATTTTTTGCTTTATTAACCCCTTAGTGACCACCCATACGCCTTTTTACGGCGGTCACTAAGGGGCTTTAGGCTGGGCCGCTGCTTTTTTACGGCGGCCCAGTCTAAGCGCTGCACAGGTCCACCTGCAGCGGGAGCCGCGGCCCTGCGCTAACAGCCTGGATCAGTAGGAGTGCCGATCCTGGCTGTTTAACACTTTACATGCCAGTGGGAATGGCGCCCGCCGCATGTAAAGTGCTGACAGAGGGAGCGGACTCCTTCTGTCTCCCATCGGCACCCCGCAAATGTGATCGCGAGGTGCCGATGTGTGTGAAGGCTGGCAGGGGTCTGATGTAGGCCCCAGACCAGCCTTCAGTAATTTACAGCAGTCATTTTCAGCTGGTCAATGTGACAATAGCATTGGCATTAAAATGCAATGCACTATAGGGATAGTGCATTGCATTTTAAAAGCAATCAAAATACTGTCTGTTATAGACTCCTTGAGGGACTATTAAGTGGTAAAAAAAAGGGAAAAAAAACACATTTATTAAATAAAAAAATTCCATTGAAAATAATTATGCTTTTTTTAATTGAAAATATGCTTTTCAATGAAAAATATTGTAAAAAAAAAATATCTCCCCCAAATGTTTGGTATTGCCGCGTCCGTAATGACACGGAATACATAAATATGACATAAATTATCCCCTGCGGTGAACACTGTAAAAAAAAAAATTTTTATAAAAAGACATAACTGCTAATTTATTCTTAGTTGCCACCGAAAAAAATTTAATAACAAGAGATCAAAAAGCGCCCTTTACTCCAAAATGATACCAATAACAAATACCAGTTGTCCCCCAAAAATCAAGCCCTCACATAAACTCCATAGAAATAAAAAAAAAGGTGTTTTATTGCAAAAAAGTAGTAAAACGTAAAAAAATATATATGTATTTGGTATCACTGTAATCTTACTGACCCACAGAATAAATATATCATGTTATTTATACCAAAAAATGAACGCCTTAAAATTTATAACGTAAAAACGCAGTGGCAGTATTGCTGTTTTTCCCATCTCCCTCCAAAAAAGAGTTAATAAAAGTTAATCAGAGAGTTAAGTGTACCCCAAAATGGTGCTAAATGGTGTTAAACACATCTAATAATAAGACACACCTAAGTTTTCAAAGGAGGAAAATAAGAAAAAAAAAATTTTCCCCTGAACAGACCCCCAATCTTCATCAGACCCCCAAAATAGACCTCCACTCTTCATCAGACCTTAGATCAGACCCCAGATCATATCCCCATATCAAACCTAAGATCAGACCCCCATATCAAACCTCAGATTAGACCCTCACATCAGATCAGACTTCAGATCAGACCCCCATATCAGATCATACCCCCATGTCAGACATCAGATCAGACCCCCCATGTCAGACCTCAAATCAGACCTCCATATCAGATCCCCATGTCAGACCGCAGATCAGACACCTCATATTAGATCAGACTCCCATGTCAGACCTCAAATCAAACTCCTATGTCAGACCTCAAATAAGACCCCCATGTCATACCTCAAATAAGACCCCCATATCAGACCTGAAATCAGAGCCCCATGTCAGACCTCAAATCAGACCCACCATGTGAGACCTCAAATCAGACCCCCCATGTCAGACCTCAGATCAGACCTTCATATCAGACCTCAGATCAGACCCCCATATCAGATCCCCATGTCAGATCGCAGATCAGGCACCTCATATTAGATCAGACACCCATGTCAAACCTCAGATCAGACCTACATATAAGATCAGACCCCCATTAGAGATAAAATAATTACATTGACTTACCTCTCCTGCTCCGCTGCCAATCTGTAAATCCAGTGGTCTCTCCTGCACTCATCACTCGCTGGTCTTCTCTGCGCCCAGGCTGCACTGTAACCTGACTGCGTACAGCGTGTGCTCACTACGTCCTGACGATGTATGCAGTCATGACAGTGCAGTGAGGTGCTTGGAAGAAGACCGTTGAACGGTGAGTAAATTACTTTGCCCACCACTTCCTGTTCCTCCTTAATACTAATGAGTGCTTTCATTACGAAAGTGTTCACTAGTATTTGCTTTATCATATGAACTGACATTTTCCCCCACCTTTGGTGTCACGAACCAGCGGGTATGAACCCATTGTGCCACGTGAACAACCTCTTCTAAGGGCATTGTCTAAGTAAACCCTTTGTTCTTTACAATGCCCCAGATGCTGGGGATAGGCTTTCCTGAGGGGAATATCAGATCGCTGCCTCTTGAGGATGATTGGCAAACAAAGCAGATGGACTGGGCAAGCAATGGATCAGGGCAGGTGGCACAGATACAGGTCAGTCAATCAGGGTCAGCAACAGGAGTCGAGACGTAGCAGTCAAGGATCAGACAGGTAGCGGAATCCAAAAGACAAGAAAGGGTCAGGAACACAGGAACTTAAGCACAGGAAAATTCCCCCTTTGTAGGACACAAGGACCATGGGGAAGGGTGCTGGACCATTTATTTAGGTGAAGAATGGCTGCGATTGGTCACACAGGTCACATGTGCAAAACCTTTGAAGAACAGTAAGTGACGTGTGTCGGCCCTTAACTGCTACAGGGAACAGGCTGGAAGGCATGCAGTGTGCAGGGCTGGAAGGAAACCATGGAGCAGATTCCAGGAACGATGATGACTGCAAGAACAAAGCCCAGGATCACTGGGGTGAATGGGAAGACACCGGCAACAGATCACCACAGCTACCTGCCCTGTAATGCAGATGGACGCGGACAATCACACGGGCAGCCAGGAAGTACAGTGCTCCCCAGAACATGGAGCCCTGGACCCCAGCAGTGAGTAGGGGAACATTGGCGGCCAGCAACCGCTGTTACAGTTGGCAGCACTACCAAACATACATACCTCTTAAATACAGTGACGTCTGCTCTAATCATAATGTAGATGTTCTCTTTCCTCATCTTCTCCGTTCACCATGACAAATTTAGTCACATCTTCCCTCTGCAAAGTTTGTCACACAGACATTTTAGATTCCTTACTTTTCTCTCACCCTCGCCATCTTCTCAATACAAAATACCCATCCTGGTGCCCCAACATTGTCATTCTGCTTCTACCCCCAATACTGTGCCCACTGTGCTCCTCAATACCCCCAAACACTATACTGCTGAAAATATAGTTCCCCCTGTAGTAATAATGACTCCTAAAATGTCTCCTTTAATAATGAATGAATTAATAAACTGCTTTACCCTTTTCTAATTGTACAGTTGTAGATTCTCACATTTTCTTAAAATGTATGCGGAAATCATTAGAAAAAAATCTTTGTGTTCCTCCATATGAAATCAAAATCATGCAAACTGTACTTTTGGGCCCTGAGAAAAGTGTATGGTTGCCAGTTCACTGATTATGTGTTAGTGTTACCTGCAGTCCTATGTAAAACCACAGATAACACTAGTGTAGATCATGTGGTAGTGTTACCTACGTCCTTAGTGTGCCTCCCTGTGTCTCTCCCACGGACTCCATGCTGGCGGCGCTGCCTCTTCTTCCATCTTCTTGCCCCGCACAGAACGTCCTGATGCAGCTGCGTCAAGACATAGGAACACTGTGGGTATGATTATGGTGAAACACAGGGAGAGACACACACAGGGACAGACACATACACAGGGACAGACACACACAGGGAGAGACACACACACAGGGAGAGACGCACACACAGGGAGAGACGCACACACAGGGAGAGACGCACACACAGGGACAGACACATACACAGGGACAGACACATACACACAAGGACACAAACTATGGGATGGTCAAATACACACAGGGACAGATACACACACACACAGGGGCGGTCAAATACACAAAGGGACAGATACACACACTAGGACAGACACAAACACAGTGACAGACACACACACACAGGGACGGGAACACATTCACACACACAGGGACAGACACACACACACAGGGACATGCACACACACAGGGACAGACACACACACACACAGGGACAGACACACACACACACAGGGACACACATACACACAGGGATGGACACACATACACACAGGGATGGACACACACACACAGGGACAGACACACACACAGGGACAGACACAAACACACAGGGACACACAGGGACGGACACACACAGGGACACACACACAGGGACAGACAAACACACACAGGGACAGACACACACACACACACACACACACATGGAAAGACACACACACAGGGATACACACACACACACAAGGACAGACACACACACACACTGGGGCAGACACATACATATGGACAGACACCTGTGCGATGGTGAAATCGTCAACCAACTTCTATCTAATGTGTGGCCACCTTTAGGGGACATTAAAAGGGAGTTCCACTTTTAGTTATGCTCCAACCTTTTGTTACCTTCTAATATGACTCCCACTGATTCCCAGTACTGAGGGGACATAGACTGGGGTTTAAAAGGGAATTGTCAATATGTACCAGAAGGTTGTCTACACTGTAACCCATTAGGCACTGGCTAAACTGTGGTATGGAGTCTAAGCAATGCCTTAGACCCACACAGGGGCACATGCAACGGTCCACTATCGGCGTCTGGGGGATCCCTTGCCCCTTAGGAGGTTTCTACGAAACATGTTCCTCTTATAGAGCAAGTAAACATGACACCAGTTGCAGTTAAGCAACAAGTCCCCTTTGTAGATGGTAATATTGGTACCCAGGATAGGATCACCAGAGTGGTGTAGCGTGGCCCACAATCTCTGTAGATGTTGTATACACATGTCACGGTGTTCCTACCCATCCTTGGATCCCAGACGTGGTGTTCTGAAGCAAGTGCAAAAAGGATAGTTGAACTTGGATGATGAATAAGTAGCATAAATGGAGTCCAGACTTGTAGTAACGTTGAACACAGCTTTACTTGGCATAAACGGTAGTGCAAACAGTTTCCAAACGGTATCTTGGTCATCAGCAGGTATTGGCATATTCTTGCAGGCAAACACTTCTCTGCAACAGTATCAGCTTTGCTATGCAGTAGCTGGAGTAAATAGGAACTTTCCTCTTCTGCTGTAACTTAGTTTAGCTGTCTGTAGTCTGTCTCTTACTTTAATCCTAGGAACTTCTTCCTGGCATCAAGCTCTGTTAGCTTGGGAGGCAATGCAAACCCAGCAGGGGACAAGCAACTATGTAGACTTCAGAGGCAAGCAGTGCTCTGCTAGCAAACAGACAACCTCTCCCTAAGGAGGGTGGACTAGACTGCTCACTGACTAACTAAACTCCTCCCTCTCTAAAGAGGGCTGGAAGGGGACTAGAAGGTTCCTCTCCAGAGAAACTCTTTCTGCTCAGATTTGCTGCCACCTGCTGGCGAACAAGGCACATTGACCATAATATTTGCAAGAAAATGAATATACACATTGCAGGAAATTACATTAAATATGAGAGATGACACAGGATGCAACAACCAAGATAGTGGAGGTACAAAAAGAGGTGGTAATGCCCACTCTGGGTTATTACATTCCCCGGCACCTAAGAGGCAAGCCACCCTCAGCTTGTGCTTAGGGTATTTTCAAAATAAATATTGACATATGCTCTAGGGGAACTGAATAAATATAAAGTGCTGCATGATAAGACATATGTTACCGTGCAATATAGCAACTGCAACGGCTACCAATAGGTCTCTCTGTCCTTGTGAGTAGGGTGTCCGAGAACAGTTTCCCTCTCAGGTATAACCAGAGAATCATATTTTGTGCACAAAGCGCTCACTACTGACTTTTTCTGTGTATTCTGGCCATGAACACCAAAGAAAGCGCGGGGGTGTCTTTACTCTGTAGTCTCACCACTATGCAATGAAATTGCCAGCAAACAGAAGAGTGGCTTTATCCTGTATTCCTCTCCCCATCAGACCATGCCACCCCAGTTGGGTTAAGGAAGCCGTCGGTGCACCATGTTGCTTTCGCTGGTGCAGACAGGAAATGAAGGCGGGACTTCAGAGGCAGAGTTTATCCCTTCCTCTTCCATAATGTAAAATAGTTCCCTGTAGGCAGGGCTAGGTTTTCGCGCTTCCAGAGGGGGCGTTTCTTTAATTTCGCACCTCTGTGCAAGAAAAAGATGCTGCGCTATAGCATAGAAAAATGGCGAATTAACTCTTTGGGTGCCGGCACGCCGGTCGTTGTGCAGCAAAGTAAACAAAGTCACTTTCAAAGTCAAGTTATAAATCCATTAGGTTAATAAAGTTGGTAGGCACACAATTTTGTTGTTTGACTTCTGTTAGGTGCGGCATGTTGCCCCATCTTGTTGGAAAAAGCAGGACTTTTTTCTTCTGGTGTTTGTTGTAAAACTGTTCAAAGATCCCCAGGTAAATTGCGGTATTCACAGTTGATTTGAAGAAAATTGGGCCCATTATTTGTGTTCCTGACACTGCGCACCAAATGCCAATATTCTGGTCGTGAAGTGGTGCTCCGTGAGTCAAATGGGGATTTTCAGCGGCGTTTAGCTTTGTCAGACTCTTTCAGTTACTGCACACACATTATTTGATATGGTTTCAGGTTCAGAGATTTTAGCACTTGCTGACACGTCGTTCATGATGCACCAACTTGCTGAGACAGTCTTCCATTTGATTTTTAGGTGCTACTTGCAATTCTCTGCTGAATTTCATGCACAACTTCAGCCGTCCTGATCGATGAAGGCCTCAGTTTCTTCATGTTTACAACAGAGCCAGTTTGATGCCATTTCCGAACCAGACCTTGAATACAACGTTTAAAGTACTTTCACACTAGCGTTATTCCGTTTTCTCCTAATGCATTCTGAATGGAAAACAATCCGTTCAGTATGCATCAGGATGTCTTCCGTTCCACCCCTTGTACGGTATTTGACCGGACCAAATACTGCAGCTTGCTGCGGTATTTTTCCGGCCAAAATCCCGAAAGACTACCGCACTTGCTGGATCCAGCATTAATTTCCATAGAGATGCATTAATGCCAGATCCAGTACCAAGTGTTCCGGAAATTGCCGCATTGCCAGATCCGGTTTTCCAGTCTGTGCATGCACAGAGACATAGGAGGAGCTATTTTCCTTTTTGATCTTTTTGATCTTTGTAAGATACGGTTTTTTGATCCGGCAGGCAGTTCCGTTGCCGGAACTGCCTGCTAGACCCGAACAACGCTAGTGTGAAAGTACCCTTAGCTGGTGTTTTTTTTCCTGTGTGAGATGGGGAAACAGCTCTACTTGTCTAAACACTGTTTGTGTACATTAAATTAAATTATCTGGACTGACATTCTGCTGTTTGACCATAAGATGCCACTGTTTCCTAAACACAGCTACAGGCTGCTTGTATTTCCATATTCATGAGAGGTGGAGTTACACAGAGACTGGAGAGGAAAGGAAAGGAAGCATCCATCTTAGAGGGAGGTGAGACTGAGGAACTGTGTCAGCAGAGGATCCGACGGCATCCAGGTGTGGGAGCATACCTCAGTGACCAGAGCAGCAGCTAAGTGAAGATGATTGTGTCCAAGACCCTGATCCTGTCCAGAGGAACAAGAATTGCTTTCAGGAACGCTGATGAGAGCTGAGCAGCAAAGCAACATACACTGCGGGACCGCATGCTTGTTGGAAAGGCATTTGTTCTGTTCAGAGTCACCAGCGGAGGCAGAGAAGACCCGGGTCAGTAAGATCGTGCACGCATCTCATCACAGTGTTGGCGCCTAGAGACTATGACCAGGCCTGTATTTAGTTAGATAGGGTCTCTGTTTGTGTCAGGCCACAAGTGTTGCTATTGTGTATTGCAAGGACTCCATAATTTAAAGAGATATTTTACACCGGAGAGCTGATAAACTGCCCCACAAACTCAAGCCAGGCTGACGTTTTGCTCAGGAGGAATACTCAGGCACGTGCTAAAAGAGCAGTTATGGGAGGGGGAATCCTGTAGAGCACTGTAAGATTGTAAGCTGTTGTGCTGTACTGCAGGCTAGCCTGTACCATACACCAATAAAGTTATTCTTGTTTTTTTAGGGTAATAACAGGTAAGGTGTGGCAGTTTAGTTGTGCCCGCCAGTAGGTAAATTACCACGCTTTCCTCCTGCATGCATCGGAGGGCACCACGCTGTGCAGCACAAGGGTCTCAGCCTTCGGGCTGGGTGTATGTAAATTTATTGTATGTTCCCATCATTTGTGGTTGTGTTCATTACAACGTTTAAGTTAAATTCTGTTTTGGCCAAAGCTGGTGGTGGAGTTGTTTTCCTCATTCGTGACTTTGCTGTATTCTGGGGAGCCTATCCCAGTACACGGCTCACATCTGGGTGCTTGTCGGCAAAGGTCTCTTGCGTTTCCTTAACCACCTCCCGACCGCCTAACGCACGGATGCGTCCGGAAGGTGGTTGATTCATTCCTCCTGGACGCATCCGTGCGTCATCTCGCGAGACGCGAGATTTCCTATGAACGCGCGCACACAGGCGCGCGCGTTCACAGGATCGGAAGGTAAGCGAGTGGATCTCCAGCCTGCCAGCGGCGATCGTTCGCTGGCAGGCTGGAGATGCGATTTTTTTAACCCCTAACAGGTATATTAGACGCTGTTTTGATAACAGCGTCTAATATACCTGCTACCTGGTCCTCTGGTGGTCCCTTTTGTTTGGATCGACCACCAGAGGACACAGGCAGCTCACTAATATGTAGCACCAAGCACCACACTACACTACACCCCCCCTGTCACTTATTAACCCCTTATTCACCCCTGATCACCCCTGATCACCCCATATAGACTCCCTGATCACCCCCCTGTCATTGATCACCCCCCTGTCATTGATCACCCCCCTGTAAGGCTCCATTCAGACGTCCGTATGATCTTTACGGATCCACTGATACATGGATCGGATCCGCAAAACACGTACGGACATCTGAATGGAGCCTTACAGGGGGGTGATCAATGACGGAGGTGATCACCCCATATAGACTCCCTGATCACCCCCCTGTCATTGATCACTCCCCTGTAAGGCTCCATTCAGACATCCGTATGTTTTTTACGGATCCACGGATACATGGATCGAATCCGCAAAACACATACAGATGTCTGAATGGAGCCTTACAGGGGGGTGATCACCCCATATAGACTCCCTGATCACCCCCCTGTCAGGCTCCATTCAGATGTCCGTATGTTTTTTACGGATCCACGGATACATGGATCGGATCCGCAAAACACATACGGACATCTGAATGGAGCCTTACAGGGGGGTGATCAATGACAGGGGGGTGATCACCCCATATAGACTCCCTGATCACCCCCCTGTCATTGATCACCCCCCTGTAAGGCTGCATTCAGATGTCCGTATGTTTTTTACAGATCCACGGATACATGGATCGGATCCGCAAAACACATACGGACATCTGAATGGAGCCTTATAGGGGGATGATCAATGACAGGGGGGTGATCACCCCATATAGACTCCCTGATCACCCCCCTGTCATTGATCACCCCCCTGTCATTGATCACCCCCCTGTAAGGCTGCATTCAGATGTCCGTATGTTTTTTACGGATCCACGGATACATGGATCGGATCCGCAAAACACATACGGACATCTGAATGGAGCCTTATAGGGGGGTGATCAATAGACTCCCTGATCACCCCCCTGTCATTGATCACCCCCCTGTCATTGATCACCCTCCTGTAAGGCTCCATTCAGAAATTTTTTTGGCCCAAGTTAGCGGAAATTTTTTTTCTTTTTTTTTTCTTACAAAGTCTCATATTCCACTAACTTGTGTCAAAAAATAAAATCTCACATGAACTCAACATACCCCTCACGGAATCCAAATGCGTAAAAAAAATTCGACATTTATATTCCAGACTTCTTCTCACGCTTTAGGGCCCCTAGAATGCCAGGGCAGTATAAATACCCCACATGTGACCCCATTTCGGAAAGAAGACACCTAAAGCGTGAGAAGAAGTCTGGGATCCAAATGTCTAAAAATGCCCTCATAAAAGGAATGTGGGCCCCTTTGCGCATCTAGGCTGCAAAAAAGTGTCACACATCTGGTATCGCCGTACTCAGGAGAAGTTGGGCAATGTGTTTTGGGGTGTCATTTTAGGGAATTAAGTAATGTCATAGCCAGACCCTTATTTCTGATATTTGCGGACTCTGTACTGACAGGGAATGTCCCACAGGATTGGCGCATGGCAAATGTGGTGCCAATATTCAAAAAGGGTCCAAAAACAGAGCCTGGAAACTATAGGCCGGTAAGTTTAACATCTGTTGTGGGTAAACTGTTTGAAGGTTTTCTGAGAGATGCTATGTTAGAGCATCTTATGGGAAATAAGCAAATAACGCCATATCAGCATGGCTTCGTGAGGGATCGGTCATGTCAAACTAATTTAATCAGTTTCTATGAGGAGGTAAGTACTAGACTTGACAGCGGCGAATCAATGGATGTCGTGTATCTGGACTTCTCCAAAGCATTTGACACTGTACCTCATAAAAGGTTAGTATATAAAATGAGAATGCTCGGACTCGGAGAAAACGTCTGTAAGTGGGTAAGTAACTGGCTCAATGATAGAAAACAGAGGGTGGTTATTAACGGTACATACTCAGATTGGGTCACTGTCACTAGTGGAGTACCTCAGGGGTCAGTATTGGGCCCTATTCTCTTCAATATATTTATTAATGATCTTGTAGAAGGCTTGCATAGTAAAATATCAATTTTCGCAGATGACACTAAACTGTGTAAAGTAATTAACACTGAAGAGGACAGTATACTACTACAGAGGGATCTGGATAGATTGGAGGCTTGGGCAGATAAGTGGCAGATGAGGTTTAACACTGAGAAATGTAAAGTTATGCACATGGGAAGGAATAATGCAAGTCACCCATACATACTAAATGGTAAAACACTCGGTAACACTGACATGGAAAAGGATCTAGGAATTTTAAGAAACAGCAAACTAAGCTGCAAAAAACAGTGTCAGGCAGCGGCTGCCAAGGCCAATAAGATAATGGGTTGCATCAAAAGGGGCATAGATGCCCGTGATGAGAACATATTCCTACTACTTTACAAATCACTGGTCAGACCACACATGGAGTACTGTGTACAGTTCTGGGCTCCTGTAAACAAGGCAGACATAGCAGAGCTGGAGAGGGTCCAGAGGAGGGCAACTAAAGTAATAACTGGAATGGGGCAACTACAGTACCCTGAAAGATTATCAAAATTAGGGTTATTCACGTTAGAAAAAAGACGACTGAGGGGAGATCTAATTACTATGTATAAATATATCAGGGGGCAGTACAGAGATCTATCCCATCATCTATTTATCCCCAGGACTGTGACTGTGACGAGGGGACATCCTCTGCGTTTGGAGGAAAGAAGGTTTGTACACAAACATAGAAAAGGGTTCTTTACGGTAAGAGCAGTGAGACTATGGAACTCTCTGCCTGAGGAGGTGGTGATGGTGAGTACAATAAAGGAATTCAAGAGGGGCCTGGATGTATTTCTGGAGTGTAATAATATTACAGGCTATAGCTACTAGAGAGGGGTCGTTGATCCAGGGAGTTATTCTGATTGCCTGATTGGAGTCGGGAAGGAATTTTTTATTCCCCTAAAGTGAGGAAAATTGGCTTCTACCTCACAGGGTTTTTTTGCCTTCCTCTGGATCAACTTGTAGGATGACAGGCCGAACTGGATGGACAAATGTCTTTTTTCGGCCTTATGTACTATGTTACTATGTTACTATGTTATTTTACATATACCCATGCTGGGTGAGATAAATATCTTGGTCAAATGCCAACTTTGTATAAAAAATGGGAAAGTTGTCTTTTGCCGAGATATTTCTCTCACCCAGCATGAGTATATGTAAAAAGACACCCTAAAACACATTGCCCAACTTCTCCTGAATACGGCGATACCACATGTGTGACACTTTTTGCAGCCTAGGTGTGCAAAGGGGCCCACATTCCAAAGAGCACCTTTAGGATTTCACAGGTCATTTACCTACTTACCACACATTAGGGCCCCTAGAATGCCAGGGCAGTATAACTACCCCTCAAGTGACCCCATTTTGGAAAGAAGACACCCCAAGATATTCCGTGAGGGGCATGGCGAGTTCCTAGAATTTTTTATTTTTTGTCACAAGTTAGCGGAAAATGATAATTATTTTTTATATTTTTTTTTTCTTACAAAGTCTCATATTCCACTAACTTGTGACAAAAAATAAAAACTTCCATGAACTCACTATGCCCATCACGAAATACCTGGGGGTGTCTTCTTTCCAAAATCACTTGTTGGGTAGTTATACTGCCCTGGCATTTTAGGGGCCCGAATGCGTGAGAAGTGGTTTGAAATCAAAATCTGTAAAAAATGGCAGGTGAAATCCTTAACGCTAAATAAAAAGTTCTATGAACTCACTATGCCCATCAGCGAATACCTTAGTGTGTCTACTTTCCGAAATGGGGTCATTTGTGGGGTGTTTGTACTGTCTGGCCATTGTAGAACCTCAGGAAACATGACAGGTGCTCAGAAAGTCAGAGCTGCTTCAAAAAGCAGAAATTCACATTTTTGTACCATAGTTTGTTAACGCTATAACTTTTACCCAAACCATTTTTTTATCAAAGACATGTAGAACAATAAATTTAGAGAAAATTTTATATATGGATGTCTTTTTTTTTTGCAAAATTTTACAACTGAAAGTGAAAAATGTCATTTTTTTGCAAAAAAATCGTTAAATTTCGATTAATAACAAAAAAAGTAAAAATGTCAGCAGCAATGAAATACCACCAAATGAAAGCTCTATTAGTCAGAAGAAAAGGAGGTAAAATTCATTTGGGTGGTAAGTTGCATGACCGAGCAATAAACGGTCAAAGTAGTGTAGGTCAGAAGTGTAAAAAGTGGCCTGGTCATTAAGGGTGTTTAAGCTAAGGGGGCTGAGGTGGTTAATCAATCTGCTTCACACATAGCCTTCCATAATCACAATTTGCTGTTCCAGGGAGAACACAATTTTTCTTACACAATAGGCCACATTTATCATACAAAATAATAAATAAGTCTTTGTTGCCTATAACAACCAATCAGACCTCAACATTCAATTCCTACAGGGCTCTGAAAAGCTGAGCTCTGATTAGATGCTATCGACAGCTAATATTTAATATTAGGCAGTTTGATTTGGAGATATTGGAGGCAGGCTACTTTTTTGTGGGCCACCCTGTAGAATCCAGCTGAAAACTACATGGCTATGTAATCCACCGCTGTTTTCTTACAATTGTTAAAAATTTATATCCCCCCCCCCCCTTCCAATAATCATTTTTGCAGTTTTTTACTGCTCTTACTGGGAATATTCAAAGTGCTGGGTGGGTGACTACTCCCCATGTTCCAGGCCGGGTTTTGCCAGGCATAAAAACCAGCCAGCACTGCCAGGTGAGGAGGATTACCTCTGTCTGACAGTGGAGCTCAGGAGGTCTGTGTGCTGTGAACTGAGGGCTCCTATTGGGATACGCGGCTTGAGCCGGGCTGGAGGGCTCAGACCCCTGTAAGGGCGAACAAGCCGCCTAATGACTGCCTGTGGACTTGACAAGGCAGAACTTGCAACAGGGTGTGAAGTAACACCCAGGAGAAAAGGTGACTGTTTTATATATGAACTTTTCATGTGTGTGAACGATCACCAAGCAACTTGCATTTTTGTTTTGCTTTCACGTGTGAATAAACACTGATGTTTTGAACCAAGAACTTGTACTTTGCCTCTGTGCTTCACTCGCTAATCCTAACTATCAGAGCGAATCCCCATAGTATCCATGATACACAGCTCAAAGAAGAAAATTCATTCTTTAAAGCACAAATCTTCAACTTAATTAATGAGAGAAATCACTGCTACTTGCTTGGGAAAGAAACAAATAGGCCAACCTCTTTAGATTTGTAGCATTTTCTGCAGAGCTAAACAACACTTCTGGTCCGAGACGTTAATGTCAGCATAAAGAAGCAGGTTGATAATGTGCATTGTTTTTTCACTATTACAACTGCCATAGGGCAGGCAGTCCCTTCATCTGACAAACCTGAGAGTGGTGCAGAAAAGTAATTGAGTTCAAGTGATAAATTGGCTTCATGTTTCAAATCAACTTGTCGTCTTGTTCTCACCAGCAAGGTGTGGGAGTCAGAAAAGATTGTGTTTTTCTTAAGCAGAACTATTATTACTTCCTACACACATATGCCCAACCTGACTCTATATTATTCCAGTATTCTGTGTCAGGGGTAATAAACATGGGCCTGTCAGGCAGCGGCTGACAAGTGAACAGTTCTTTACATTCCAAGCAAAACTTTCCATGGCTTCTGTGACATTTTAGTCATTTTTTCATGCACACTTTCAGAATGAAATGTGGAAATAATTAACTATAGTGCAAAAAGGACAGTAAAGACAGGTTCACACAGGCCAGCTTTGGTTGAGTGTTTTCATGGATCTTAACCCCTTCCCAAAGCAGCCATTCAGTTTCCTCCTTTTCGTTTTTACTCTATGCCTTCCAAGAGCCATAAAAAAAAATTATTTTTCCGTTCATCTAGCCATCCTTAAAGGGGTTGTTCCCATGAAAAATATTCTACAGTTTTTAAACCAGCACCTGGATCTGAATACTTTTGTAATTGCATGTAATTAGAAATTTAGCATAGCCACTGAGTTATTCAATGAAATGTGTCTGCATAGCACCAACTACTGTTTTTTTTTTTTCTTATTTCTTTGTCCTGCTCATTGAGAAGGTCGCACATGCTCAGTTTCATCCTTCAACTGCCTCCTGAGCTGTGATAGGGAGAGCATGGACACGCCCCCTTAGCTGCAGCAGAAAAGACACTCCCCTTGAGCTGTCAGCTTGATATAAATTTGGCAGATCAATGAATGGGGAGATCTATGGATCCATGTGAGGTGCAGGGCTGGTTCCAGCTTTGTTAGACAGAGATTGTCATGGGCTATATGATCTCTGATATACATTTTTTACATTATTCATGCAATAACCCCTTTAAAGACACAATATCCGCCATACATATAGAGCAGATATCGTGAAGTGGTTAGGCAGCAAACAGCATAAAGGAAAGACATCGCACATTTGTTGCAGAAATTGCAGCAAATGTCCCATACATGTAAATGGGGGGGGGGGGGGGTTAAAATCTTGAGGCAGACACAGAGGGCAGAGGACCCCTTATTTTGCATAGCTCATCCTTAAACAACTATATAAAAAAAACAACTTAAACAGTCTATTCTTATGTTACAGTCAAAACACAGTTGTTGTACCTTTATTTTGAGAAAGCCACACCAAAGTACAGCAGCAGGGACAGGAACTGATGTGATCTTTGCACAGCACTGCAGAAAATGTTCAGCTGCCATCCAAACACTACATATACTGTTTTTATACAGTTATACTAAGAGGCAGAATTGAGTATTCTGACATATGCCAAGCAGTGGTGTACATAGAGAAGTAAGGGCCCCATATCAAGGATCAAACCAGGCCCAGAACACAGGACAGAAGGATTTCTGCCTAAACCCGTTTCAATGACCTTTGAACCATTTTTCCACTGCCTCATTTGCTAAAAGTTGTTTCTTTAGATGGTAGAGTCCTGACCAAGTTTTCACCTCTAGTAGAGGAGATGATCCCAACTAAGACTGGGCCCCCTCTTGCCCTGGGCCCCATAGCAGTCACATGGTCTGCCACTATGGTAGTTATGCCCCTGAAGCCAAGCATAAAACTGAAGTATACATTTTTTTTTTGCATACGTTTGGCAACTATAGTCTATGGTTATGTCAGTGTATACCTTATGTACTGTATATGTAGAAATTCACCAGACCTATGTTGTCAGCCTAAATGCTAGTTATTAATGCTCCCAATTTGTTTTGCTTTGTTGCCTTTTTTAATAAGCAGCACCCTGAACATGTAGTGTATGTCCATGTTTTTTTTTTTATTAAGAGGAAAAAATTATAATTTAAAAAACTATTGTAATAAAAAAGTTGCCTTCCACCTCAAAAGTGAAATAGGTGTTTCTTAAATTTGGCACTCATTCTGAGGACCATATCTTTCAATCTATTTACCAAACCACTGGCAATAATACATTTAGGAGGTCTGCATGTATGTATGGACAGCAGAACCTATCACACTACCTAACACCCTGCACTGCAACAGCTACACTATATCAGGATATAACCTACACTGACTATCTCCCACTATTTGTATTATATATATATATATATAAGCTATCTAACTATCTATCTAATGTAGTGTGGAAAGCACAGAGCACAGCAATGACACTGCGCTCTCTCTCAGAACTTTTAAAAAAAATTAGAAAATGGCTGCTAGGGAGGTTCTTATATAGTAAGGGGTAGGCAACTTTTCTATTGGTTGCTAGGGATGTTGCTAAGCTCAGACAAAGACATTGCAGCCTTCTCCTTCCCTATTCGAATATTTGCGCCCAACACTAGTTACCATTTAGAGGAATGAACGCTGAAATAATCTCCTTGCATAGAGCTTTCCCTACTGGAAGCTACATGCAAATTTAGTGTTTTCTTGTTGGGAAAATAAGGAGTTCAGCACTAGGCCCCCTCTTCCTGGGCACCATTGCAGTTGCATAGTCTGCCTCCATTGAAGGTACTATTAGGTGCAGTGGGTGTAGAACCACTGTGCCAACTAAGCAGTTTGACTTTGGGCTATTCCTAAGGGTCCATTCACACGTCCGTAAGTGTTTTGCGGATCTGCAAATTGCGGATCCGCAAAACACGGACACCTGCAATGTGCGATCTGCAATTTGCGGATCCGCACATCACAGACACAATAATAGAAAATTCCTTTTCTGGTCCGCAAATGCGGACAAGAATAGGACATGTTCTATTTTTTCCAGTAACTAAATTGCGGATCCCGAAAAAAACGGATCCCGAAAAAACGGATGCGGATCCAGGAAATGTGGATTTGCATCCGTTCCAGCCCCATTGAAAGTGAATGGGTCCGCAAATTGCGGAACGAATGCGGACCCAAATTACGGACGTGTGAATGGACCCTAAGAGTGTTGTCCAGGTGGTCCCTTGGTTATCAACCTTTAACCACGATACCGAGATCTGGTCTTTGCTACAGGGGAGCCACCAGGCTGCCACCTCTTGGAATAGACCCGATGTGGCTGGCAGATGATGATGTTCACTAATATGGTAGATTAATGTCAGTGCTCCTTTTCTAGATTTTATTGAATGAACATGTTCCCTAAACCGAACAAACATTGGATAAATTGGACTGCTTTTTCTATCAAAGAAAACCCACATGGGCATATAATATAGTAAACCACAAAATCTGAGGAACATGTAATAAATTCCTTAATTTCATACCATATCTGATCTAATTGAATATATTTTCATGTATCAACTGCTACAGAGACAGACCTGGCACTGTGCAAGTTGTGATGAGTGCACCTGTTGTGCGGGCAGTCAACTGCTTATAACACATGCCCACCAGCTTGCGGCTGTTGACCGCATGGGCTATACAGTTGATCAGCCACCTCTGGTGTATGTTTAACTTGCAACAGTTCAAACAACATTCTATAAATGATCATTCTATAAATGAACAACATTCTATAAAGGACCGTTCTAACCATACTGTATATTATTGTCTGATCTAAACTCACTATTCACTAACTCATCTCTTAAATGTTTACTCTGTCTGAATGATAGCATGTCAAAAACAAATCATTATGTCTCACATATAAGGATCGCTCATTATACACCAATCAGGATCATTCTCATTATATGCCAATGACTTCTAATCACTAGTGATGAGAGGGGGGTGCCATATTCGATTTTGCGATATTTTGCGAATATTCGAATGAATATTCGTATTATTTTCATCGAATATTCGTAATTATTTTATTTTTCGCGAATAATATGCGATTAAATTAATCGTACGATTTATTTTTTATTTTTGTATAAGGCAACGTTCCTATGACTATGGCTAGGCTAATATGTGTATTTTACGAAATTTCTTAATATTGCTCTAACTTCGTATTTTAGAATATTCGTAATATTCTAAAAGACGAAGTTAGAGCAATATTAAGAAATTTCGTAAAATACACATATAGATTGTAATTCAGCTAATATAGTGCTATAATATATATTTTTTTGCCTCTTCTGCACTTTAGTTTTGGGAAATATGTACACTATTAAAAAAAAAAAGAATATAGCACTATATTAGCTAAATTGCAGTCTATATGTGTATTTTAAGAATATTCTTAATATTGCTCTAACTTCGTCTTTTAGAATATTCGTAATATTCTAAAAGACGGAGTTAGAGCAATATTACGAATATTCTAAAAGACGAAGTTAGAGCAAAATTAAGAATATTCGTAAAATACACATATAGATTGTAATTTAGCTAATATACTGCTAAAGTAATTTTTTTAATAGTGTACATATTTTCCAAAACTGAAGTTCAGAAGAGGAAAAAAAAATAAGACAAAAAAAAAAGGATTATAGCACTATATTAGCTAAATTACAATCTATGTGTATTATACGAAATTTCTTAATATTGCTCTAACTTCGTCTTTTAGAATATTCGTAATATTGCTCTAACTCCGTCTTTTAGAATATTACGAATATTCTAAAAGACGAAGTTAGAGCAATATTAAGAATATTCTAAAATACGAAGTTAGAGCAATAATATTCCACTTTGGCATACTGCTCTCCGACAAGCGTCCCCATCACCATGGGAACGCCTGTGGGTTAGAATATACCATCGGATCTGAGGTTTTACGATCTCAGGGAAAACTCAAATCCGATGGTATTTCCTAACCCACAGGCGTTCCCATGGTGACGGGGACGCTTGTCGGGGTGTTTGTTGTATGCTGAAGTTGATTAAATAACGATTTTGTCATGCGCTCGGGCACACATATTAACCATTACGATTTTTCTGTTGTAATATTCGTGAACTCGAATATTATAACCGAGATTATTGGTTTCGATTAGAATAGGACGGATATTCTAAAATTGAATATACAGCAATATATTCTTTATTTCGAATATTCCGGTCCATCTGAAAACTTGATTCCTTCCAGCTTCAATTCAGTTGCTTGTGGGCCAATGGCTCATTGACCCACAAGCAAGAAGCAGGGAGGAATCATATATTTTCAGATGAAAAAAAATAAATAAAAAATATACGAATATTCGATTTCGCGAATATATGGAACTATATTATAAATATTTGCGAAATCTCGAAATTGCGATATTCGAGAAAAAAAATTGAAATTCGAATATTCGCGCTCAACACTACTAATCACATTGTTCAAGACATCAACCATAGGGTTAAACTGAAAAGACAGCGCAAATCTCCTGTTTTGTTCCTTTTTTCCTCACAGCTCTTTTCTATCAATTGCATAGGCCCTATCATATGCTTCACAAATTACTTCCTTTGGATAACCCCTTGAATATAATCTACTTACAAAAATCTGCATCAGTATTCTTAATACAGCGCAATCTCAAGATTTTCCCATAAGGTACAGTGCTGCCCATAATTATTCATACCCCTGACTTAGTTACTTTTATTCAACCAGCAAGTAATTTTTTATTTATTTTTTTTATTAAAATTTTTTATTTTACAAGGTACAAATATAGATACAGACACGCCTAACAAGGCCCGATGCATGTATAAGGAAGTCAGAATACATTTCACATAGGATACAGCATAAGAACACTTTTTCCATGTTTCTATTACTTATGCATATATATTACACCATTCGAGAATTTACTATGTCAGCGCAAGTAGTGACAAATATGGTTTAGACATAATGAGATATGTTAATGAAAGAAGATGTGAATAGATCACTATGGATAACTTGGGTGTCTAAACTTTTGCCATAGATGCCATTGGCATTGGAATTTTGGGTGATTTCTCGCTTCCCATGAGGAAAGTTCTTCAAAACGGAAGATTTGGTCGACCTTTAGTTTCCATTGCTCTATAGGGGGAGGTGAGGTGGACAACCAGTATTTAGGGATTAATAATCGGGCTGCTATCAATAACTGTTTGAAAAGAAAGGCATAGAATGGACTGCCCTATCTACATCAAGGTTAAGGAGGGCTTTGCTCGCGGATATTTGTATCTTCGTCTTGCAAATTAGATTACCAATCTGAAATATTTCCTTCCACCAGGACATGATGATTGGGCAATCCCACCAAATGTGGAAGAAGGTTCCTCTGTCTTTACCACACCTCCAACATATATCAGAGGCTGTGGAAGAATAGAAAGCTGTAATATCTGGTGTTTTGTACCATCTGGTTAGGATCTTGTACCCGTTTTCCTGTATGCGCACACATCTGGATTGATAGTGCGGAGATGACATTAGATTCGACAGAGTGGAGAAGGGAAATTCCTGTCCCAAATCCTTTTCCCAGTGCCGGATAAACGCCGGTTTGGTGAGGATTGAAGGATTGTTAAGTCTTCTGTAAAGTTGTGAGATTAGTTTCCTTGGGGGGGTAGGGTCTGAAATGAGAACTTCTGACCATAGCAAAGGGCGGAAAAGGTCGCTCCTTGAGATATGTTGTGAGAGGTAGGCGTGTACGTATGATGTGGGGGAGATATGTAGGCAGTCGGTATTGAAGATTTTTTGGAACTCTTTGAGCTGGAGTATAGAACCATTGTGATCAAAGAAGGAAAGGATTGGGGTAGATGATTCCCTCAATTTCTTTGGCGTACATTCAGTTACTGCGGGTAATGCTGTCCCCAGGATATCACTGATTGAGAGAAATGGAGAAGGGAAGGGTATTGAGCAGTGAGAGGATTGAAACCATTTCCATGCATTCATAGTGGCTTGAATAACCGGATATGGTGAGGAAGGTAAATTACATGTGCTTCTGTTAGCTAACAAAAGGGATCTAAATGGTTTATTTATCAGCTCTTGCTCTATCGCAACCCAGGGTTTTGCATTACCAGGCCTAAGCCAATCTATTGTTCTAGACAGTAATACTGCCTTTCCATACAACTCTGGGTCTGGCAATGCAATGCCTCCCAAGCACTTAGAACGTGATAACAGCTCATAGGACAATCTAGGTTTCTTTCCTCCCCAAATAAACGATCGGAATAGTTTCTTCAGAGAGTTATAGTAGGTTTTGGGAACTGGGATGGGCAGGACCTGTTGTAGATAGGTAAGGCGGGGGAGTATCAACGACATCAGCAGGTTTTTCCTGCCAAACCATGAGACGGTAGGAATATCTAGTTTACCTATGCTATGGGAAATATCGTTTAGTAATGGAGAATAGTTTAAAGAAAATAGTTCAGAGGTCTTAGGGCTAATTTTAATCCCTAAATATGTTATGGTAGGAGATGACCAATTGAAGGGGGAGTCTCTTTTTAAGCTTCTTTGAATTGATTGGGGGATTCCTATACAGATTACCAATGATTTCTGTTTGTTGATTTTAAAGTTGGAAAAGGAACTATAAGTGTCTAAATGTTTTTGAATTGCAGACAGTGATTCCCTAGGGTTGGATGTCATGATCATGATATCATCCGCAAAGGCGGCAACTTTGTGATCTGTACCTCCCAGTGTCACTCCTCGGATTCCTGGATCAGCTCTCAATTTTAGGAGAAGTGGTTCCAGTGCCAAAACAAGGGGGACAAGGGGCACCCCTGCCTAGTACCGTTCTGTATAGAGAAGGGGTCTGATAAGTCGCCATTAATCAGGACAGAGGCCGAAGCTTGAGCATACATTGCAAAAGTTGCCTGTACAAAGGGATCAGGTAGGCCAAATCGGTATAGGATGCGTTGCAGAAAAGACCAGCTAATTCTGTCGAACGCTTTTTCTGCATCCGTGCTTAGCAGTAGGAGAGGTCTTGATCGAATAGTGGAGAATTGCACTATATTTAATACTCTAGCCGTATTGTCCCTACCTTCTCTACCTTTGATAAAGCCCACCTGATCCCCGTGTACTAATGAGGGGAGGAAAACTGAAAGATGGTTGGCCAATAGTTTCGCCAATAATTTAAGATCAATATTGAGGCGGGAAATAGGTCTGTAGTTAGCACACTGCTTGGGGTCTTTCCCTTCTTTAGGGATCAAAGTAATGTGGGCTTGCGTCATGTCCCTGGAGAGCTTTTCCCCTTGTAACGATGAATTACATACTGTGAGTAAGTACGGAAGTAAGCATTTTTGATATGTTCTATAATATTGAACTAGTAAGCCATCCGGGCCTGGGCTTTTGCCAGAAGGAGTCTGCTTTAATGCAGCCGTTAATTCCTCCAGAGTGAAAGGGGAAGCCAGTTTCTGTTTCTGGTCTTCAGAGATAGCTGGTAAAGAGAGCGAATCCAGGAAGGAGGTAAGGGCAGTTGTCTGGTTCTCAGCAGCAAGTAATTTTTTGACAGGAAATGACATAGGTGTCTCCCAAAAGATAATAAGACGATGTACAAGAGGCATTATTGTGGGAAAAAAAAAAAATTCTCCGCTTTTATTTACATTTGAGCAAAAAGTGTCCAGTCCAAAATTATTCATACCCTTCTAAATAATCAATAGAAAAGCCTTTATTGGCTATTACAGCAATCAAACGCTTCCTATAATTGCAGACCAGCCAATAAATAAAATCTATAAATGGGGCATTTTTTCTTGCCTGTTGCTTTAGGCCTCATGCACACGACCGTTGTTTTATTCCGTGCCCGTTGCGCCGTCTTTCGTAATTTTCTGTGGACCCATTCAGTGCTTTTTTTGTTGTTGCTGCACCAAAAACGCAGGTCAGCCACAAAGTGTGGCAGCACCCTAAAGGGGATACTCCAAATACTGGTCCAGTAAAAAAACAGATAAGTAAGAACCAGATCTGCACTACACCATTCAAACAACACAATCTCCACTACATTGCTAGACTTGTAGTCCGCCAGATACATCTCGGGTGGTGCTCTATACCGCTTCAGAATAGCATATATACAGGTGAAACTCGAAAAATTTGAATATCGTGCAAAGTTAATTTATTTCAGTAATGCAACTTAAAAGGTGAAACTAATATATGTGATAGACTCATTACATGCAAAGCGAGATATTTCAAGCCTTTATTTGTTATAATTTGGAAGATTATGAAACCCCAAAGTCACAATTTTGAGGTACCCTTTGCTCAGGGGATATGGATTAATTAGCTGACTAGAGTGTGACACTTTGAGCCTAGAATATTGAACCTTTTCACAAAATTCAAATTTTAAGCTGCATTAATGCAATTCCTTTTAATTTGTATTACTGAAATAAATGGACTTTTGCACGATACTCTAATTTTTCGAGTTTCACCTGTACATAGGAATTAAAATAGAAGAAAGGAATATCCGTATGGCACTCACCATTAAAATCACAGAGATGTCTTTATTGAATCAAATCCATAAAAAGTGTACCACATACACATGGGTGCCGGATAGCAGCTTTCTTCTCATAGATTGGCATGACGGCCATTTTGCATCTGACGAGACGCATTTTCTGGCAGGATGACTGTGTAAATCACTATACATTGTAATATAGTATAGGCCAAACAATTGCAGGTTTTATTTTTTATTTATTTTTTATTATTATTTGAGAGTGCCATTATTTCCATGAGAGGTTATACATACAGTACAGACCAAAAGTTTGGACACACCTTCTCATTCAAAGAGTTTTCTTTATTTTCATGACTATGAAGGCATCAAAACTATGAATTAACACATGTGGAATTATATACATAACAAACAAGTGTGAAACAACTGAAAATATGCCATATTCTAGGTTCTTCAAAGTAGCCACCTTTTGCTTTGATTACTGCGTTGCACACTCTTGGCATTCTCTTGATGAGCTTCAAGAGGTAGTCACCTGAAATGGTCTTCCAACAGTCTTGAAGGAGTTCCCAGAGATGCTTAGCACTTGTTGGCTCTTTTGCCTTCACTCTGCGGTCCAACTAACCCCAAACCATCTTGATTGGGTTCAGGTCCGGTGACTGTGGAGGCCAGGTCATCTGGCGCAGCACCCCATCACTCTCCTTCATGGTCAAATAGCCCTTACTTTCAAAGTTTTCCCAATTTTTCGGCTGGCCACTCGTTTTTCTTTACTTAGCTGCTTTTTTCTTGCCATAATACAAATTCTAACAGTCTATTCAGTAGGACTATCAGCTGTGTATCCACCTGACTTCTCCTCAATGCAACTGATGGTCCCAACCCCATTTATAAGGCAAGAAATCCCACTTATTAAACCTGACAGGGCACACCTGTGAAGTGAAAACCATTTCAGGGGACTACCTCTTGAAGCTCATCAAGAGAATGCCAAGAGTGTGCAAAGCAGTAATCAAAGCAAAAGATGGCTACTTTGAAGAACCTAGAATATGACATATTTTCAGTTGTTTCACACTTGTTTGTTATGTATATAATTCCACATGTGTTAATTCATAGTTTTGATGCCTTCAGTGTGAATCTACAATTTTCATTTTGGTCTGTACTGTACATAATATAAAACACAGGTACAGTGAGCATGAATTTATCAAAAGACTGGTACAGAGAGGACTATACGCATGAGAGCTTACATTCTACAAGGGAAAGGGCAAGGACACAGTAGGTGAGGCGAAAACAAAAAGTTTAAAAAATATGGGGGAAAAAACGTAACCATTGAGCATGGACTTCGATCTGAATTTCAGGATAAATTTGATTCACCGCAAAGCAAAATTTCCTTGTGCTTCGTGGTAGCAAATCGATTTTACCTGAAATAGTGTAAAAAAAATTAAAAAATCATACTTACCTCATCCATTTCCTCGTGATGGGCCGGCCGCCACCTTCTTGCTTGATTATCTTGCACAAAATACTGTGCGCGGTGACGTAGGACGTCACCATGCCAGCCAATGTGATGACGTGATGAGATTTCTCGCCAGATCTTCAATCAAGATTGTGGCGGCTGGCCTGTTGCGAGCAAATGGATGAGGTAAGTATGATTTTTTTACTATTACTATAAGATGACACGATCAACTATGAACGTGGCATCTGAGAGGAAAAAGGATTGGGAGCGGCACAAACACTGAATCATATTTTTTTGAACACTTCGCTTATCTCTAGTCATTCCATCTTCTAATATATATAGTTGAGTGAATGTGTATGTGTGTGTGTGTGTGTATGTCCGCTAAAGGAATCCGCACCGTCACATTTACAATCACGAAATTTGGCACACAGGTACATCAGGTGTCCGGGAAGGTTTTAGACCAGGTCTCCGCTCTCTAGGACGTACCGTTCCTGAGATGTTCCCAAAAAATGCATTAGCCAATAGAAGCTTGGTCACATGACCCTTATCAGCCAATAGAAGCTCACAGGTCCTCCAGTCTCCACATACACGGTTTTACTCCAGGTTTCCATAACAACCCAGCCATTTATCTTCACTGATATAGAAGGGCTTTAAAGGAAATCTGTCACCAGGATAATCGCTATTGAAGTAAAGCCATGGCCTAATAGCACTTAGTACCTTATTTCAAGATGTGCCTTTGTTCCAGCAATAGATGTTTTTATCCTCTGAAAATTCAGTGCCCAGAGGGGCGTCACTCTTGCAGGAAGGAGCCCAGACACTCCCCCTGTCACAATGTGTCCACCCTCAAAAGACTTAAAACCCCACCCCATTTCCCGCTAATCACGCCCCCAATCTGGTTAGGTCACGCCCCTCCCACTCCTGAGCCGATGGGGATTAAAAAAATGAAGGTAAAAATAGACTTCTGTCAGCTGCAGGGGTTGGAGGGAGCGTGATTTTCTCCCTGCAGCTTACACTCGTGCTGCTCTCTTAGAGTGAGCTGTTCAAAAGGACACGCCCATGATCCGGTTACGCCACACCCCCTCCCACTCCTCAGCTGACTGAGATTGAAAAAATGAAGTTAAAAATCAACTTCTAGGTCCCGATAAACCACACCCACATCTGGTTAGACCACGCCCCCTCCCACTTCTGAGCCGACGGGGATTGAAAAAATGAAGGTAAAAATCCACTGCTGTCAGCTGCAGGGGTGGGAGGGAGTGTATCCTTCTCCCTGAAGCTCACACTCAGACAGCACAGTGCTGCTCTCTTAGAGTGAGCTGTTCAAATGGACACACCCCTGATCCGGTTAGACCATGCCCCCTCCCACTCCTCAGCTAACTGAGATTTAAAAAAGGAAGCTAAAAATCAACTTCTAGGTCCCGATAAGCCACACCCAGATCTGCTTAGGCCACGCCCCTCCCACTCCTGAGCGGACGGGAATGGAAAAAATGAAGGTAAAAATCTACTTCTGTCAGCTGCAGGGCTGGGAGGGAGGGTGACTTTCTCCCTGCAGCTCACACTCAGACAGAACAGTGCTGCTGTCTTACAGTGAGCTGTTCAAAAGGACATGCCCCTGATCCAGTTAGGCAACGCTCCCTACCACTCCTGAGCCGACGGGTATTAAAAAAATGAAGGTAAAAATCAACTGCTATCAGCTGCAGAGGTGGAAGGGACTGTGACTTTCTCCCTGCAGATCACACTCAGACAGCACAGTGCTGCTCTCTTAGAGTGAGCTGTTCAAAAGGACACGCCCCCGATCCAGTAAAGGCCACTGTTAAGGGGGCGGGCTCCTGTGGAGGTCACTGTCAATGGGGTAGTATGCTATGAAAGTCACTGTTAAAGGAGAAGGCTGCTGTAAAGGTCAAAGTTAAGGGGGTGGGCTGCTGTGGAGGTCCAATTTTAAGGGATGGGGCACTGTGGGTGGGGTCAGTGTTAAGGGGTGGGGGGCTGTGGAGGTCACTGTTTTGGGGGCGTGGTGCTGTAGATGTCACTGTTATAGTGGATAGTGTTGATATCTTTTAACGACACACACAAACATTAAATGAAATAGATAAACATAATTGTTATTGCCGATATTAAATTAATCCACTATTTAACCCACACAGTGAATGCCTTAAAAAAGAAAATCCCCAGAGCCAGAATTGTGTTTTTTTTTGTTCTCTAAATAAGAAACTGAACAAAAAATTATCAAAAGGTTGCATGTATTCCAAAATGGTATCAATAAAACTATAGCTCACCCTGCAAAGAACAATCCCTCATACAACTGCTGGCAAAAAAAAATAAGTTATGGTTGGAATATGGCGACACAAAGTGCTCTTGTTTTGTTATTAAATAAAAAGCTTTTTAATTTTTTAAAAGATGAGAGACACTTTATTGTCGTTTCACTGTACAAGAAGTGCAGGAAACGAAATTACCAGCATACAATTCAAGTTAAAAGAGAATAAAGATTAAACAGACTGAACAACACACAATCTTTGTATCTAGTGTTGAGCAAATCGAAGCATCCAAAGCAGAATTCGATCCAAAGTTTAGGAAAAATTATTTGCCACAAAGCTGAATTTTCCGTTACGTCCTAACCAGCAGCACAAGTGGGGAGTTCTCCCCTGTGAAACTAGTAGGACAGGTAGAATTTTTGATGACAATAAATTTCCTACCAAGTAATAATTAAATAATTAGTAAAACCCACCCCTATAAAGGGCAGACTGCCCATAATTCAGTGCTTTTTTTCTCTGTCCCTGTGGACAGTAGGACAGGTCACTTTAAAAATACTTTTTTTCTTTTGATCGATTTTTTCCTACCGCTTGTCTCATGGTTCTACCTTGTGGCCATAAAGTCGCTCCGGTCCCCTCTGCTCATCGTTGCGATCCGCCGCACGTTGCACCTGCGGTAGTGGCAGTACAGGCTACAGGGGCGGAGCCTATCGGCGCTCGGCCACCTACAGGGCTTGGGTCGCTGGCGTCTCTTCGCCGGCTCCTGCTGCATGCTGCATGCGGCTCCTGCTGCATGCTGTTTCGGCCAGCGGTATTAAACTTAAAACGCAAGTGTATTTTAGTTTTATGAACCCTGCAGGCTGCATATTTTGTAATATAAAATATGTATATATGTTTTAAAAGCTTATATTCCCAGGGGAAAGATAAAGTGAGGCGGTGCTATCACAGAGGGGGCCGATCTAAGGTTAGGGGTGGAGCTATCCACCTATATAAGTCAACAACAAGAGGAGCACTTCCTCTTTCTGAGAAGAGAGCTAAGGCTACAGTTCTAGTACTACTACTGAGAGCTAAAGCTACAGCCTGTGGCTATTACTACTAAACTGAAAATGTATTTTCAGATGGCATCTCCTAACGGTGATCAGCGCGGTAAATCCGCCCACAAGCAGAGACATTTAGTCTGCGCTTCCTGTGAGATTACAATGCCGGACTCCTACGAGTACAATCGGTGTCCATCATGTAGTCCCCCTCTGTCGCAACCCACTGCAAGCGACATGTTTGGGTGGATGAAGGACTTCATGGGAAATTCTATTTCCGAAATTAAAAGCGCCCTCGCCTCAAAGAGACCAAGAGAATCATCTCCGGGTCCGATGCCTATGCTGGAAGCAATCTCCGTGGACGACCATTCCTCTTCTTCCTCTGACGACGAAGATTCACTATTCCTGTTCCCAGCTGAGAAGACTCAATGGCTTTTACGCTCCATCCGGTCAAGGGACCGTGATGTTGAGCAAAGGGAAGCTCCGCCGTCCACCTCTAGGGAGTTAAGAACCTTCAAGGTGGACGAAAACCTTAAGCGTTTTATGCTTACGGAATGGAAACATCCAGAGAAGGGTCCAGTCCTCAATAAGAGGTTTAAACTCATGTTTCCCCTCCAGGAAACGGAATCTGACCTTTGGGTACCGCCTCCAAAGGTTGACATGGTGAAATCTAAACTGTCCAAAAGGACCCTAGTCCCGTCAGATGACGGTAGTAATCTTCAGGACCCGTTAGACCGAAAGGTCGAATGCACCATAAGGGGAAATTATTCTGCTGCTGCAGCCTCCGCGTCAATAGCTGTCGCCTCCTCTGAGACCGCAGACTTTGTACGTTCCCGCATCTTAAGAATTCAGGCTGACCTAGAGGCCGGAGTAGCCAGAACGGACATTCTGGACCAATTTAAGACCCTCCCATTGGGAGCGGATTTTCTGTTTGACGCCTCTGCGCAGCACTTGAAACTGGCTGCAAAAGGTATGGCGCTTTCTTCTGCCAGCCGTAGGCCCATTAACACCTCCAAATTTAACTTATGTGGCCTACCCTATGAGCCAGGAAGGCTTTTTGGTTCTGAGCTAGATAAGCTCATGGAAAGCTTGGCAGATAAGAAAGGGAAAAATCTCCCTCAACAGTCCTTTCGGGGTCGCAGTAGGTCCAGAAATACAAGACATCAGGGCCCCTCGAGATCCCAGAGGCGTCAGGCGTCCTCCAGACGCGGACGCGGTTGTGGTAGAGGCAACGAACGTAAGGCAGACCTATGACTCTCCCGCTTACCTTCTCCCTTCCCCTCCAGACCCTCCGTGCAATCCTCCGGTCGGAGGTCGTTTAAGTTTTTTTCAGCAGACCTGGCTGCAAGAGATCCCGGACCAGTGGGTCCTAAATATAATTTTGTTCGGTTACACAATAGATTTCGTGTCTCCCCCTCAGGAGAAATTTGTGTTAACCCGGCCTTTACCACAAATCAAACAAAAGATCCTAGAGGACGCAGTCCTCCTTTACATTCACAAAAAAGCCCTAGAGGAGGTTCCCTCCCACGAACGAGGGCGAGGGGTGTATTCCCCCATATTTCTAGTCCCAAAGCCTTCAGGAGACTGGCGCATGATAATAGATCTGCGCTACCTAAATCGCTTCATAAGGCAGACTCGCTTCAGAATGGAGACCATCCGTTCCTTAATCAATATTCTAAATCCCGGAGACCTCATGGTCACCATAGATCTAAAGGACGCTTATCTTTATGTCCCTATTCATCCAACTCACCGAAAGTTCCTAAGAGTTGCGGTCTCCATAAAAGGTGTGGTAAAGCATTACCAGTTTGCTGTTCTACCCTTTGGCATCTCTTCCGCTCCCCACACCTTTACCAAGGTTGTGGCTCCGGTTGTTGCCAAGCTCAGGCTTCAAAGGACTAGAAATCGTGCCATATCTAGACGACTGGCTCTTAAAAGCTGCGTCTCTAGACGTACTTCAGACCCATCTTCATCTGGCTTTTCAGACTCTCCAGCGGTTAGGCTGGCTGATAAATTGGGAAAAGTCCCAGATCCTGCCTTCCACTTCCAGGGTATTCCTGGGGTTTATAGTGGATTCTCAAAGGATGACTCTCTCTCTCTCCCCAGAAAGGAGAGATCGAGTCATAAGAGCCGCTCAGTTTCTCATGGCACCTCGTCGAGTGTCCATCAGAACACTTATGAAGATGTTGGGCCACATGTCAGCATCTGCAGAAGCAGTTCCTTAGGCCCTTTGGCACCTCTGTCCACTTCAAGAGGAAGTGTTAGCAGTCTAGAACCACAACCCCAAAGGGTTGGACATGACTCACTCCCTGTCTGTCAAAGTCCGGTCCTCACTCAAATGGTGGAGGAACCTATTAGATGGGAGGTCCTTGATTCAACCTCTTTGGTTCACGTTGACCACAGACGCCTCCCTTCTAGGTTGGGGAGCCCATCTGGAAGACAGTCCAGTGCAAGGTATCTGGACTCCACAGGAGAGGCTTCTCTCGTCCAATATGAGAGAACTAAGAGCTGTACGTCTAGCTCTTTATTACTTTGCTCCTCTCATCCGCGGAAAGGCGGTGAGAGTCCGTTCGGACAGCATGACTGTGGTTTCTTACATCAACAGACAGGGAGGTACAAGATCTCAACCTCTTCTCCACAAAGTTGGTCTAATTCTCTCTTGGGCAGAGCCCAGTCTATCCCACCTATCCGCGGTTCACATCAGGGGAGATCTCAACATAGTTGCAGATCGACTCAGTCGGGGCCTACCAGTTCCAGGCGAATGGTCACTGAACAGAGACATCTTCTCCCAGATCACTCTACGTTGGGGTATTCCAGAGGTCGACTTGATGGCGACCCGGTTGAACGCAAAGGTGGACAAGTTATGCTCCCTCTACAAGGAGGAAAACCCCTTGGCGATAGACGCTCTGTCCATTCCATGGAGGTTCAGGCTGGCATACATATTCCCTCCACTTTCCATGATACCACGGGTATTGACGAAAATCAGACAAGACCAGACCCCGGTCATTGCAATAATACCATTCTGGCCAAAGAGGTCTTGGTTCACCCAGCTCATGAAGATGAGTCAGGGCATATATTGGAGACTTCCCCTAATGCAGGACCTTGTGTATCAGGACACAGGCCCCTGCCTAGATCTGAGGAAACTCAATCTGACAGCCTGGAGATTGACAGGCCCCTACTAGAAGCTAGAGGGCTTTCTGCGGAGGTCTTGAGAACTATTTCACACTCCTGTGCGCAGTCTACAAACAAGGCGTACTCAAGAATTCACAAGATTTTTCTTCAGTGGTGTGCTGTTAAAGAGGTAGTACCCTCAGATCCTCCTCTTTCAGCTATTTTACAATTCCTGCAGGACGGCCTGGACAAGGGTCTAAGCCTGTCTACTCTCAGAGTCCACATCAGTGCTCTCTCTGCCTCTTTAGGTAGACCATTATCTCAAGACCCCCTACTCAGGAGGTTCCTCAAGGGAGCCGAAAGATTAAAACCTAGAATCCTGAGACCTATCCCTGAATGGGATTTATCCATTGTTTTAAAGGGGCTATCCTCTCCCCCCTTTGAACCCTTAGAGAATGTAGACCTTAAGTTTCTATCCTTAAAGGTCACATTTTTACTGGCCATAACATCGGCCAAAAGGATTGGAGAATTACAGGCCCTAGCCACCACTGAGCCTTATACCCTCTTTCTCCAGGACTCTGTCCTGTTGATATTTCTACCGACCTTTGCTCCTAAGGTTCCCTCATTCGGTAACCGAAATCAGACAATCTCCCTGCCAGTCCTATGTCCTACTCCATCATCTCCTGAAGAGGAAGCCCTTCACTCCTTGGACATTTCCAGAAATCTAAAAATCTACCTGGACAGGACTGCGAACTTTAGGAAATCGGAAAACCTACTGCTCTCCTTTTCTGGTAAAAGCAAAGGTCTAAAAGCCTCCAAACCCTCTCTAAGTAGATGGGTAAAGGAGGCAATCCGGGAAGCCTTTTTATCCCAAGGCTTGGCTCCTCCATCCTTTGTCACCGCCCACTCCACGAGGGCAATATCTACTTCTTTTGCTGAAAGAAATCTCGTTCCACTTGAACAGATTTGTGGTGCGGCTTCCTGGAGCTCCCACAGCAACATAGTAACATAGTACATAAGGCCGAAAAAAGACATTTGTCCATCCAGTTCGGCCTGTCATCCTGCAAGTTGATCCAGAGGAAGGCAAAAAAACCCTGTGAGGTAGAAGCCAATTTTCCTCACTTTAGGGGAATAAAAAATTCCTTCCCGACTCCAATCAGGCAATCAGAATATCTCCCTGGATCAACGACCCCTCTCTAGTAGCTATATCCTGTAATATTATTACACTCCAGAAATACATCCAGGCCCCTCTTGAATTCCTTTATTGTACTCACCATCACCACCTCCTCAGGCAGAGAGTTCCATAGTCTCACTGCTCTTACAGTAAAGAATCCTTTTCTATGTTTGTGTACAAACCTTCTTTCCTCCAAACGCAGAGGATGTCCCCTCGTCACAGTCACAGTACTGGGGATAAATAGATGATGGGATAGATCTCTGTACTGACCCCTGATATATTTATACATAATAATTAGATCTCCCCTCAGTCGTCTTTTTTCTAACGTGAATAACCCTAATTTAGATAATCTTTCAGGGTACTGTAGTTATTACTTTAGTTGCCCTCCTCTGGACCCTCTCCAGCTCTGCTATGTCTGCCTTGTTCACTGGAGCCGAGAACTGTACACAGTACTCCATGTGTGGTCTGACTAATGATTTGTAAAGTAGTAGGAATATGTTCTCATCACGGGCATCTATGCCCCTTTTGATGCAACCCATTATCTTATTGGCCTTGGCAGCAGCTGCCTGACACTGTTTTTTGCAGCTTAGTTTGCTGTTTATTAAAATTCCTAGATCCTTTTCCATGTCAGTGTTACTGAGTGTTTTACCATTTAGTATGTACTATCTTCCCATCCTTTAACGTAGCACTTTCATTAGACACTATCGCCTAGACTCTGTAACGGGGTTCCGAGGGTGCACTCGGTCCCCCATTGCCCGCAGACCTGTTGCTTAGCTTTGGGAATGAGGATCTGTGTTTGACCTCATTCCCAGGGCGGCTTTACTAGCTGGGTGGCTCCCTGCTCCTAGTCTGCCTTGAGCGCCGAGCTGATCACTCGGTGCTTGACTGGTTGGTCTGTCGGTCATGTGACGCTGGCCACGTCACATGACCCTCACTCTCCACTATAAATACAGGCAGCCTGCTGGCCACAGGTTGCCTGTTAATTTAGGTTCCACCTGTGATTTGGTCTTTCCTGGCGTACTTACCTCCTGCTGAATTCCTGACGATCCTCTGCCTGCTCCTTGTGTACTTTGCTGCTATCCTGGTATTCTGACCCCAGCCTCCTCCTGACGTTCCTCTGCTGACTCCTTTGGTACTTCACGTCTCTCCTGGTATTTATGACCCCGGCTTCTCCTGACAATTCTCTGCTTGCTCCATTTGTACTTTGTAGTTTTCCTGGTATTGACTCGGTCCGTTCACGTCCTGTTGTTTGTCTGTCTGTCATCCCTGCACTTATTCCAAGTTAGGGATTGCCGTCCAGTTGTCCCCTGTCATTAGGACTCGCGAGGCAAGTAGGCAGGGCCAGGGGTAAGGGTGGAGCGCAGTGGTCACTTCCCTCCCCCCTGTGTGTGTGTGTACGCGACCGTTACAGACTCTAGGCGTTCGGAGGGGGTAACATTCGGACGTACCATTCTGTCTGCTGCCCTCTCATAAAAAAATAAAATAAATAATAATAATAGGATTATACCTGGGAAAGGCCCTCCCAATTTGTTGGGTTACTTGCTAGGTCCCCACTTGTGCTGCTGGTTAGGACGTAAGGGAAGCGTTAATTTTTAACGTAAATTTGTTTTCCCTTAGTCCTAACAGCAGCACACAAATTTTCCACCCTTGTTGTTTCTACTTGTTATAAAAGCACTGAATTATGGGCAGTCTGCCCTTTATAGGGGTGGGTTTTACTAATTATTTAATTATTACTTGGTAGGAAATTTATTGTCATCAAAAATTCCACCTGTCCTACTAGTTTCACAGGGGAGAACTCCCCACTTGTGCTGCTGTTAGGACTAAGGGAAAACAAATTTACGTTAAGAATTAACGCTTCTCACTCTTCATGGTAACTAATCATTTTTCCTAAAATGGCGGTTAAGTTGTTTTAGAAAGAACGAAAAAAAAATATAAACTCACCTGATCCACTTGCACTCCACTCCTCTCACGTCACCACATGGTCACACTGGGAGCGCATGATGAGGAGTAGTGATGGACAAACATCTGCCAAAACGGTTCACGCGAACGCGATCAAATGTTCGCGGCGAGTACCATTCATTTTAATGGCAGGCGAACCTGAAAAACCTTCAGCTCATATTTGCAGCCAAGAAATAATTACTAAAAGTGCACAAATAGTCCCACAACATGGACAGTGAAATACCACATGTGGTATTCGAATTAGCGATCTCCATTCATTATTTTTTTCAATGCAAAATATCAGCAATATCATTTTCGCGTACGCGCATGCGCAAATGCACTATACAGTACCCAAATGCACTATAAAGAAAGTATATTGGTATATAACACCCCGCTTCAATCAGTTTTTTTGGGGGGGCGACTGGTATATCACACCAGTAGAAATTATTTGTTGCAATAACGCTTGTCCCTCTATATACCTGCAGTATCGCAGCAGAACCGCACACAACTGCCGCACAATACAAATGCACTATAATATACTTTCTAACATAGAAAGTATATTATAACATTGTACAAGGAAGGGAATGCAAAAATCACAGCAGGAGAGTTGTATTTCTTTTTTCCATGAGTTAATTTATTTCTTAGGAAAAAGCGGCAATGTATATGCACAAACGTTTTCGGCCTTATAAGGCCTTCGTCAGGTACTAGAAAAGTAATTGTGGCAAAAATCAGTCCATATATACATGATTGTCAGTTTACATGTTATATAGTTAACACAAGGTACATCCGTTACAACAAAATCGCCATCTTTTTCTTTTTAGTAGAAAACAATGTACGCTGGTAAATCTACTATGACATTCATATCTGTTGAATAGGTTATAAGGAAAACGTCCACCATAAGTTTCTTTAAAAAAAAAAAAAAATCACAGATTGCCTAATAACAGCTCAAGTTACAGAATAATTGCATCCTATGATGACAGAGTATGTAAAACGTTCTTATAATGCATTACATTTCTTAAAATCGGGCCAGAAAGAGAAACTGATAGCTATGATAACTGTAGTATTCTATTGTATTGTCTTACCTATGCCGCGAGAGGTGAAAGGATGATAGTAGATAAGGAGAAGGAGCGCTCCGGCCGCCTCACAGTATATCTGTCTCTGTGAGTCTGACATCCCAGTCCCGCTTTTTAGCATGCTCGCGGCACCGGGAGGACGGCCGTCTCTGAGGGAGGAAGTTCCATGTTAGCGGAAAAGGGGTGGTGGAACGCATAATGCATTCCAACTGACAGGAAGTGGAGACTATGTGCGCTCCAAAGACCGGAAATGACGCCGGTGAAGCGCACTGGACAGTAACTAATACAGAAAAACTATTATCTATAAGGAAAGAACGAAATTTTGAAAAAGGATACCTCCTGCGGCATGATCCCAAGGGATCTATCTAGTATACCTGTGGGAATGGTGAAAAGCATAGAGATTAGTATTTGGAAAAATAGCAGCTGGATAGACTATGGCCATATGTAAATTCTGATAATATGGCAATCGCTGACACTGTGGTAATCCACACTTTGCAATAATTTTCCAATGTAATTAGTTGTAACCATCAAATCATAGTTATCTCAACTGTAATAATTGTAAAATCATGTTATCTCCTGAACCGTCACACACAGGTGAGAAGTCACATAAACGCATAAAGTTCATATTCTCTATTCAGTCCTTTGGGAGACAGGGTTTGTAGAGTATGAATCCAGAATGCCTCCCTGTATTTCAGCATCCTGGATCTATCTCCCCCTCTTCTCGGGGGTAACACATGTTCAATGATTTGAAATTTCAATTGTGAAATGTTATGATGGACTTGATCAAAATGATATGGGAATGGTAGTAGCAAATTCTGACGGCGTATTGTGGACTTATGTTGACATATTCTGTCTCTGATTGTTTGTGTGGTTTCGCCTACATACATTAGGCCGCAGGGACATTTAATGGTGTACACTACGTAATCTGTCTCGCAAGTGAAGTAGCCTTGAATTTTGTACGGTTTGCCTGTGTGTGGTTGAGAAATGATTGAGCCTTTTTGTACATTACTACATTGTGCACAATGTAAGCATGGAAAAGTGGCGGTTTTATGAGTCTGAAAAAATTGTTGTCTTGGATGTGATCTTGATGGGCCTATGTCTGCTCTGATAAGAAAATCCTTGATGTTTTTAGGTCGGCGATTGCACTGGAGAATGGGGTTCCTGAATTCCTCAATTTCCGGAAAGGCCTTTCGTAAGAGGGGCCAATGGGACTTAATTATATTGATCACTTTTTGAGCATTGGGATGGAATTTGTGGACAAAGGCAAGGCGTTTGTCATTTGTAATAAGTCTGGTTTTCCCTTTTGTCGGGATATGTAAAGTTTTTGAAGGATAGCCCCTTTCTCTAAAGCGGTTTTTCATCTCTGTTTCCCGTTCCTTCCTAAGTAGGGGATCAGTAACTATTGTCTGTACTCTTTCGAGATCACATCCAAGACAACAATTTTTTCAGACTCAGAAAACCGGCACTTTTCCATGCTTACAAGTATGACCGCAGGATATTCGTAATCCAAATGGGCTGTCAGCAGAGAATGCCCACCTGTCAGCGCCTTTTAAACTGTGCCAGAAATCGCGCCTGTAGCCCTGTAACGCCCCTCTTCCGGTCACGTGACTCCGGTGAAAGGAAGTCACGTGTCCGGTGGAACGCAAGGAAGTGAGCGTGCGTTCCAGGACGATGCGATCTGGAGTGCGTGGCGCCAGGGAATGACGTCACACATCATGTGACCAGGCACATGATCGGGAGAGAGCCGACTGCAGAGCGCATCACAACCAGAGGCCACGCCCACAGGCTGAGCGCCGGAGAGGGAGCGGTTATATGTATAAACGGGGGGCGGGAGTAGGTACAAAGCAACCTTGTTGTCACAAGGTATATGTGGACCAACAGGGTGGCGATTGGGGCCCATAGTTAGAGGGATCCCCTAGTAACAAAAGATAACACAATACCGAACTATTACAGGCAGGCTCTAGGAGACACCAGCCCCAGGGAAGAGATAACTGGCAGGGTGCCAGGTGAGAGCATAGGGATAAGGAATGGGTAGAGGAAAAGAGAAATTCAAATAAAACAACCGAAGTGTAACTGCTCATTTAAGCCCATGGGGGCCATGGTTTTGAGGTAGTAAATCCAGCGTGTTGTTGTGGGAGTTAATAGGCCTGGTTTGGGAGTTAATAGGCCTGGTCGTCGAACTTGGCCTTCATTGTTTTTTCCAAATATTATTGTACAAGGAAGGCAATCCATTAGAATATACATAAAGATAAAACGTAAACTTTAATAATCTTACTATGAGGGTCCATTCACACGTCCGTAAGTATTTTGCGGATCCGCAAAACAAGGACACCAGCAATGTGCATTCCTTAATTTGCGGACAGCACATCGCTGGCACTATAATAGAAAATGCCTAATCTTGTCTGCAATTGCAGACAAGAATAGGACATGTTCTATTTTTTTGCGGAAACGGAAGTGCGGACGTGCGGATCCGCAAATGCGGATGCGGACAGCACATTCCGGCCCCATTGAAAATAAATGGGTCTGCACCCGTTCCGCAAAATTGTGGAACGGATGCGGACTCATTTTGCGTACGTGTGAATGGAAAAGATATCCCTCAAAATGAAAATAAATGTAATTATTAAAGTTAAACAAAAAGCATAGATGTGGTAGGCAATAACAAGTGCTCGGCGGCACCAAATCAGAAACCATATGTTCTACCACAATCCGGGGGGTTCCAGTGCACATCCATGAATCTCGAAATGAAAGCAAAAAAAATCTACCCCAGGGCTAGATGATAATGCGGTATTGAAGGACAGGGTGGGCAAAGAACTGTCCCTGATATTGCCCTACAGGGGGTGCTATTCTGGCCCTGATAGCCTAACCACAGACCACCCGCCCTGATAAGAGCGACCCTGTCCGGAACCTTACCCTATATAAAAATGGCCCTAGTAAGCCCCTAGCCCCTAGGCCCCTGACTTCCAGGTGATCACTATATAGATCTATGTGTTTTTGACTCATTATAAAAGTATATTATAAGTATATCGCACCCCTCTGTGTATCACACCTATTGATAGCACACCTTGGTGTCCCTAACAGCCTGTCCCTGCTCCACACAGCAGCCTCTCCCTACACTGGCAAAACACTGAATGTAAAATGGCGGCCAGATCAGGTTTATTTATAAGGTATGTCCATGTGCTGAAACGTCTCAATTGGCTGTCCAGTACCACCTGATGGATGTGTCATGGGTCAAAATTCTTCACAATCTAAAATAATATGGCGGGCGCCATATCTCCATATGTTCGCATGTTCGGCGAATCCCGAACACGCAAAGTTCGCCGCAAAATGACCGCTGGGCGAACTGCAAGGCCATCTCTAATGAGGAGGAGCCTCTGGACCCAAAAGTCCATATTGCATTAGCATATTACCTTTTTTTAACAGCCGTTAGACGGGTGCACTTCTGTCTAAGCAGCCGTTTGAAATGGTCCCATTGATTGATAGGCTGACAAGGGTTTTAACATAGCGATTCGTGCAAATCTAATTTCTTGTCAAAATTCGGCGAAGCTGCCGAATCAAATTTTTCTAAACTTTGCTCATCTGTAGTTGTATCATCTGCTTCACTAAAAGTAGTGAATCATAACAAATACCATGTAAATTTGGCATCTCCATAATCACACTGACCTGCATACTAAAGTTAAAAATAAAACCCTAAAAACAATTGACCCCAAAATGATGCCATTAAAAATATTACTTGTCCTGCATAAAACAAGCCGTCAAACAGTTATGTCAACATAAAAATAAAAAAGTTATGCCTTTTGAAATGCAGAGATGAAAAAACAATTGCTGTAGCCTTAAGTACTGTACCAAACTAGGCGGCATCTTTAAAGGGGTTGGCTCATTTCATATATTAATGGCACATCGCTAGGATATGCAATCACTGTGAGCTAGGTGCAGGTCCCACCTCTGTGACCCGCATCTATCTCTAGAATGGGGCCCCCATATTGAAGGAGAGCACACAGCTCTCATAACTATAGGAGTTCTGAAAATAGCTGAGCAAGCACACTCGCTTATTTTTTAGAACTTCCATAGTGGTGGCCGCACATGTGTAGTTGCTCTCTGTTGCCCTGGGGGGTACCATTCTGGAGATAGGAGCGGGTTCAAGTCCCAGTGTATGAAATGTGCCAACCCTTTTAAGAAGTTAATAGAGCCATTGTTAAACTCTTGTTCTACAAGCCAAAATATGTTTAAGAATAGACCTTGGCCCCAAACAAAGAGTTAAAGAGTATCTATCAGTTTATATTATTAGTGTGGAGTTACTTGACAGTGAGTAACGCTGGCTTTCCACAGAGGAATTCTATACCCTTTATTCTTAGAATTCAATTCAATCTACAAACGTTTGACTTTATATGCAAGGCAGCAATATAACAGGATCTATCATTACAGTCAACAGATACTTCTAAAAAGTAGGTAAACAAGAAAAAGTGGTGGCATTGCCCATAGCTGCCACTAAAATGTTCTGCATTTTAACCTGACGTAGTAATGGAATCCTAAGACAATAGTCTTAGGGTTCTTAGGATTTGCAGACATAACTGTTTTTGGAATTAGCAGCCCCAAAGATTCGCGCCATTGTGTTTTAAGGGTAATATTATCCCTTAAAACCATTACAGATGTACATGAGGACTTCAGAAAACCCTGCCTCTCGATTAGGTTCATTCATTCTGGAAGCAGCCATTTTTTTGTTTCTCCGTTTTAATTTTTTCCTTCCTTGTGTTTTTATTCTAGAACAAAATTGAATTTTTGTATTCACATTGCATATTCTGGCCCCCAAAACTTTTTATATTTATTGTATATGTCTACAGAGCTGTGTAATGGCTCAGAGACTTCAGAAGGTCTAAGGCTGCCATAGTAACCAAACAGTTCCATCTTGACGTGGGGGAACCTTTTGGTCACCATGAGTACAGCACTCCTAGTAAATGACCACTCAGATGCTGTGGTCACAATTGACCACAGCATCTGAAGGGTTGAAAGTCTATGATTGTCACCTGCTCAGCATCTGAGTAGGTGCAATCATTAAAGACCGGATATCTGGCATACATTTGCTGAGGATGTCAGAAAAGGCTTAAAGGGGATATCCTATTACAACAACTTACCTCCTATCCACAGATAAGGAATAATGTGGTCATTTATTAAGACCGGCGTTTTAGACACCGGTCTTAATCCCCTGCACTGGCGCTTGATGCGCCTAAGTTAGGTAGAGACGATGGCCCTCTACATAACTTAGGCATATCCCCCACCAGTGTCCTACAGCTTTAAATCTATGCCAGCATCCTTGCCAGCATAGATGTAGATAATTTTCTACGCCAAAAAACTGGACAGTCCTAAACTGCACCACATTTATCACAGTGGTTGGATGATCTGGTGCATCACTAGACTGCCTAGCGTCCCCACGCAGTAATTATGCTGTCTTATTGTCCCCTTTAGTGCCCACACTGTAATCATGCCCCCTATTAAATATTACGAAACAGTATCCCTGTAATCATAATAACTCATACTATAAAGTGAACACTAGAGATGAAATTATACTATGAATCAGTATGACATGCACATGACAGGCGTCTCTCTTAGAATCACTGCACACTTCACTTGTTTGGGCAGTCCCGGGGCCAAAACTGACCAAATAACTCAAGTATGAACTCAGCCTTACAGGTCAATGTTAGCGCCTTTTACACTGTCGTCAGCTGATTCCACATAGATGTCTACAGAACCTGTTCTATTGAATGCTTATACAAGTAGAGCCCTCCAACATAGTGGAGAGGGTGTCAGCAGTAAGCTTGTGTTGACATCACTGATTATTTTGCCCTTCCTCTGATCCGTCAGAACAATAACCCCCAAAAAACAGATCCTGTCTGTGGAGCAAACGAGGTGCAGAATAGCGTGACACTGCCGTGCCCTGCATATGTGGTATGCTGGCGGGGCACTGTGAATTGTCCCTGCAGCGGAGGCTGAGGACACGTTGGAGAATGAGGAGGCAGAGGCGGACATTATCGCAGTACCAATGGCATGAAAACGTGGAGGCGGAAGCGGCGTCACCTGGCCAAGTTGCTGGTGTGGCTGTGCAGGAACCACATTCACCCAGTGGGCCGTAAAGGACATGTATTGTCCCTGACCGTAGTTACAGCTCCACACGTCGGCGCTGCCGTGCACTTTGGCAGACACGACAGGCTCAAGGACTGGCCCACCTTCTGTTCTACATGCATGTGCAGGGCTGGTACTGCCTTTTTGGCAAAGAAATGATGGCTTGGGACTCTCCACCTCGGCTCGGCACAAGCCATCAGTTCTCTGAAAGGTGCAGGGTCCACCACTTGGAAAGGGAGGGACTGCAGCACCAGCAACTTGGCCAGGAGCATGTTCAGCTTCTGCGCCGTTGGATGCGTGCATGCATACTGTTGTCTCTTGGCAATCGCTTTAGTGATCGATTGCTGACGGAATGAGTGACGAGGAGTAGGTGGGCGAGGAGCAGGAGCATCAGGACCGGTAGATGATGGGCAGGATAGACAGCTGAGGTGGTGAGCCTTGAGTGCCTGAAATCGGCTGCATGCCACTGGGTGATGCAGCGGTTGCTGCGGCAGTCTGGACCACAACATTGGAGCCACGGTTCTCCCAGTCCACTTTATGGTGACGCTGCATATGCTGATGCAGGGTCGTGGTGCCAACATTGGCACCCTGGCCACGCTTCACTTTCTGCCCACAGATTCTACTGTACATATGGCCATGTTCACCTCCTTTGGCGGCTTAGCAAAAAAACTGCCACACCGCCGAGTAGGTGATTTTACCCCCAACACTACGCACTGACTGCTACCGCCGCTGCTTCCATGAACCTGTGCACCGCTACTTCCTAGGCAGGTAGGCCCCTGCGAAGCAGGTGGTCTACCCCGGGCATGTTTGGCTACCGACCTCCCACTGCTGCCACCCTGCTGACTCCCGTCCTCGCTAGCGACTTGCTGGCTCTGCCGCTGCCTCACGGGCAAGCTGCCACCCTCTTCTCCCGATGATGAAGCCCGTTCGTCAGAGGGGGAGAAGACGTGATGACGTAGGTTTGATACGTCGCTCCTCCCTCCGACCGTTCTGTCCCACCACACTATGCAAGACATGAGCCTCTCTATCTGAACCGTGGGACGCCCCCACCTCTGGGCCTTTTGCGTTCTGCTGGACCTGACTCTCGTCGGATCCCCTGCGTTTGTCCGCCTTGTCTGGCGGTGTTTGCTTGCTGCCTCGCTCGCACACGGGGCGGTCGCCCTCCTTCTGATGTTTCTGTCTCCGCTGCTTTCTGCCGCCCCCCTCCTTGGATTTTCGTTGTGGGACCTGGTTACAGGTTTGAAGTATCGAATATATGTTGCTTCGTGCCCTCCTCTGCCTCCATGTTTGACCCCTTCTCCCCCATGCCCTGTGTAATCGTTTTATCGATCTCCCTGCTTCGTCTATTCATTTATAGGGAATATGGGACAGAAGGTTAAAATTTCTCAACTTTATAAAGTGTTGCTTAAAGCACAATTTAATAATACATGTTCTTTGGGACAAAAGGCTTGGCAAATTGATTGTCTTGGAATTTCCCTCGAAGATTGGGATAATATATTGGCAAATTTAAGTTTAGTTTCTTATAAATGTAATCACGTTTTTGTTCAATTTAATATTTTCCACCGAATCTATATCACACCTTTATAGCTTAATAAATGTGGTTTAAGGGATACTTCTAATTGTCCACGGTGTGATTTTTCTGGGGCGGATCACTTGCATATGTTTTGGTCATGTATAGAGTTGAAACAATATTGGGGAGCAATTTATAATTTTATTATCCGGGAATTGAAAGTTGAGATTCCATTTACGGTGGAATGCTGTGTACTGAGTAGAATGTACAAAATATAAAAGGATTCTTTTGATTAAAGTAATGTTCTTGGCGAGACTTTTGATTGCTAGGGTTTGGTTTTCTCTAAATACTTGAAGTATTACTTCATGGGTTAAGCTGGTTAATAAGATTAAGAGATATGAAAACATTCTATATAAGCAGAGAAATACTGAGGAAAAATGGACTAAAATTTGGGGAGAATGGAAGTTTAAAGGTTTTCATGCCTACACTCCCTCATTATCCCCCCCCCCTTTTTCGCTTATTGATGGGGGGACGGGAGACACATCACAAGGGAGAGGGTCGGTTGGGTATGAACAGGTGGGTAGGGTTCATTAGGGGAAAGAGAATATAATAATGTTTTGTTTTTCGTGAATTGTATTTTTTGAATTTCTAATAAAATGTTAAATAAAAAAAATAAAAATAAAAAGATGAGTAGCATATCACACACTGAGAGTGAAAGGAGCAGGATTCCTCAGCAGTGCAGCGTATTTCAGGAGAGGAGTGGGCGGATCTTGTTGAAGATTGTGGACTAAGAGTTACAAGGTGGAAAAAGCAGGGTCCCCAGCAGCACAGAGTATTTCAGGAGTGTGACGGTTGTGTTGGAAAGAATAGACAGGATTACTGGTTCTCAAAATGATTAGTATCAACGTTGAAAAATATATGGCATCAGAGGTGTGTGAGGAGGCCATCACGATAGGACGGATACGCCATCCAGGGCAGATTGTATATGTGGGCAATATACAGAATATAACCAGGAAACAGATTGGGGACAATTCGATCTGATAATTGGCGGCAGTCCATGTAATGACTTATCTGTGGTCAACCTGCACCGGAAAGGCCTTTATGGGGGCTGTGAACAACTGTTTTTTTACTTTCCACGATTACTCAATAAAGTGTTGCCTAAGACAGGAGAGAATGTGGTTGCGATGGCGAAAGCATTCCAAAAAACATTTTCTCTCCACCTGGAGACGAATCCTGTCAAGATTGATGGAAGTGCGGTATCGGCTGCTCATCGAGCCAGATACTTCTGGGGGAACCTGCCTGCCATGAACAGGTCTCTAGTGGCTACAGACAATGAGAAGAGAAGATTGATTTAGATTGAATCCCCATTGGCTATTAATAATTGAGAATCATAATCAGATAGAAAAGGAGATTATCTCCTTTTGGGACAGGAATTATGCCTCGGTTCAATTTTAATATATTTGGGATGCGTTTAAAGCATTCATGAGAGGGATCTTTATCAGCATAATTGCAAATCTTAGTAAACGCTATGCTATGAAGGAGAAAGAACTAGAGGAAGCAGCCGCTGTAGGAATGGCTAGGTATGCTAACGGGAAAACAGAGGAAGGTAGAGAGATTATGCAGAAGACAAGTCAGGCCTTTTCTGACTTTCTTCTGGATAAAGCACAACAGAAGCTGTTTTTTAGAGGACAAAAATATTTTTCAGAGGCAGGCAGCCCTGGGAAGATGCTGGCTAGAGTAATAGCAAGCCAGGATTCAAAGAAAGAGATCCGCAGTATCCGTATGTTGGATGGTACCATTGTGAAAGATCAGGAGGGAATTTTTGAAGTATTTATAAAATATTTTATCGAATTGTATGAATCAGAGAGTGTTCTCTCAGAGTCTGCGATGAACTCATATTTGGACTCTGTTTCCCTTCCGGTTCTTACAGATGGGCAAAGGGAACGTTTGGAGATGGACTTAAGTCCCCAAGAGATAGAGGATGCAATTAACGCCTGCTCAGGTAACTCCTCCCCCGGATTGGATGGACTCCCGTATGAGTTTTATCGTAAATATGGGGAGGTCGTTTTTCCCCATCTGTGGAGAACACTCTCTGACTCAATAAAAGAGGGAGTCCTCCCAGAAACAATGACAGAGGCCGTGATAACAGTAATGTTAAAGAAAGGTAAAGACCCTAACCAGTTGGGATCTTATAGACCTATTTCTCTGTTGAATACAGATGTTAAACTGTACTCCAAAATCTTAGCTACGAGGCTATCTAGTGTTATGACAACAATTATACACTCAGACCAGAACGGCTTTATTATTAATAAGGGGACTCATTATAATTTACATAGTCTCTATTCTAATATACAGACCGCTGGAGGGCCCTCACGAATCACGATCTATCCTGTCTGTAGACGCCTCTAAGGATTTTGATATAGTTGAGTGGGGATTTCTATGGAGAGTGCTTCATAGGATGGGCTTTGGCCCTAGGTTTATTAATATGGTTAAGCTTCTCTATAGATCTCCTACGGCAAGATTAAATATAAATGGACATCTTACAAGAAGCTTTCCCATGACTAGGGGCACTCGCCAGGGATGTCCACTATCTCCTCTTCTATTTGATATCTACAGTCAGGTCCATAAATATTGGGACATCGACACAATTCTAACATTTTTGGCTCTATACACCACCACAATGGATTTGAAATGAAATGAACAAGGTGTGCTTTAACTGCAGACTGTCAGCTTTAATTTGAGGGTATTTACATTCAAATCAGGTGAACGGTGTAGGAATTGTAACAGTTTGCATATGTGCCTCCTACTTGTTAAGGGACCTAAAGTAATGGGACAATTGGCTTCTCAGCTGTTCCGTGGCCAGGTGTGTGTTTTTCCCTCATTATCCCAATTACAATGAGCAGATAAAAGGTACAGAGTTCATTTCAAGTGTTCTATTTGCATTTGGAATCTGTTGCTGTCAACTCTCAAGATGAGATCCAAAGAGCTGTCACTATCAGTGAAGCAAGCCATCATTAGGCTGAAAAAACAAAACAAACCCATCAGAGAGATAGCAAAAACATTAGGCGTGGCCAAAACAACTGTTTGGAACATTCTTAAAAAGAAGGAATGTCTCGGTGAGCTCAGCAACACCAAAAGACCCGGAAGACCACGGAAAACAAATGTGGTGGATGACCAAAGAATTCTTTCCCTGGTGAATAAAACACCCTTCACAACAGTTGGCCAGATCAAGAACACTCTCCAGGAGGTAGGTGTATGTGTGTCAAAGTCAACAATCAAGAGAAGACTTCACCAGAGTGAATACAGAGGGTTCACCACAAGATGTAAACCATTGGTGAGCCTCAAAAACATGAAGGCCAGATTAGAGTTTGCCCAAAAAAAGCCTTCACAGTTCTGGAACAACATCCTATAGACAGATGAGACCAATATCAACTTGTACCAGAGTGATGGGAAGAGAAGAGTATGGAGAAGGAATGGAACTGCTCATGGTCCTAAGCATACCACCTCATCAGTGAAGCATCGTGGTGATAGTGTCATAGCGTGGGCATGTATGGCTGCCAATGGAACTGGTTCTCTTGGATTTATTGATGATGTGACTGCTGACAAAAGCAGCAGGATGAATTCTGAAGTTTTTCGGGCAATATTATCTGCTCATATTCAGCCAAATGCTTCAGAACTCATTGGACAGCACTTCACAGTGCAGATGGACAATGACCCAAAGCATACTGCAAAAGCAACCAAAGAGGTTTTTAAGAGAAAGAAGTGGAATGTTATGCAATGGCCAAGTCAATCACAGACCTGAATCCGATTGAGCATGCATTTCACTTGCTGAAGACAAAACTGAAGGGAAAATGCCCCAAGAACAAGCAGGAATGCAGTAGAGGCCTGGCAGTGCATCACCAGGGATGAAACCCAGCATCTGGTGATGTCTATGCGTTCCAGACTTCAGTCTGTAATTGACTGCAAAGGATTTGCAACCAAGTATTAAAAAGTAAAAGTTTGATTTATGCTTATTATTATGTCCCATTACTTTTGGTCCCTTAACAAGTGGGAGGCACATATGCAAACGGTTGTAATTCCTACACCGTTCACCTGATTTGGATGTAAATACACTCAGCTGACAGTCTGCAGACAAAATATGTTGTCGATATATGTTAATAATGACATGATTTATGTAATAGTTATGGTTGGACAACTAATAAAGTATTTAATAACAAAAAAAAAACCTGGTTAATAAGATTAAGAGATATGAAAACATTCTCTATAAGCAGAGAAATACTGAGGAAAAATGGACTAAAATTTGGGGAGAATGGAAGTTTAAAGGTTTTCATGCCTACACTCCCTGATTATCCCCCCCTTTTTCGCTTATTGATGGGGAGAACGGGAGACGCATCACAAGGGAGAGGGTCGGTTGGGTATGAACAGGTGGGTAGGGTTTATTAAGGGAAAGAGAATATAATAATGTTTTGTTTTTGGTGAATTGTATGGTGAAAGGAGCAGGGTTCCTCAGCAGTGCAGCGTATTTCAGGAGAGGAGTGTGCTGATCTTGTTGAAGATTGCGGACTAAGAGTTACAAGGTGGAAAAAGCATGGTCCCCAGCAGCACAGAGTATTTCAGGAGTGTGACGGTTGTGTTGGAAAGGATAGACAGGATTACTGGTTCTCAAAATGCTTAGAATCAACGTTGAAAAATATATGGCATCAGAGCTGTGTGAGGAGGCCATCACGATAGGACAGGTGCGCCATCCAGGGCAGATTGTATATGTGGGAGACATACAGAATATAACCAGGAAACAGATTGGGGACAATTCGATCTGATAATTGGCGGCAGTCCTTGTAATTACTTATCTGTGGTCAACCCAGACCGGAAAGGCCTTTATGGGGGCAGTGGACAACTGTTTTTTGACTTTCCTCGATTACTCAATAAAGTGTTGCCTAAGACAGGAGAGAATGTGGTTGCGATGGCGAAAGCATTCCAAAAAACATTTTCTCTCCACCTGGAGACGAATCCTGTCAAGATTGATGGAAGTGCGGTATCGGCTGCTCATCAAGCCAGATACTTCTGGGGGAACCTGCCTGGCATGAACAGGTCTCTAGTGGCTACAGACAATGAGAAGACAAAGCTTCAAGATTGCTTGGAGCCCGAAAGAGTCGCGAAGTTCATCAAGATTCAAACCATAACTACCAGCCCCTGGTCTCTTCGTCAGGGAAAACATCACGAGTTCGCAGTCATCATGGATGGGAAGGAGGACATCCTGTGGTACACAGAGATGGAGAGGGTCTTCCGATTCCGCCCGCACTATACGGACGTCTCTGAAATGAACCGCTGCTCCCGACAGAAGCTCCTGTGAAGGTCATGGAGCGTCCCAGTCATCCGGCATCTATTCGCCCCACTGAAGGATTTGAAAGTGTGTAGAAGCCACATGGGGCCCCCATGCTGCAGATTTATCATGGAGACACCGGATTTTATAATATTACATTATTATATAAAGAAAAAAAAATGAAGCCCCTTTGTCACCCGGCTCCCAAGTGCGATCAGCTACATCATCATCATCGAGTACTGTCTACACGCACTGATGTCCTCCTCAACCGTCTCTGGGTAAGGAGCCTTACCGCTCGCAACACCAGCTCCCACTCCACTCTCCTCATCACTACTTGCCTGCCTAGTCGAGGAAGCGGCTGATGTCTCCTCCATATCTTGGCTTGCCAGTAGCTGCTGACTGTCTTCTAGTAGCTCGTCCTCAATGTATATTGGAGCTGAGCCCACAGCATATAATACTTCTCTGGCTGAGGGAACAGAAAAGGATAGAGGCAGGTTGAGAACAGGTGATGGCACAGGGCCTGCTCCTGGGCCATGCCAACTAAAGGTTGTGTCTGACAAACCACTGACTCTTGGCAGGGGGTGTCTGATGTCACTTGCGACGAAGTCGAAGATTGAGTCAACCATGCAAGGGTTGCTGGTGAAGACACGACCGCTAGCTGACACTGGGAGCTCAGGCCTCTCAAAGTGACCCCTGCTGCCATGGTACCTTACTCTGCTGCGACCTCTGCCTGCACCAGAAACATTTAGGCTTCTGCCACTCCCCTGTGCAGGCCCTGGAACTTCTCTGTCTGACATACTGTTAGATCAAATAAATAAATAAAAATGAAATTAAAACACCCCAAAAAAGTCTGTAATTTTCTCACTTCACCACACAACGGCTAATAAGCCTTTTTTTCCCCACTAATACACACAAAAAAGGGCTTTAGAACATATAACTTCACCGTTAAACAGCAAATATATTTTTATTTTGCCACTATTACACGACAAAAAGGGCTTTATAACATATAACTGCACCGCTGAGCAGCAAATACTGTATATTTTACTTTTGCCACTATGACATGACAAAAAGGGCTTTAGAACATATAAATGCATCGCTGAACGGCAAATATATTTTACTTTTGCCACTGATACACGACAAAAAGGGCTTTAGAACATATAACTGCACTGATGAACGGCCAATATATTTTACTTTTGCTACTAATACACAACAAAAAGGGCTTGAGAACATATAACTGCACCACTGAACAGCAAATATATTTTACTTTTGCCACTAATACACAACAAAAAGGGCTTTAGAACACATAACTGAACTGCTGAACGGCAAATATATTTTTATTTTGCCACTAATTCACAACAAAAAGAGCTTTAGAACTTATAACTGCACCACTGAACAGCAAATATATTTTACTTTTGCCACTAATACACAACAAAAAGGGCTTTAGAACATATAACAGCACCGCTGAATGGCAAATGTATTTTTATTTTGCCATTATTACACGCCAAAAAGGGCTTTAGAACATATAACTGCACCGCTGAACAGCAAATAGGCCCTTATTTTTTTCCACTTATACATGCTGAAAAGAATGGCGTGGTATTAAACAGGCAGGAAGTGCTCAAACCCACATGCAGTTGTGCATATATATACAGGGGAGCAGATCCTGCACTTGTGGCCCGTTGCTAATGACAATCCCCAGCAAAAATGCAAACCACAAGTACCACAATAGACATCCTACACAAGATAGCAATTATGTGGATGTTATAATCAATATAACAATATAAAAAAATAATAGCAAAGACAGGTGCACTCTGCGGTCTTACTAAACCCTCAAACTGATTTTAAAATTGAGAGATTAGCCAATATTTTGTTATATTTCCACTTATACATGCCACAAAAGGCTTTAGAACATATAACTGCACCGCTGAACGGCGAATATATTTTTATTTTGCCACTAATTCACTTCAAAAAGAGCTTTAGAATGTATACCTGCACTGCTGAACAGCAAATACATTTTAATTTTGCCGCTAATACACGCCAAAAAGGGCTTTAGAACATATAACTGCACCTCTGAACGGCAAAAATATTTTTCTTTTGCCAATAATACATGACAAAAAGGGCTGTAATTTTCGCACTTCACCACACAACGGCTAATAAGCCCTTATTTTCCACACCAAAAAATACTTTAGAACATAAAACTGCACCGCACAAGGGCAAATAAAACGTAGAAATATTTATTTGTGATAAACCCTGTTAATGGCTGTATCAAACAGCACTTGCACCCAAATAACAAGAACGGTTTGCTGGAATTACAGAGCTGTATAATGGTAATTTGGTTCCCCAGTCAGTGCAGCAAGGTGTAATAGGATTGTTCCTATCACCCAGGCTGTACCTCCCCTACTGAAATCTGTTCTACATAAATGCTATCCTTTCCCTACACCTTAAATAATCTTTCCCTGAAATTAAATAGTTTTTTTTTAGCACAATGAAGTCTTTCCTAGCACTGTCCCTAGCGCCTGCTGACGTCTCTCCCTGCACTAGGTACACTGGAAAATGGCAGAATCCAAAATGGCTGAGGCTATTTATAGGGCTGTGACATCACAGGACTGGCTGGCTGCTGATTGGCTGCATGCATGGCATTATGGGTGACCCCGCCTTCCCAGAGTTCCTTGCTCCATGTCCTCACATGTGCAGCAGCCATTTTAGGAAAAAATTTGATTCGTTACCACGAAGCGTAAGGAAATTTGGCTCATCTCTAATGAACACATTATTTATGGTGATTGGTTAACAGTGCAAATTAAAATAGCGCAAATATACTATAGTAATATACTATTTATTAATATTATGCATGTGAACAAAATAGCTAACCAAAGACTTGCAAAATACGGTAACTTCTTTAGTAAAAGTCTATGTGCTGGAAGAGGGACTCTGCAAAACTGAAGTGAATATAAGGGCTGATCACATGACCGTGATCGGCCCAGGAAACTTGGGCCATGTGTCGCCTGCATCTCCTGGGCTGACCGAAACTCCCCTGACCTAACCATATCATATTGATGCAGTCAGGTCAGGGGAGCCACGGTTGGCCCAGAAGATGCTGCCAACACGCGGCCCATGTTTCCCTAGTCGATCACAGTTAGGCTACATGCACACGACCGTAGTTTTGGTCCGCATCCGAGCCGCAGTTTTTGCGGCTTGGATGTGGAACCATTTACTTCTATGGGGCAGCAAAAGATGCGGACAGCACTCCGTGTGCTGTCCGCATCCGTTGCTCCGTTCCGTGGTCCGCAAAAAAAATATAACCTGTCCTTTTCTTGTCCGTTTAATGGCTGTCTGTGCCATTCCGCAAATTGCGGAACGCACACGGACGCCATCCGTGTTTTGCTGATCTGCAATTTGCGGACCGCAAAACACACAATGGTCGTGTGCATATAGCCTTATATAAATCAGTTACTGATAACAGAGATGGAAGTGGCTGCACTGGGCCCCTGACTGCAGAACTGCCTGCAAACAGCTGATTGTTGGGGGTGCTGGAAATCGGACACCCACTGATCAGGTATTAATGACCTCTTTTGACGATAGGCTATCAATATTAAACTCCTGGAAAACCCCTTTAATCCTTCATAGATATCCTCTTGGGAAATGGTCACAAGAAGTTATGAAAATGCAAAAAATGTAAAGCATTATTGGCCTCTATCCCAAAGAAAATAGTTCCAGTTTCCAACAGTTCCCTTGTTATCTAATATTTCTTTTGAACATTTATTTTCTTTACTCTTAAATTACTTATGGATGTTGGCATGAGTGTTTGCACCTGTTTTCTAGGAACGGCTTGGCTTACCTTCACAGTCATTAGATGTTTTGGATGACGGTCATTCATCCAAGATTTCTGTGTGTTTAGATTCAGACTATTTAAATATTAATGTGTTCACCGTTATCATTGCAGAATGGATACAGACAACTTAAAGTTTTGCTGATACCCTAGGAATATACCATGAGCAGCGTAAGCAGGAGTAATAACATGGCAAACAGAACAAATGGATCAATAAAAGAACTAGCACCAAGCTCCAGTAATCTAACAGTGGAAAATGTCACCAAATTAGAGCTGGAATACGATTCTGTGGATGGAGATAGACGCAAGGTAGAGGACTACATCAGGAAGAACCAGCAGTTAGAGGAACTAAAGAGGACTACAGGACTCTCACCTCCTGGCACACAAGAGCAGGATTTGGAGAAAAGAGGTACTAACACAACGGTGGATGACCTTTGTTGATATGATGTGTTTCATTTTAATACTTTAATTTCAAAGCATTAAGAATCGTTGCAGTTTGACTGTCGACCCTTATAATTATATTATCCCTATCCCACATTATTTCTATAATAGCCCTCAAAGCAGGCCATGCCCATTAAATAAGTGTCTGGCAAACATGCTGATTTCAGCATGATCAGCTATGGGGGCTTCTTAACAGTTACTACATCAAGGAAAAGAAAGCTTTAGCATGTTGTATTTCAATAAGTCCATGGTTGTTGACAAATCATACTTTTATTTTTTTGCTGCAGGCAATTTTGAGCACCAGGAGGCAGACTTTTTCAGTGTTTGCACAGCTATACGACACCTTGATTAACAGCACTAGAGTACAACATCGACTTGGGCTAGCGCTGTCAATCAAGGTAAGTTTTTTTTTAGATAGCATTATTTTTTACATAGCATTATTGGTAAGATTTTGACCTCTGGGATCCCTAATTATCATGGGAATGAAGGGCCCAAGGTCCCTTTGACTTCTTTCCTTCACCCATCTTTATAAAGTAATGGCATATTGCTAGAAGATGCCCAAATCCTTGTGATTGTGGGGCAATGGCATGCCTAAAGTGTTTTGCACCTGGGGCGGGTCCTTTCTCTGGCACTTGCCACCTCACAGTAGCATTGCCCTAATTGTACAAACCTTCACAGTAGTTATGTCCAGATATGTGCCCCTAATAATATCCACATTGTGCCCCCTCATATTAGCTATGCCTATATTGTGCCCCTTCACGGTAGTTATGCCCACACTGGGCCCCCTTTAACCCCTTAGGGACCCATGACGTACCGGTACGGCATGGATCCCGAGTCCTTAAGGACCCATGACGTACCGGTACATCATCCATAGTTCCGATCACCGCTGCCCGGCGGGCGGTGATTGGAACACGGTGCCTGCTCAAATCATTGAGCAGGCACTACGGCTAAATGCGCGGGGGGGTCCCGTGGTTTGCGATTTTTTATTGTGCGGTCGGCGGTAGTCGGCGGTGCCATCGGGTCCCCATGGGGCTGTGGGGGGGACCCGATGGCATGGAAGGCAGTGCGATGCCTAAGGAAGGCATCGCGCTGACTTCCGGTGACGAGCCTGTGAGATCCAGCCCCCTGGGTCTCACAGGCCGGAAGCTGTATGAGTAATACACACAGTTTTACTCATACAGCCAATGCATTCCAATACAGAAGTATTGGAATGCATTGTAAAGGATTAGACCCCCAAAAGTTCAAGTCCCAAAGTGGGACAAAAAATAAAGTGAAAAAAAAAGTTGAAAAAATAAAGTTTCCCCCCCAAAAAATTTAAAGTTTCAAGTAAAAATAAACAAAAACGTCATTTTCCCCAAATAAAGTAAAAAAAATTGGTAACAAATAGAGGGGGGGAGTATACATATTAGGTATCGCCGCGTCCGTATCGACCGGCTCTATAAACATGACCTAACCCCTCAGATGAACACCGTAAAAAATTAAAAATAAAAACTGTGCTAAATAAACCATTTTTTTGTCACCTTACATCACAAAAAGTACAACAGCAAGCGATCAAAAAGGCGTTTCCACACCAAAATAGTACCAATCTAACCGTCACCTCATCCTGCAAAAAATTAGCCCCTACCTGAGACAATCGCCCAAAAAATAAAAATAAATATGGCTCAGAATATGGAGACACTAAAACATCATTTTTTTTGTTTTAAAAAAGCTGTTATTGTGTAAAACTTAAATTAAAAAAATAGTGGTAGGTTGTGGTGGCTCACTAGCAAGTAGTTAAGGTATGGTGCTGCAAGCTCATATAGAGGGAATCACCCCACCCTCTCTTAAAAGGCAAATGTAGTGATAGAATAATGAGCGAGCACTCATACACTTGCCAACCAGATTGACATATTTAAATCCCCATAAAATACAAGTAATAAAATTTATAAGAACAATGTAGCAATAATATACAACATTACAGTCGCATATATTGTGGTAGATATGATCGACACTATATTCATATGACTCAATAATGTCGATAAATTCAATAATATATATCACACCAAAAAACTTCAAGTATATGCTGTTATTTGGGAAAGAGGGGGTATTATCTTCTAGCGCTCTGTCCCAATTTGGGAAACTGAATGTCACTGAAAATGTTGTAGGTGTATTCACTGGGAGCGCAATATGTTCATAAAGTGTCCACAGGAATCCTGATAATGTGAAAAGTCTCTTATAGCATATCCTTTTAAGGTCGATATGAGCTTTGAATTGAAGAAAACTTTAAATCGATATTTGGCTTACCGTCTAGCGTCTGTTGTCTCCCTATTGCTTCAATGGAGCTTTAAATATTTGCCAGCTTATTCAGTCGCTCCATACAGCAAGCTGGTTTAAATTTCGCGGGAGTTCCAAAGATCGCAGGAGTTGCCACTCTGTTCCGCAATTTCCTTTGGTGCAGCTTTCGACAATAAGAATAATTAATCCTTTACTGTAGAAATTTTCTTCTGTATGGCCATACAGTATTATCGGAGGCTTTTCAATGCAGGTACATCACTTGTTTCACCATACGTGTTACGGGTAGATTCACTCTCCCTTCCTCAGTATGCTATCAAAAGAAAGGTCTAAGGGGTCACACCAAAAATATTAAAACCAATCTTTTCAAGGATAAAGAAGCCTAAAAAGGTATCCAAGAGGTAAGAAACAAATTGGATGATAAATAATTGTTCAGAGGGTATTTTATGGCTGATTTAAGAAACGGGTCAAAACCGACCCGTTAACATCATGGATAGTAAGAGAAAGCTAACATAAGAGGAGGGTTAAAAGGATATGCTATAAGAGACTTTTCACATTATCAGGATTCCTGTGGACACTTTATGAACATATTGCGCTCCCAGTGAATACACCTACAACATCTTCAGTGACATTCAGTTTCCCAAATTGGGATAGAGCTCTAGAAGATAATACCCCCTCTTTCCCAAATAACAGCATATACTTTAAGTTTTTTGGTGTGATATATATTATTGAATTTATCGACACTATTGAGTCATATGAATATAGTGTCGATCATATCTACCACAATATATGTGACTGTAATGTTGTATATTATTGCTACATTGTTCTTATAAATTTTATTACTTGTATTTTATGGGGATTTAATAAATATTTTCTGCACATGTCAATCTGGTTGCCAAGTGTATGAGTGCTCGCTCATTATTCTATTATTAAATTTAAAAAAGTATAGATATTTGGTATCGCCGCGTTCGTATCGACCGGCTCTATAAAAATATCACATGACCTAACCCCTCAGATGAACACCGTAAGAAATAAAAATTAAAAACTGTGTCACCTTACATCACAAAAAGTGTAATAGCAAGCGATCAAAAAGTCATATGCACCCCAAAATAGTGCCATTCAAACCGTCACCTCATCCCGCAAAAAATGAGACCCTACCTAAGATAATCGCCCAAAAACTGAAAAAAACATGGCTCTCAGAATTTGGAGACACTAAAACATGATTTTTTTTTGTTTGTTTCAAAAATGATATTATTGTGTAAAACTTACATAAATAAAAAAAAAGTATACATATTAGGTATCGCCGCGTCCATATCGATCGGCTCTATAAAAATATCACATGACCTAACCCCTCAGATGAACACCGTAAAAAATTTGAAATAAAAACTGTGCTAAATAAACCATTTTTTGTCACCTTACATCACAAAAAGTGTAATAGCAAGCGATCAAAAAGTCACACGCACCCCAAAATAGTGCCAATAAAACCTCAAAAATCATACCCTACCCAAGGTAATCGCCCAAAAAATGAAAAAATTATGGCTCTCAGACTATGGAAACACTAAAACATGATTTTTTTTTGCTTCAAAAATGAAATCATTGTGTAAAACTTACATAAATAAATAAAAAGTATACATAATAGGTATCGTTGCATCCGTGACAACCTGGTCTATAAAAATATCACATGATCTAACCTGTCAGATGAATTTTGTAAATGACAAAAAATAAAAACAGTGCCAAAACAGCTATTTCTTGTTATCTTGCCTCACAAAAAGTGTAATATAGAGCAATCAAAAATCATATGTACCCTAAACTAGTACCAACAATACTGCCACCCTATCACGTAGTTTCTAAAATGGGGCAAGTTTTTGGGAGTTTCTACTCTAGGGGTGCATCAGGGGGGCTTCAAATGGGACATGGTGTCAAAAAAAAACAGTCCAGCAAAATCTGCCTTCCAAAAACCGTATGGCATTCCTATCCTTCTGCGCCCTGCCGTGTGCCCGTACAGCTGTTTACAACCACATATGGGGTGTTTCTGTAAACTACAGAATAAGGTCCATAAATATTGAGTTTTATTTGGCTGTTAACTCTTGCTTTGTTACTGGGAAAAATGGATTAAACTGGAAAATTTGCCCAAAAATTTAAATTCTGAAATTTAATCTACATTTGCCAATAACTCTTGTGGAACACCTAAAGGGTTAACAACATTTGTAAAATCAGTTTTGAATACCTTGAGGGGTGTAGTTTCTTAGATAGGGGTCACTTTTATGGAGTTTCTTCTCTAGGGGTGCATCATGGGGGCTTCAAATGGGACATGGTGTCAAAAAAACCAGTCCAGCAAAATCTGCCTTCCAAAAACCGTATGGCATTCCTTTCCTTCTGCGCCCTGCTGTGTACCCGTACAGTGGTTTACGACCACATATGTGGTGTTTCTGTAAACTACAGAATCAGGGCCATAAATATTGAGTTTGGTTTGGCTGTTAACCCTTGCTTTGTAACTGGAAAAAAATTATTAAAATGGAAAATCTGCCCAAAAAGTTCAATTTTGATATTGTATCTCTATTTTTCATTAATTCTTGTGGAACACCTAAAGGGTTAACAAGGTTTGTAAAATCAGTTTTGAATACCTTGAGGGGTGTAGTTTATAGAATGGGGTCATTTTTGGGTGGTTTCTATTATGTAAGCATCGCAAACTGACTTCAGACCTGAACTGGTCCCTAAAAATAGGTTTTTTGAAAATTTCTGAAAAATTTCAAGATTTGCTTCTAAACTTCTAAGCCTTGTAACATCCCCCAAAAATAAAATATCATTCCCAAAATGATCCAAACATGAAGTAGACATATGGGAAATGTAAAGTAATAACTATTTTTGCAGGTATTACTATGTATTATAGAAGTAGAGAAATTGAAACTTGGAAATGTGCTATTTTTTTACAAATTTTTGGTAAATTTTTGTATTTTTTTATAAATAAAAATGAATTTTTGTTACTTTATTTTACCAGTGTCATGAAGTACAATATGTGACGAAAAAACAATCTCAGAATGGCCTGGATAAGTCAAAGCGTTTTAAAGTTATCAGCACTTAAAGTGACACTGGTCAGATTTGCAAGTCCGTAAAATTTTTGGTAAATTTTTGTATTTTTTTATAAATAAAAATGAATTTTTTTTACTTAATTTTACCAGTGTCATGAAGTACAATATGTGACGAAAAAACTATCTCAGAATGGCCTGGATAAGTCAAAGCATTTTAAAGTTATCAGCACTTAAAGTGACACTGGTCAGATTTGCAAGTTGGAAAATTGCCAAGTCCGTAAGGTGAAATAGGGCCGAGTCCTTAAGGGGTTAAAGTACTTATCCCTTTGTTGTGCCCTCTCTGTGCCCCCTTCACAGTAGTAATGCACTCTGGGCCCCCTTCACAGTAGTTATGCCCATTGTGCCTCCTTCATAGTAGTAATGCTCACTGTTCCCCCTTCACAGTAGTAATGCCCACTCTGTGCCCCATAACAGTTATGCCCCTTCACAGTAGTAATGCCCTCTGTGCCCCTTCACAGCAGTAATGCCATCTCTGTGCCCCCTTCATAGTAGTAATGCCCATTGTGCCCCCTTCACAGTAGTAATGCCCATTGTGCCCCCTTCATAGTAGCAATGCCCTCTGTGCCCCCTTTGTAGTAGTAATGCCCTCTGTGCTACCTTCAAAGTAATAATACCCATTGTGCCCCCTTCACAGTAGTAAAGCGCTCTGTGCCCCCTTCATAGTAGTAATGCCCTCTGTGCCCGTTTATAGTAGCAATGCCCTCTGTTGCCCCTCTTTAATTAAAAAAAAAACCAGTGTCTACTCACCTTGTCCCATTCATGAAGCTCACATCTAGCTCCCTCCTGCAGACACAGATCACTCTGCAGCAATGTGTGGGAGGAGCACAGGCAGATACCCAGGCTGCAGGCTCCTCCCGCACAGGCCGGCAGCGCGATCTGTGCCCGCAGGCTGAATAGTGGAGCTTCACCATTCAGTGTGCCGCCCTGAAGGAGAGAAGGAGTGCGGGGAGCTGAGAGGTCAGTGATTGAAAGGACAGCCGCTCCCCGATGCTCCAGCAATGAGCGTTTGCATCTGTATTGATGGAAGCGTTCATTGCTTCCGGCACCTCCTGAAAGTGGGCAACCGGGGCGGACCACCCCGCCCCTTCCCCCTTTGCATGCCACTGTTGTGGGGGTCATATCTCTGTGACACTTACCAATCCTGACAATGAAGGGGCCACAGTTTTGATTTTGCTGTGTCCCTTCTTCTTTGTATAGTGGTGCTCCTGGCCAACAGGCTGTTGAGGCAACTGTATCCAGTTTCATTCATTTGAATGGCGGCTATTAGAGATGAGCAAATCGAATCCCACAAAGTGGAATTCGATCTGAATTTCAGGATAAATTCGATTCGCCTCGAAGCCGAATTTCCTCACGCTTCGTGTTAGCGAATCGATTTAACCTAAATAGTGTATAAAAGAAAAAAAAAATCATACTTACCTCCTCAATTTGCTCGCGGCAAGCCGCCCACCTCCATCTTGATTTAAGATCTCAGCCGAAATCCCATGCATGTTGACGTATGATGTCCCCACACCAGCCGGCGTGATGACGTCAACTCGAGCCGCACGAGATTTCGCGCCAGATCTTCAAGCAAGATGGCGGTGGCCGGCCCGTCGTGAGCAAATGGAGGCGGTAAGCTTGATTTTAAAAAAGATTATGTTAATTTTACACTGTTCTTACACTCAGATGCATCTGAGGGGTACAATGATGGGGAGCAGCAGTATCGCAGCTCCCTATCATTACACCCGCTACTTACAAAAGAATGCACTTTGTGACAAAATAATTCATCACTAAGCGATTTTTTTTTATAATTCGGCGAAGCAGCCGAATCAAATTTTGCTAAAGTTTGCTCATCTCCAACGGCTATACTGAAGTTCCTTGCACAGTCCTGGCAACCTGCTGAACAGTCAAGAGGATGCGCTGCTAAACTACAGCTGCCGCCAGGACTATGGTGGTCCCAGACAATATACCCCCAGCTGATCATAATGTGATGGCATATTCTAGCAATATCTCCTCTCTGCACAAGATGGGTATACCTTTAACCAGCCCAAACAATTCTAAAGACATTTGTTTAGTCACTACTATCATATAATTTTACAATTATAACATTTATTCAGTTTTCCTATGATTATTATTATTATTTATTATTAAGGCTCCATTCATTCCATGGCGCTGTACATATGAAAAGGGATATACATACATAATACAAAATAATTGCAATAAGCATGAACAAGATGAGTTTTATAAACTGTTACAGAAGGAGAGAGGACCCTGCCCGCGAGGGCTTGCAATCTATAAGGGATGGAAGAAGGACAAAGTAGGTTAGGGTAAAGCTGTTCATGGCAGCAGGGGTACTGTAGGTTGTAGACTTGTCTGAAGAGGTGGGTTTTCAGGTTTCTTTTGAAGGTTTGTAGGTGATAGTCTGATATGTTGGGGTAGAGAGTTCCAGAGTATAGAGGATGCACAGGATAAATCTTAGGGGTGATTGTGGGAAGAAGTGATAATAGAGGAGATTAGAGAAGGAGGTCTTGTGTGGATCGGAGGTTACCTGTGGAGAAAGTAGCTCAGAGATTTATGGAGGGAACAGGTTGTGGACGGCCTTTTTTTTGTATTTTAAACTGAATTTGCTGGGCAATGATGAGCCAGTGAAAGGATTAGCAGAGGAGTATCTGGGGGAGAGGTGAATTAGTTGGGCAGCAGAGTTGAGGATAGATTGAAGGGGTGCGAGGGTACTATATAAAAGTCCACAGGGGAGAATGTTATAGTAGTCTAGGCGGAAGATGATGACATGTACAAGCATTTTTACAGACTCCTGGTTGAGGATTCAAGAGATATTTTTGAGTTGGAGGCGGCAGGTGATGGAAAGGGCTTGGATGTGAAGTTTGAAGTGATCCAGGAGACGGCCAAATCTGTGATGCCAAGAGATGAGAGAGTTTGTAACAGAAGGGAGTGGCCAAGTGTCAAAGGCAGAGGATAGGTCAAGGAGGAGGAGGACAGAGTAATGTTGTTTGGCTTTGGCAGTTAGCAGGTCATTGGTGACTTTGGTAAGGGCAGTCTCAGTTGAGTGCAGGTGTAACGGTCGCGTACACACACACAGGGGGGAAGGAAGTGACCACTGTGCTCCACCCTCACCCCTGGCCCTGCCTACTTGCCTCGCGAGTCCTAATGACAGGGGACAACTGGGCGGCAATCCTTAGCTTGGAATAAGTGCAGGGAAGACAGACCAGACAAACAACAGAATGTGAACGGACCGAGTCTATACCAGGAAAGCTACGAAGTGGACGGCAATCCCTAGCTTGGAATAAGTGCAGGGAGGACAGAGCCTGAAAAAAACCCTCTACTGTGGTTAAACAACTAGCATCAGGGGGTAAAGAAAAGGCCCACTCCTGTGGATTTCTTTGTAAGCGGGAAATAACAATGCCCACCCGTTGGCTTTCAGACCCAGGAGACAAGGGGCGTAAACTAAAATACAATTTACAGCTCTCCTTAAAGGATTGAAACTTCCTCCGTTCTCCAGAGAAGGGCTCTGGAAGCTTGATCGGTGGCTCCATATGAGGGCTCAAGTTCGGACCAGAGGCCTGAGAAGCAGCGGCGTCTTTTCCTATTTCTAGGGAATGAATCTTCTCCTCTAGCTCCTGCACCATCTGCATCAGGTTTGACACATGCTCAGTCAGGGTCACTAGAGGATTCATGGTACAGTGGTTTCAGTAGGCCTGTTATTCTGTAACGGTCGCGTACACACACACAGGGGGGAGGGAAGTGACCACTGCGCTCCACCCTCACCCCTGGCCCTGCCTACTTGCCTCGCGAGTCCTAATGACAGGGGACAACTGGACGGCAATCCTTAGCTTGGAATAAGTGCAGGGAAGACAGACCAGACAAACAACAGAATGTGAACGGACCGAGTCTATACCAGGAAAGCTACAAAGTACAAATGGAGCAAGCAGAGAATTGTCAGGAGAAGCCGGGGTCATAAATACCAGGAGAGTCGTGAAGTACCAAAGGAGTCAGTAGAGGATCGTCAGGAGAAAGTCGGGGTCAGAATACCAGGAGAGCAGCAAAGTACACAAGGAGCAGGCAGAGGATCGTCAGGAATACAGCAGGAGGTAAGTATGCCAGGAAAGACAAAGTCGCAGGTGGAACCTAAATAACAGGCAATCTGTGGCCAGCAGACTGCCTGTTTAAATAGGGAGCCAGAGGGGTCATGTGACATGGCCAGCGTCACATGACTCCACACAGACTACATAGCCGAGCGCCGAGTGATCAGCTCGGTGCTCAGCCCTAAAACCATTCTCATGAATACGCATAGACGCGCGGGGGGCGTGCAAAGTATTATCAGGAGCGTGGGCGACGCTGGACGCGCTGATGATGCGTGCGTGCTCCGGACGTGCCCGCCTCCTAGACCGCGCCGTGACAGTACCCCCCCCCTTTTACGCGGGGCCACCGGACCCAAGGACTCAGGTGACAGCTTTTCGGGATGATCCTCATGAAACTTCTTAACCAGTCTAGGGGTATGAACCTCCCTAGCTGGTACCCAAGACCTTTCCTTGGGTCCATAGCCCTTCCAGTGCACCAGATACTACAAGGAATTACGCACTCTTCTGACATCCACAATTTTAGAAAGCACATACTCCACAGAATCCTTAACCAGAACAGGCAGAGGCGCGGCTTGTGACGGTACAACATGTTCAATGTATTTTTTTAGTAGGGACTTGTGAAATACATCGTGAATGTGGAACGAGTCGGGCAATTCTAACCTAAATGATACAGGATTAATCACCTGTATGATTTCGTATGGCCCTATAAAGCGAGGAGCAAACTTTTTTGAAGCAACTTTGAGTGAAAGATTTTTAGAGGACAACCACACCTTATCCCCCACCTGAAAGTTCACCCCCGTGGAACGTTTCCTATTGGCCTGGCCTATTTGAGTATTTTGAGCTTTTTCCAGGTCCAGGTCCATACTGTGCACAGTTTTGAGGAGATCTCATCCGCCTCGGGATTACACGAGGAGACGGATGACCCAGAAAGAAAATGAGGATGAAAGCCATAGTTACAAAAAAAAGGAGAGACCCCAGCAGAGGAATTAACACGGTTATTCAGAGCAAACTCGGCTAACGGAAGGTATTTCACCCACAACTGTTGATCATCTGCAACATATGCCCTGAGAAATTGTTCCACCGACTGATTGAGGCGCTCAGTCTGTCCATTACTTTCAGGGTGATAAGCAGATGAAAAGGACAGAGAAATCTGGCATATCAGACAGAAGGCCCTCCAAAACTTGGACACAAACTGCACACCCCTGTCAGATACAATATTTTCTGGAATGCCATGTAAACGTACAATTTGTTCCACAAACAAAGATGCTAGGGTCTTCGCACTCGGGAGTCTAGGCAGGGGAATAAAGTGAGCTATCTTGCTGAATCTATCAACCACTACCCAAACCACAGTCTTACCCTCCGAAGGTGGCAGATCAGTGATAAAATCCATCGAGATATGAGACCAGGGTCTACTGGGAATGGGTAAGGGTCGTAGGCCCCCAGCCGGGTGAGTCCTAGGGGTCTTAGACCTCGCAGGCCAACACATAAGACTTGACGTCTCTAGTTAAATTAGGCCACCAGAATGATCTGGAAACCAGCTCTTTAGTGCCCTCAATGCCCGGATGTCCACAAAAAACAGAGTCATGACACTCACCCAGCAGTTCGAGACGAAGCTGTACGGGAACAAACAACTTATCTGTAGGAGTGGACAACGGAGCTAGGTGTTGTTTAGCCTTGATGAGAGTCGTGATGTCCTGAGACAAGGCTGTTAGGAAGACCTTAGCTGGTAAAATGGTTTCAGGTGGAGTCTCTGTAGGCTGGTACGCACAGAAACTCTGAGAGAGTGCGTCGGCCTTCACGTTTCTACTTTCTGTCTGAAAGTGATGGAAAAATTAAAGCGAGTAAAAAAAAATGCCCATCTAGCCTGACGGGGATTTAACCTTTTAGCCGACTTGAGAAACATTAGGTTCTTATGATCGGTAACAACAGTAACACAATGTTTTGCCCCCTCAAGAAAATGTCTCCATTCTTCAAATGCCCACTTAATGGCCAGTAACTCCCAATTCCCTATGTCATCATTTCTCTCAGAGGGGGAAAACTTTCTGGAAAAAAAGGCACAAGGTCTCAGGTTAGTGAGGGTTTGCGAGAGGACTGCTCCTGCCCCGTCGTCAGAAGCATCCACCTCCACGATAAAAATATTTTCCTGATCTGGCTGGGTTAGAACGGGAGCCCTACTGAAAGCCTCCTTTAGGGTTTCAAATCAATCTAAGGCCTCAGTAGACCAATTTTCCAGATACGCCCCTTTTTTAGTGAGGTTGGTCAGTGGTCTAGTGATTACCGAGAAATTCTTTATGAACTTACAGTAGTAGTTAGCGAAACCAAGGAAACGTTGTAAGGCCTTTAAGGATGATGGTCTTACCCATCCCTTAATCGCTAAAACCTTGCTGGGATCCATCTTTATGGCGTGGGGAGTCAGAACATGTCAGAGAAATATAATCTCCTGCACCCCAAAGACACATTTTTCCTGTTTAGCAGATAATTGGTTCTCTCTCAACACCTCCAACACCTGTCTAACATGAAACACATGACTCTTAAAATCAGGGGAAAAAATCGAAATGTCGTTGAGATATACAATAACAAATTTTCCCAAGAACTCCCTAAGAATATCGTTCATGAAATTTTGGAACACAGCCAGGGCATTACTGAGTCCAAAAGGCATAACGAGATATTCAAAGTGACCAGCCGGGGTATTGAACGCTGTCTTCCACTCGTCCCCCTCCTTGATTCGGATTAAATTGTATGCTCCTCTTAAATCAATCTTAGAAAACCAGGCCACCCCTAATACCTGGTTAAATAAATCCGGAATCAATGGGAGGGAGTAAGTATTCCGGATACTGATCTTATTTAATTTCCGGTAATCTATACAGGGTCTAAGACCACCATCCTTCTTCTTAACAAAGAAAAACCCTGCCCCCATAGGAGAAACCGAGGGTCTAATGTGCCCCTTAATGAGACTCTCCTTAATGTAATCTTCCATGGCCTCACGTTCAGGTTTGGAAAGATTGTAAATACGCCCCTTAGGAAACCTTGCTCCTTCTCCAGGACTATGGCGCAATCATAAGGTCTATGGGGAGGAAGAGCCTCCGGGGATGATGACAAGAACACATCAGCATACTCCTTTATGACTGCAGGAAATACCTCAGACTCCACAGAGAACCCAACCCGTATTCTAGACAAACACGAGCCGCACTCAGATCCCCAACTCACCAGGTCCCCTCTGGTCCAATCAATCGTAGGATTGTGTAATTGGAGCCATGGCATCCCCAATACCACCTCGACAGGTAAGTTCTCCAGGAATAACAGGGAACATTTCTCTAAGTGGCACACTCCCACGGCTAAGGAAATCTCTGAGGTACATGACCTCACAGTACCCCCTACCAGGGGAGTGGAGTCGAGGGCCATGATCTGGATGGGCGTAGGTAAAACAAAAATACAATTTACAGCTCTCCTTAAAGGATTGAAACCCTCCGATCTCCAGAGAAGGGCTCTGGAAGCTTGATCGGAGGCTCCATATGAGGGCTCAAGTTCGGACCAGAGGCCTGAGGAGCAGCGGCGTCTTTTCCTATTTCTAGGGAATGAATCTTCTCCCCTAGCTCCTGCACCATCTGCGTCAGGTTTGACACATGCTCAGTCAGGGTCACTAGAGGATTCATGGTACAGTGGTTTCAGCAGACCTGTTATTCTGTAACGGTCGCGTACACACACACAGGGGGGAGGGAAGTGACCACTGCACTCCACCCTCACCACTGGCCCTGCCTACTTGCCTCGCGAGTCCTAATTTCTACTAGAAGTTATGTATGAAGTGCTAGCAGTCTGCAGTTACAGTACAGAGGGGTGTTGTCACGGCCATGGCTATGACCGTGACTCCTGAACCGCATGCGGTTGTCAGCGGTTTTCATTGGTGTTCAATCACAGGTGAGGGCTGTGGTATTGGCCTCATCTGTGGTTGCCGCTGGCAACAGTATGTATGTGGCAGCGTAGCAGGCTGAGCTGTGCCATGCAGCTCGCTACGCTGCGCATGCGGTTTTGTGTGTGATGTGTGGATGTGTGCACTGTGTTTTATGTTATTGTGTGCACGTTCCCTTTAAGTGGTGTTTTCCCTTCCCTGGTGTTGGAAGGGTTAATCTCCTTCCTAGTGTGTGTGTGCACTGGGTGTGTCTGACTGTGGGGTGTGGCTTCTTGGCCTATAAAGCCTCACTACTTTTGCAGGCCTTGAGGTTGCTTCAGCCATGCTTAGCTGAGAGCAGCCTCATGTATTTGTTACCTGCCAGTAAGAGCCACCCCTGTGGTCATAAACCTTTATGTCAAAACCTTAATGTCATAACCATAATGTCGCTTTAAGTTATTTCTAGTTATGTGTGATGTCCGTGTGATGTTTTATATGTGATTTTGTGCAGCTATGGATCTGGGTCCCTGTGTGGGGATGCGATTGTGATCTGCATCCTGCTTACACAGGGATCCAGTCAGCAAGGCTGTGGCAGGTAGGTGGAACTCTTTGTTCACCTGCCATATCCATAGAGCTGTTTATGTTCCCCCTTTTACAGCAGCTTGGCCGTTGAGACTCCTGCTCCTCCGTGTCTAGGAGGAGTGGGCTGTCTTACTCAGCTCCTAGCTTAGGGCCATCTTGAGGGCTAGCAGGGACTTCTAGGTTCCGGAGCATGAGCCCTCCTACCATCAAGGTTGGCTCATGTAGCTAGGAGTCAGGGTCAGGTTAGGGAAGCCTTTAGGAGGTGACCTGCTCCCTAATCCTGTCTTCATGGCCAAGCAGCCGTAACATCACCGGGCTTCACACGGCTGAGGATTTCCCCCATCCTCAGCCGTGACAGTATGACCACAGTCGCTTCTTACGTGGCGCTCCCTCGAAAGAGGGTAAAGCATGCACTGCTGTCTACGGATGGGGTGCATGCGCGTTCTCCGGAGGGAGAGCGTTATGGGGCTTTCACCATTTACGGCGCGGTGAGTGGCATTCCCAGCTCACCGTTGTCCGTGTTGGTGTCCCCTTGTTGTTTGTCTTTCCCCTCCCCCCCTCCCATTGTTTCTTATGCCTCACCAACTTTCCCCTTTTGTTGTTGGGAGGGGCTTTGAGGGGTGGGAGTATGTATCCCTCGAAAGAGGGTGAAGCATGTACCGCCCTCTGCGGAAGGGTTACATGCGCGCTCTTCGGAGGGAGAGCGTTCTGGGGGTTTCGCCTCTGACGGCGCGGTGAGTGGCGTTTCCCCGCCTTCCCTTCACCGTTGCCTCGTTTGGCGTCCCCCTGATTTTATAGCACTAGGGTGTTTGTTTGGTGTGCGAGTTGCACACCTTCGAAAGAGGGTGCAGCATGCAGTGCCATATCCATGTGGCCTGCATGCGCGTTCTCCGGAGGGAGAGCGTTCCTGGGGGTTCTCCGTTAACGGCACGGTTGGTGGCTTATTCCCCGCTACCTTACCTTCCGTGTCCGTGTTGGGGATCCCTCGTCCCTCTCCATGTTCCCATCTCTGGTCGTTTGCTGGCAGCACTCCGTAGGTGGTCCGGCTGCTTGCTGGTTAGGAGTGTCTGCTGGCAGCGACTGGAGTGGGGACGTGAGTGGAGAGTCCCCTCGTCCATCTCTCAGTGGTTCTTTTCTCTTTGTTGCTGGTGCGGGCTGCAGTCCTCGTCGGACTGGCTAGTGTGAGCCGGGAGAGGATGCAGCTGACAGCGACCCCTTTTTAGAACCGGCACTGAGAGTGGACGTCCCCTTCTCCTATCCCCTTGTCTGAGTCCCTCACGTGTCTTTTTTTGGTGGGGGGGCTTTGAGGGGTGGGAGTGTCACGGCCATGGCTATGACCGTGACTCCTGAACCGCATGCGGTTGTCAGCGGTTTTCATTGGTGTTCAATCACAGGTGAGGGCTGTGGTATTGGCCTCATCTGTGGTTGCCGCTGGCAACAGTATGTATGTGGCAGCGTAGCAGGCTGAGCTGTGCCATGCAGCTCGCTACGCTGCGCATGCGGTTTTGTGTGTGATGTGTGGATGTGTGCACTGTGTTTTATGTTATTGTGTGCACGTTCCCTTTAAGTGGTGTTTTCCCTTCCCTGGTGTTGGAAGGGTTAATCTCCTTCCTAGTGTGTGTGTGCACTGGGTGTGTCTGACTGTGGGGTGTGGCTTCTTGGCCTATAAAGCCTCACTGCTTTTGCAGGCCTTGAGGTTGCTTCAGCCATGCTTAGCTGAGAGCAGCCTCATGTATTTGTTACCTGCCAGTAAGAGCCACCCCTGTGGTCATAAACCTTTATGTCAAAACCTTAATGTCATAACCATAATGTCGCTTTAAGTTATTTCTAGTTATGTGTGATGTCCGTGTGATGTTTTATATGTGATTTTGTGCAGCTATGGATCTGGGTCCCTGTGTGGGGATGCGATTGTGATCTGCATCCTGCTTACACAGGGATCCAGTCAGCAAGGCTGTGGCAGGTAGGTGGAACTCTTTGTTCACCTGCCATATCCATAGAGCTGTTTATGTTCCCCCTTTTACAGCAGCTTGGCCGTTGAGACTCCTGCTCCTCCGTGTCTAGGAGGAGTGGGCTGTCTTACTCAGCTCCTAGCTTAGGGCCATCTTGAGGGCTAGCAGGGACTTCTAGGTTCCGGAGCATGAGCCCTCCTACCATCAAGGTTGGCTCATGTAGCTAGGAGTCAGGGTCAGGTTAGGGATGCCTTTAGGAGGTGACCTGCTCCCTAATCCTGTCTTCATGGCCAAGCAGCCGTAACATCACCGGGCTTCACACGGCTGAGGATTTCCCCCATCCTCAGCCGTGACAGGTGTTAACCAGTTGTGGTTGTGTACCTTCACAGACTCACTCTATCCAGTCAGTGCAGCCATTGTCAGACTGTGCCGGTACACCCCCCAACTGGTTACCACCCCTCTGTACCCTTACTGAAGACTGCTAGCAATTCTTCATAACTTCTAGAAATAATAAATGAATAGCACAACATAGAGCCATAAGAATAGATGCTCTAGAATTGTTATTACATGGGGAATGCATGTAGCTGTTAAAACAGGCATGTCAGGAGTGGCGACAGGTCCTCTTTAAAGGATGCGGCACAAAGAAGACCCAGGTCTAAGAAGACCTAAGGCCTTACATTTATAGTTCTTAAGGTCCCTTTACATAGGATGAAAATACAGGAGATAGTTGGAAAGGAAACGTTCCTTCCTGACAATCTGCTGATTTCTGGTGGAGGAGACCACTGCATGATCATCACCAGAATATTTGGAGGAGCAATCGATAACGCCATCACTCCTCCGCATACTGACTCCATATCCATAATATTACATCCTCGTATAATTCGATTATGTGCACTTTAAAGAGTGGCACTTACAGTGACACAAAGAAGAAATAATAAGAAATATAGGGGGGTCATTTATCAGTGCCCCTACGCTGTAAAAATAAAAAAGTTGCAAACTGCGGGTTTGCAACTTTTTAAATACCATTTGTGTGAAATTCTTGGCACAAATGGCATTTTTACGCTGCCCTCACCACTTTCTAAAAAGGAAAATGGCGTGGTGCAGTGTGGGTCGGTCCAACTACCCTAGCATTTTTATCATCATTTACTAGCATAAATGATGACTTAAATCTACACCAGCCACAAGCAGGTGTAGGCTTCCTTCCAGGAGCATAGACTGCTGAAGGTGTGCACCTCATCATAAATTTTGTGCATCCTCCAGTGATGCAGGGGATATCAAGACAGATGTAGAAAACACTGGTCTTGATAAATGACCCCCACTGGGAATTTATCAAGCACTACACTCCAGTCTTCAAAAAGTGTTTTTACACAAGTGGGGGGGGGGGGGGGGGGGGAAGGTTATCTATGTTAATGGGTTTCACTTTCAATTTATGATCAGGACATTTTTTTTAAAAGTCCTAAAGTTACTCCAGTAGGGGAGGGGTGCAGAAAACTGGAGTAACATTTCTAAACAAGTGTTAGGTTTAAAGATGAGCCAAATTCAGCAAACAGCTTGAGTCCTTTGATAAATTTGGCCAAAGTACTCCAACACAGACTCAAGGAAAACTGTCTTCAAATGTTACCATCATGATAAATTCCCCCCGCTGTGTTTATAGCATTGCTTATGAGAGATCTTTGCAAGATTGAAAATTATTCTCCATGTTGTTTTAGTGATTGAGTAGTGCATACCCCTTTAATAACCAACGTAAAAGAATATTGATAATCACATTGAGGACAAAATGTAAACGGATAGTTAATGGCAAACATAATGAATATGCTGCCAAACTCCTCTGATGATTTTTAACACGCAGCACACTGAAGAATACTTGATACTACTGTATTTTAGCCTGCAGACAAACGTCTATATAGCCAGAATACATAGCGCTAGCTGAAAATAGAATTTTCCATTAAATACATGGTGTAGCAGGTTTCATAAAACACCCATGTGAGACTTATCTTAAGGCAGAGCTGTGACCTAGTCCTGTAGTATTTTACTACTTCGTGCTCATGTACTATGCTATGATAGAATAAAGGATTCCTCTAGGGAGGGCTGTCAAGCAGTTAGAGGTTAGTTGCCCTGGGACCACATGATTTTACAAATGAGCCTTGCTCTTCTAGTTTTACATAATGTCTGAGCCGGCAGGACATACACTATTGGAATGCTTTATAATTAGATATATCTAAATGTTTTCCAAAAACAGTATATTATTGTAACCACCTAGCCAGCCCCCCATGAACATAGACCACTTTGTTCCAAATGCACCACTGAGAGTGATATCCTCTCTTCTAGTCATTCTTCCTTTAGCGTTCACAGCAGTAAATCAATAAGCCGAGAGAAATCATTCTGACTTGGCTGCTGTAGTTCATTCACATATGAGGATCCTTATTACATAGATCTGGGTGTTAAGTGCATAATATGAAATTAATATGAACCTATGGGCAAGCTCCAAGTTCTGTATTGCAGGACGGCACTACTATCACACTGACAATACAGAATTCATGCTGTTTCAGCACTTTTTTGCTGCTGGTTTTATGGGAAACTAGAATTGTTTTACTACATGAAAAAATATTGGGGCAGTAATTCATTGAAAAACTAAATCAGTTTTATTTAATTTGACCCGAAATGTTACCTATAGGGATAACAACTATAAGCTACAAATTAAACGCAGAGTACAGTATACTCCATCAATGTTCCCTAAACCTAGAGGAGGAAGGTTATACATAGAAAGATCCCTTACATGATTGAGGAGCTAGTTTAAATTATGAAAAATAGAGAGATAAAGTATCCTCTGTAGTGCCAAACACAATGTATTAGCAGGATGTGCAGGTGATATATATTGATGATCTATCCTCAGAATGGGTCATCAATATCTGATCGGTGGGAACTCGGAAGCAAGTGTAATTACAAGCACTCGCTCCATTTGTAGCAGACCCTTATTAGGCGTCTGGGGTATCCCTTGCCCCTTAGGAGGTTTCTACAAAATTATGTCCCTCTTAGGCCCCTTTCACACGGGCGAGTTTTCCGCACGGGTGCAATGCATGAGGTGAACACATTGCACCCCCACTGAATCCGGACCTATTCATTTCTATGGGGCTGTGCACATGAGCAGTGATTTTCACGTATCACTTGTGCATTGCGTGAAAATCGCAGCATGCTCCTCTTTGTGCGTTTTTGACGCAATGCAGGCCCCATAGAAGTGAATGGGGCTGCGTGAAAATCGCAAGCATCCGCAAGCAAGTGCGGATGCAGTGCGATTTTCACGCACGGTTGCTAGGAGACGATCGGGATGGGGACTCGATCATTATAAGGGAAAATAATAGCATTCTTAATACAGAATGCATAGTACAATAGGGTGGAGGAGTTAAAAAAAATTTTTTAACTCACCTTAATCCACTTGTTCGTGCACCCCGGCTTCTCTTCTTTCTTCTTCTTTGCTGTGCAGGAGGAAAATGACCTGTGTTGACGTTACTGCGCTCATCACATGGTCCGTCACATGATCCATCAGGGTGATGGATCATGTGATGGACCATGTGATGAGCGCAGTGACATCACCACAGGACCTTTACCCAGGTCCTGAAGAAAGAAGACAGAAGAGAAGCCGGGCTGCGAGAACAAGTGGATTAAGTTGAGTTAAATTATTTTTTAATTTTTTTAACTCCTCCAGCACTAATTTACTAAGCATTCTGTATTAAGAATGCTATTGTTTTCCCTTATAACCATGTTATAAGGGAAAATAATACAATCTACACAACCTTGAACCCAAACCTGAACTTCTGTGAAAAAGTTCAGGTCTGGGTACCACATTCAGTTTTTTATCACGCGCGTGCAAAACGCATTGCACCCGCGTGATAAAAACGGAACAATGGAATGCAATCGCAGTCAAAACTGACTGCAATTGGGTACCTACTCGCGCGGGTTTGCCGCAATGCACCCAGGATGCCTCCGGAGCCAAAACGTGACGCCCGTGTGAAAGAGGCCTTATAGAGCAAGTAGTCTTGATGCCAGTTTCAGTTAAGCAACAAGGACATGGAATCCTCTTTGTAGATGGTAATGTGGGTACCCAGATGTAGGATTTCCAGTGTGGTGTAGAGTGGCCTACAATCTCTCTGAAAGTGCTTTATGCACGTGTCACGGTGCACCTACATAGATATCCTTGGATCCCAAATGTGGTAGTCCGAATCAAGTGCAAAAGGGGGTTGTTAACTTGGATGATCATGAAGTAGAATAAATGGAGTCCAGACATTGTATTAATGTAGAACACAACTTTACTTGGCATAAACGATAATCCAAACAGTTTCCAAATGGTATCTTGGTCATCAGCAGGTATTGGCTTAACTTTGGCAGGCAAACACTTCTGCAACAATCTCAGCTCTGCTATTCTGTAGCTTTCTCAGCTCTGCTATGTTAGCTGGGTAAAACAGGAACTTTCCTCTTCTGCTGGAACTTAGCTTAGCGGTAGTCTGTCTCTTACTTTATCTTTATCTTTGATCCTAGGAACTTCTTCCTGGCTTCAAGCTTACTTAGCTTGGGTATTAGACAATGCAAGCCCAGGAGGGGACAAGCAACCAGATAGATCTCGCAGGCAGGGCCTGTGGGCCCAGCAGAGCAGGCAGTGCTCTGCTGGCCAACACACAACCGTCCCTTAGGAAGGGGTAGACTAGACTGACCTTTCACTAACTAACTCCTCCCTCTTTAGAGAGGGCTGGAAGAGACCAAACAGGTTCCGCTCCAGGGAAACTAAGTCTGCCAATACTGCCGCCACCTGCTGGTGAACCAGGCACATTACATGTTAACAGTAGTTCATAAGGAAATATAAATACACACATTGCAGGTCATGGCATTATATGCATGAGATGACACATGATGCACAAACCAAAGATAGTGGGGGCGAAAAGAGGTGGTAATGCCACTCACATTCACTTGAATAGAGTGAGTACTTGTACTTATACTACACCACCACTGCAAGGAGAGACAAGAGGCAGTGTAAGGAAGAGGAAGCAGCACTCATATAGTTACATAGTTAATATGGTTGAAAAAAGACATAAGTCCATCAAGTTCAACCAAGGGATAGGAGGGGAAGCGAATCCCTGAAGAAAGTTCTGCAGGTCATCAATATAGTTTTCCTGCACAAGCCCTTTAACCCTTATTAGGCTACTTTAACATCTGCTTTCTTCCTTTCCGGTTTTGAGATCCGGCAGGGAATCTCAAAACCACAGCAAAACGCTTCCGTTATTATAATACAACCGGTTGCATCTGTTCAGAATGAATCCGGTTGTATTATATCGAAAATGAAGAAACCAGGTCTGAAAAAAATGAATCCAGCACCATTGACTTACATTACTTTTAGTGGTTGATCCGACTTCTTCAGTTTCCCATGCATTACGCAAAAACGCTGTTTGCTGCGATTTTGTGTCCGGCATGGGGATGCAACAAACTGGAACTGAGTGCACCAGAATGCATTCCGCTCCGGTTTGTTGCGTTCCCATGCCGGACGCAAAATGTATACAAGCAGCGTCCTTGTGTGCAGCATGGGAAACTGAAAAAGGCAGATCTGGTACCAATAGCAATGTTCAGTTTTGTCCTCATTGGCAATGAATGGGGACAATACTGAATTGTTGTGCTGTGGTTTTGAGACCCTGTGCCAGATCTCAATACCGGACAGCAAAGCACAGAATTGAAAGTAGCCTTATTTTGAGGCTTGTTAATGGAATGACCCACAGAGGGAAAGCCAGAAGGAGGATGGGAGTAGTATTTGTGGCACTAATAGGAGTGGTGATGTTTCTACAATGGCTTTTTTCACTCCAATGCTCCGTTGGCCCATGCAGTGGAGGGCGCACCCTGTTGCCCTCAGGGCACACCCTGGTATTTGGGCTCCTGCCTGGTGTTAGGTGGAGTGCCTTTGATGTTAGGTAGATGGGTGCAGGCAGGAGGGCAGATGTAGCCCTCATGCACACGGCCGTTGTTTTGGTCCGCATCCGAGCCGCAGTTTTGGCAGCTCGGATGAGGACCCATCCACTTCGATGGGGCCGTTGCTCCGTTCCGTGGTCCGCAAAAAAAATACATGTCCTATTTTTGTCCGCGCTTTGCGGACAAGAATAGGCAGTTATATTAAAGGTTGTCCGTGCCATTCTGCAAAATGCGGAACGCACATAGACGCCATCCGTGTTTTGCGGATCCACAATGGTCGTGTGCATGTAGCCGTAGGCTGTGAAATATTGGGGCAGTGAATGTGATGGCTGCAAATCAGGCCTGTTTGGTTAGAGAGCAGTTTCTTTACTGAGGTAGTTTAGGCAGTTCATACCAAAGGCAATGATAGTATTCAGTTCAGAGTACAAGATTACAAACAAAATACAGGGAGTGCAGAATTATTAGGCAAGTTGTATTTTTGAGGATTAATTTTATTATTGAACAACCATGTTCTCAATGAACCCAAAAAACTCATTAATATCAAAGCTGAATATTTTTGGAAGTAGTTTTTAGTTTGTTTTTAGTTTTAGCTATTTTAGGGGGATATCTGTGTGTGCAGGTGACTATTACTGTGCATAATTATTAGGCAACTTAACAAAAAACAAATATATACCCATTTCAATTATTTATTTTTACCAGTGAAACCAATATAACATCTCAACATTCACAAATATACATTTCTGACATTCAAAAACAAAACAAAAACAAATCAGTGACCAATATAGCCACCTTTCTTTGCAAGGACACTCAAAAGCCTGCCATCCATGGATTCTGTCAGTGTTTTGATCTGTTCACCATCAACATTGCGTGCAGCAGCAACCACAGCCTCCCAGACACTGTTCAGAGAGGTGTACTGTTTTCCCTCCTTGTAAATCTCACATTTGATGATGGACCACAGGTTCTCAATGGGGTTCAGATCAGGTGAACAAGGAGGCCATGTCATTAGATTTTCTTCTTTTATACCCTTTCTTGCCAGCCACGCTGTGGAGTACTTGGACGCGTGTGATGGAGCATTGTCCTGCATGAAAATCATGTTTTTTTTGAAGGATGCAGACTTCTTCCTGTACCACTGCTTGAAGAAGGTGTCTTCCAGAAACTGGCAGTAGGACTGGGAGTTGAGCTTGACTCCATCCTCAACCCGAAAAGGCCCCACAAGCTCATCTTTGATGATACCAGACCAAACCAGTACTCCATCTCCACCTTGCTGGCGTCTGAGTCGGACTGGAGCTCTCTGCCCTTTACCAATCCAGCCACGGGCCCATCCATCTGGCCCATCAAGACTCACTCTCATTTCATCAGTCCATAAAACCTTAGAAAAATCAGTCTTGACGTTTCAGCTTGTGTGTCTTGTTCAGTGGTGGTCGTCTTTCAGCCTTTCTTACCTTGGCCATGTCTCTGAGTATTGCACACCTTGTGCTTTTGGGCACTCCAGTGATGTTGCAGCTCTGAAATATGGCCAAACTGGTGGCAAGTGGCATCTTGGCAGCTGCACGCTTGACTTTTCTCAGTTCATGGGCAGTTATTTTGCGCCTTGGTTTTTCCACACGCTTCTTGCGACCCTGTTGACTATTTTGAATGAAACGCTTGATTGTTCGATGATCACGCTTCAGAAGCTTTGCAATTTTAAGAGTGCTGCATCCCTCTGCAAGATATCTCACTATTTTTGACTTTTCTGAGCCTGTCAAGTCCTTCTTTTGACCCATTTTGCCAAAGGAAAGGAAGTTGCCTAATAATTATGCACACCTAATATAGGGTGTTGATGTCATTAGACCACACCCCTTCTCATTACAGAGATGCACATCACATAATATGCTTAATTGGTAGTAGGCTTTCGAGCCTATACAGCTTGGAGTAAGACAACATGCATAAAGAGGATGATGTGGTCAAAATACTCATTTGCCTAATAATTCTGCACGCAGTGTACTTCCAGTGCTGGACATGGAATAAACAGCAACAAGATGGTTGACCACTTTCCAAATCAAACAGAGGGGTGTACGATATCTCTGGATGTACTGCAATTACCACAGAGGGATGTAGATCCTCCAACAGGTAGCTAATCAGTGGTAAAAACGTGATGGGCGCCCAAGGTGATGTGCCTTTTACACTAGCAGTAAGGCTGTTGCCATAAATTGCACTTACTTTCTGTCCTTTGCATTGGTCTGTATATCTACAGCAGTCTGTATATTCAGTACTTCTTTCTCTCTCAGAGGATGGTGGTAATTCTTTAGCATGCAAGGACAGGGGTTCCTTGCAGCAGGTGTCCCTTCTGCACAGGCACATGCAGAAGATCACTCTCACTGAAGGTCCCTTTACACAGGACGATACAGCAGCAGATTGGCATGAAGGAAGCGTTCCATCCTGACAGTCGCCTGTTTGCTGGTGGAGGAGACTTCTGTATTTACATGCAGCAATCTCCTCCACAGTATGGGGAGGAGCGATCACTAATACCATCACACGTCCCCATACTGACTAGTTGTTTGCCTGCAGCAGATACTGTTTACACAGCACGATCTGATGCGGGCAAATGATAATTTTTATGATCACACAAATTATCTATTACACAATGAGCAAGTATTTTGCTTGTTTATCTAGTAATCGGCGGTACATTTACACCGCCAGATAATCGTTAACAAGCGCTTTTATGAACGCTTGTTAGTGACTACCTACATGATTCTCGGCCCGTGTAAAGGACCCTCTCACCTGTCCAGACCAGTCTCACACACTCCTCCCTCAGAGGAGCAGGCCCAACTGGGGCACAACATCTAAACAGTGTTCCCATTTCAGCTCTTGGATTACAAGCATCACATATAAAAGTGCATTAAAATCAGCAATGGACATTAACTCTTAACTATAACACGGGGCCACTTTTAGTATTTTTTCCAGGGCTACTTTAAGGTCCTAATTATCCCCTGATGTTGCCATATTGGGGAAACATGTTGGTACCCTTTAGGAACCTCACGACTGCAGCTGTCTTGCTCCAGTCTTCGGTTCCCCACTGGAAACAATAGAAATTATTTAGCAATAGTGAGTGATTTGAGATTGTGCACTCTCTTTTTGGTATTTTAACATATGTGTGTCTTTGATCATTTATGTATCACGACTAATAAATTGTATTCTGCACTATAGAGGATACTTTTTACAATTTTCCCTGCCATTTAGTATACAGTTGCAAGAAAAAGTATGTGAACCCTTTGCAATGATATGGATTTCTGCACAAATTGGTCATAAAATGTGATCTGATCTTCATCTAAGTCACAACAATAGACCATCACAGTCTGCTTAAACTAATAACACACAAAGAATTAAATGTTACCAGGTTTTTATTGAACACACCATGTAAACATTCACAGTGCAGGTGGAAAAAGTATGTGAACCCCTAGACTAATGACATCTCCAAGAGCTAATTGGAGTGAGGTGTCAGCCAACTGGAGACCAATCAATGAGATGAGATTGGAGGTGTTGGTCACAGCTGCCCTGCCCTATAAAAAACACACACCAGTTCTTGCAACTTTTTCTTGCAACTGTATATAACCCTCTAGGTTTAGGGCACATTGATGGAGTATTCTGTAATTTGTAGCTTATAGTTGTTATCACTATTAGGCCTCTTTCACATGGGCGTTGCGGAAAAATGTGCGGGTGCGTTGCGGGAACACCCGCGATTTTTCCGCGCGAGTGCAAAACATTGTAATGCGTTTTGCACTCGCGTGAGAAAAATCGCGCGTGTTTGGTACCCAAACACGAACTTCTTCACAGAAGTTCGGGCTTGGGATCGGTGTTCTGTAAATAGTATTATTTTCCCTTATAACATGGTTATAAGGGAAAATAATAGCATTCTGAATACAGAATGCTAAGTAAAACAGGGCTGGAGGGGGTTAAAAAAAATAAAAAATCATTTAACTCACCTTAATCCACTTGCTCGCGATGCCGGGCATCTCCGTCTGACTCTTTTACTGTATAGGACCTGTGGAGAGCATTAACTATAGTTTAAGGACCTGGGATGACGTCACTCTGGTCATCACATGGTACGTCACATGATCTTTTACCATGGTGAATCACCATGGTAAAAGATCATGTGAAGTACCATGTGATGACCGGAGTGACGTCATCCCAGGTCCTTAAACTATAGTTAATGCTCTCCACAGGTCCTATACAGTAAAAGAGTCAGACGGAGATGCCCGCATCGCGAGCAAGTGGATTAAGGTGAGTTAAATGTTTTTTGTTTTTTTTTAACCCCCTCCAGCCCTGTTTTACTTAGCATTCTGTATTCAGAATGCTATTATTTTCCCTTATAACCATGTTATAAGGGCAAATAATAAGGTTCGGGTCTCCATCCCGATCGTCTCCTAGCAACCGTGCGTGAAAATCGCACCGCATCCGCACTTGCTTGCGGATGCTTGCGATTTTCACGCAACCCCATTCATTTCTATGGGGCCTGCGTTACGTGAAAAACGCACAAAGAGGAGCATGCTGCGATTTTCACGCAACGCAAAAGTGATGCGTGAAAATCACCGCTCGTGTGCACAGCCCCATAGAAATGAATAGGTCAGTATTCAGTGCGGGTGCAATGCGTTCACCTCCCGCATCGCATCCGCGCGGAATACTCGCTCGTGTGAAAGGGGCCTTAGTAACATCTCTGACCAATTTAAAACTTTATTTTTTCTCAGTGAATTATTTTTGCCTATGTACATGCATAGTGATATATAAAATGTAAAGCGTCTAAAAATGTGGCAGACTTTGTTATAGTTGCTCATGCTGGAGGATAAATGTTGTCCCTCATTAAGCACATTTAGCCAAGGAATCTGCATCAAAATTCCACGTTTTCCGTACAGTTTCTTTTCAATGAGATTTTTCAAGTGAAGTGGATTTTGATGCATATTTGGATGTGTTTTTAGGCATTTCATTGATTTCACCCTGGCACTCTTTCCTCTACCCTGCTTTGTTACCTCACTTTCCATATCCTCCATACTACTGCCCTCCCCCGCATCTACCCCATATAGGGCCTGCTCAGTGAGCAGAAAACATTTACAAATTTCCCATGCTTCTCAGTGTCGTACTTCACTCATTTAGATACAGAATGTGCAATTCCATGCGGGCAATTTGCTCACATTTTGAACAAAGATATGCACCCTCAAACAACTGTTCCAGGACTGCATACATTAGACAAGATGTGCACTGGACTGTGTTGTCAATAATGAAACACATACTAATGGGAATTGCACAAGCAAAGAGAAAGAAAAAATGCAATAATACAGTGCAATAAAAAGCAACTGACTTAGTGTAGTCTTTTCCTAAAGTCCCTGAATCAAAGGTCACTTAACCCTTTCTACCCGAGGTTTTTTTGCGTTTTCGTATTGCGCTACCTACTTTCCTTTTTTTATTTTTCTGTTCACATAGCTGTATGGGAGATTGTTTTTTGCAGGACAAGTTCTACTTTCCAACACCACCATTTAATATTGCATATGATGTAGTGGGAAGCAGGAAAAAAATTCCAAATGGGTTGGAATTGGGAAAAAAAAGCAATTCTGCCACGATATTTTCGTCGTCATATTCTGATCTCTAACTTTTTTGTAGTTATGTGTACGGTGCTGTGTGAGCATTTATTTTTTGCGGGTCGATCTATACTTTTCACTGATACCATTGGGGTGTGTATGACATTTTGATCACTTTTTATTAAATTTTTTGTGGGAAATGAAGCAATCAAAAATGGAAAATCTGCAATTTTACCGTTTCCTTTTTTATATTTTAATAGTATGAGTGTTTTTGCATGTGGTAATACCCAGGATGTGTATTGTTTTATTTTTCTTTATTTTGGGGAAAGGGATTTGATGTGAATTTTTATATATTTTTTATTTTTAAAAACGTAATTTTTCTTTTACACTTTTTTTTTTAGTTCCCATAGGGAACTAAAACAAGCAATCATTAGATTGTTATTCTCATAGACTCCAGTGCATTAGCAGTGGAGTCTATGAGAAATTTACTAGTTTCCTATGGAACCCTGCTACAGACAGGGGCTCCATAGGAAACACTATGCAGCAGTCTCCTGTCATTCTCTATGACAGGGGCTGCTGCATACAAGATCCAGCTCCTCCGATCGCCTCCAGAGGTAGCGCGCTTCTGGGTTTGCACACGCTCAAATGCCGTGATCAGGTTTGACTACGGCATCTGAAGTGTTAAATGTCCGCGATCTGCATTATCGCCGGTCGTGGACATGAGCCGAGGGTATCTGATGTATGAAACAGCAGGCACGCTCAGGCTGGGTTCAGACCTGAGCGTCTTTGATATGCGCGTTTAACGCGCGTTTTTGACGCACGTTTTTGACGAGCGTTTTTTGCAATAGTAAACGCGCGTTTGACGCGCGTTTGTGTGATTGACTGCAATGTCCTATGGCCACAAACGCGCGTCAAAACGCCCCAAAGAAGCTCAAGTACTTGTTTGAGCGTAGGGCGTTTTACAGCGCGTTTTTCAGTGCTGTAAAACGCTCAAGTGAGAACCAGGGCCATAGGGAAGCATTGGTTTTCATGTGTTGAGCGTTTTACAGCGCGTTTGAACGCGCTGTAAAACGCTCAAGTGTGAACCCAGCCTTAGGCTATCTTTAGGCTGGGTTCACACTTGAGCGTTTTACAGCGCGTTCAAACGCGCTGTAAAACGCTCAACACATGAAAACCAATGCTTCCCTATGGCCCTGGTTCTCACTTGAGCGTTTTACAGCGCTGAAAAACGCGCTGTAAAACGCCCTACGCTCAAACAAGTACTTGAGCTTCTTTGGGGCGTTTTGACGCGCGTTTGTGGCCATAGGACATTGCAGTCAATCACACAAACGCGCGTCAAACGCGCGTTTACTAATGCAAAAAACGCGCATCAAAAAAGCGCGTCAAAAACGCGCGTTAAACGCGCATATCAAAGACGCTCAGGTCTGAACCCAGCCTTAAAGACTCGGCCAGTGCCTTAAGGCTGGGTTCACACTTGAGCGTTTTACAGCGCGTTCAAACGCGCTGTAAAACGCTCAACACATGAAAACCAATGCTTCCCTATGGCCCTGGTTCTCACTTGAGCGTTTTACAGCGCTGAAAAACGCGCTGTAAAACGCCCTACGCTCAAACAAGTACTTGAGCTTCTTTGGGGCGTTTTGACGCGCGTTTGTGGCCATAGGACATTGCAGTCAATCACACAAACGCGCGTCAAACGCGCGTTTACTATTGCAAAAAACGCTCGTCAAAAACGCGCGTCAAAAACGCGCGTTAAACGCGCATATCAAAGACGCTCAGGTCTGAACCCAGCCTAATAGTCAGGAAGGAGTTAATATTATGTCACACACTTAATACAAACACACACAAAAAATCTGACGAATGCTCACAAACTCACGTTTTTTTGTCTGCTTGTATAGCTGCTGCCCCCAAACAACTTCAAACCTGCCGTTTTTTTTCCACTGGATTCAAAGAAAATATAATTAGCCCAGAAAACCCATTTAACACGTTTTCAAAAGATTTTTTGGAGCTATTAATTTTTAAAATCACGCTGAAATTCCAGTAAGTAGTAATTTATAATAGCGATTGCTAGAAGCGCGTTTGACTGCAGTGATTTTGAGAGTTTCTTGTGAACAGTGATAACTTTTTTGTATTGAGTGTTGCAAAGTCTAGGTGGAGCCCTAACTTACTGTAAAGCCTACATGCACACACATGTTTTCTTCTTAATGATCACATCCCTTTACATTTTTTGTACAGGTGACAGCAATGAAGCACAAACAGAATTTCCAACTAAACAGTGTAGGTATGTACTGTATTCTACATTTTGTGTTTATGTTTTGTTATGCTGGTGCTGTAGCTTCACCCCACCAAGTGAAGTTATAACTTGGATGCTGTTTTGTTATACTGTGTAGCAAAAAATAAACAGTTTGGACTTTTTAACCTGTCGTATCTGCTGAAGTCTGTCATTGTCAACCCCACCCTGAATACAGATCCCGACAATACATTGATAAATCTCTCCATATATCTATATGTCTGCCTCATATAGTGCATTATAAAACTGTCTGAAGCCACCACTAGGGGGAGCTTGGTGCATAGGAATTTATACAGTTACCATTGAGAGCCATAGAAGTTTGAAAAATCCCCTAGAGGCAACTGCCTGTAAATGCAATGTATTCATGTCAGGAACAGAAGTAGTTCAGTGTCGGGTGCATGAACAGTTTTCATTGCAGCTTTCGATCCACACACAGGATTTTGCGCTAGAAATTAAAAGCTATAGCCACTTTCACACTGTCAGTATTTGGTCAGTATTTTGCCTCACTATTTCTAAGCCAAAACCAGGAGTGAAACCTACAGAGAGAAAAATCTTCATATCCCCATGTTTTAACCCTGTCTGGCCTACAAATACTGATAAAAAAAAAAATACTGAGTAGGATTGGTTCTAGAACATAGAAAACATGACTAAGGCTACTTTCACACTCGCGGCAGAACTGCCTGCCAGGTCCCGCAATCCAGACGCAAACGGATGCATTTGTGAGACAGATCTGGATGCAGATCCGTCTGACAAATGCATTGCAATACCGGATCCGTTTTTCCGGTTGTCATCCGGAAAAACTGATCCTGTATTTATTTTTTTCTCTTTTTTTTTCTGGAACACTTAGTACCAGATCCGACATTAATACATTTCAATGGAAATTAATGCCGGATCCGGCATTCCGGCAAGTGTTTAGGATTTTTGGCCGGAGAGAAAAATGCAGCATTCTGTGGTATTTTCTCCGGCCAAAAAATGTAAGAGGGACTGAACTGATGCATCCTGAATGGATTGCTCTCCATTTAGAATGCATTAGGATAAAACTGATCAGTTTTTTTCCAGTATTGAGCCCTGAGGACGGAACTCAATACTGGAAAAGAAAAACGCTAGGCTACTTTCACACTTATGTTTTGTGCGGATCTGTCATGGACGGATCCGTTCAGATAATACAACCGTCTGCATCCGTTCAGAATGGATCAGTTTGTATTATCTGTAAAATAGCCAAGACGGATCCGTCTTGAACGCTATTGAAAGTCAATGGAGGACGGATCAGTTTTCTATTGTGCCAGATTGTGTCAGTGAAAACGGATCCATCCTGGCACACAATGTAAGTCAATGGGGACGGATCCGTTTTGATTAGAATGCAAACTGATCCGTTCTGGACCGCTTGTGAGAGCCCTGGACAGATGTCACAAACAGAAAGCCAAAACGCCAGTGTGAAAGTAGCCTTATGGGATAGAAGAGTTGCAGGGGTGGCGCTCAGTGGATGCTGTTTGCAGGTAGCAGCGGTATCGCGGCAAGAACCACACAAAATTGCCGCACAGGAAAGGTAATGAATTGTATTAAAGATACTGCGCTGAAGGACAATTTTTAAAGATAGATGTTGCTAAACAGGTATTGCAACTGGGTGCAGGCTGGCATGCGAAGATATGTCACTATACAGGTATTTGAGCTGGTTGGAGACCGCTTACCTGTAGTGAAGACTTCAGTGGCGTGCTTTTGTCTGCGTCCCTGTAGTTTCGGAAAGTCGGCTTTTTTCCTTTTCCTTTTCTTTCCTCTACTGTTTTGCTGTTTTTTTGCTATTGCTTTCTTGCTTTGGTTATCAGTTCGTTTTTACTTTCTTTTTTCTTTATTCTTTGTTGGTGCTTCGGGTCAGGATGGGGTGGTCCAGCTGCAGGATGGATCGGCGTGCTGCCTCGTGCCCCGGCCGGTGGCGCGCTGCAGCCGCAGGTGGAGGTGTGTGTAGGGGAGTGGTTGGCGCTCACTTGGAGTTAGTTAGTGACGTCACTAAAGCGGTCAAGCTATGACCGACAGGTGCCAGGTATCCTTCTCCAACGCGTTTCAAACAGAACGCTGTTCTTCCTCAGGGAGTGCTGCCTGGCTGTTCATGCACCCTTTTTATAGGTACTTCTCCAGAGCTTTAACCTCTTCCCTGCCAATCCTGCATGAATTCAGTGTCATACACCTTTTCAAAAGCGAACAGTTCCAGCTCCGCATTTAGTCCGTTTGGTATTAGACTGTCCATGTTAAATATCCATTTGGATTCCTTTTTTGACATCTCCTTGATATAATCCCCCCCCCCCCTCTTATTAGGTGGTATTATTTCCACCCCACAGAAACGGGATCCCGCAAAGTTTCCCCCATGCTTTATACTATAGTGACGTGATAATGGATGTCCTTCGTATTTTCTGCTTATGTTATATACATGTTCTCCTATTCTTTTCTTTAGGGTTCTTTTGGTGCGGCCCACGTAGATTTTATTGCAGGGACATGTTAAGGTATATATGACCCCTTTACTGTTACATGTAATAAAGTGTTTTATGGTATGTTTATAGGAACCCTCTGAATTGCTAATTTCTGTTATTGTTTTTTTTATTATTGTTAGATGTTTTGCATCCTCTGCAGGTTCTGCACGGATGAAATCCTCCTAATTCCACTTCTTTTGGTTTTTGATTTTTTTCCTTTGCATTGGTTCCTGTACATCTGCCTGTTGAGGCAATCATGTTACCTATATTTTGCGCCCTCCTAAATACGAATTTTGGGTCTTTTGGGATAAATTCTCCTATTATTTTGTCCTCTTTGAGAATGTCCCAGTGTCTTTTTATTATTCTTTTGAATGTTGGGACCTGGTCACTATACGGTGTTATGATGGGTGGGATTACTGTGTTGGTTCCAATATCCAGAGAGTTTATATTTTTGTCATCATTTTTCTTGTTGGCTGTTAATAGAGTTTGTCTGTTTAGTTGGTTTATTTCAATTTTTTGTTCCGATAATTTTATTGTATCGTATCCTTTATGTTCCAATTTTTTCTGTAGGGTGTCTGCCTCCTTTTCATATTCCTCTATCTCTGTGCAGTTACGTCTTAGCCGCATGAATTGGCTACGCGGGATGTTTTCCAGCCATTTGGGAAGGTGGCAGCTATTCATCGATATGAAGCTGTTCCCATCCGTCGGTTTGCTGTAGGTCTTGGTGAGTAATTTATTTCCCTCTATGTAAATGGTTAGATCCAAAAAGTTAATTTCTTTACTACTGTATGTAGAGCTAAACTCCAAATAAAAATCATTTTTATTGATATCATTTAAAAATTCCAGTAGTTTTGTTTCCCCCCCCATCCCATATAAAAACAATATCGTCGATAAAACGGCGCCAGAGGACGAGACCCGCACGGGGGGCGCCACCTGGGTGGATGGTTAACTCCTCCCACCACCCGACATATAGGTTAGCGAACCCCGGTGCGAATCTCGTCCCCATCGCGGTACCCCACGTCTGTAGGTAAAATTGTTCATTGTATAAAAAATAATTTTTAGTTAAAATGAACATGATGCATTCTCCCAAGAAGTTAATTTGTGTTTCAGGCATTTATCCTTTTTTAGTACTAAAAATGCCTGAAACACAAATTAACTTCTTGGGAGAATGCATCATGTTCATTTTAACTAAAAATTATTTTTTATACAATGAACAATTTTACCTACAGACGTGGGGTACCGCGATGGGGACGAGATTCGCACCGGGGTTCGCTAACCTATATGTCGGGTGGTGGGAGGAGTTAACCATCCACCCAGGTGGCGCCCCCCGTGCGGGTCTCGTCCTCTGGCACCGTTTTATCGACGATATTGTTTTTATATGGGATGGGGGGGAAACAAAACTACTGGAATTTTTAAATGATATCAATAAAAATGATTTTTATTTGGAGTTTAGCTCTACATACAGTAGTAAAGAAATTAACTTTTTGGATCTAACCATTTACATAGAGGGAAATAAATTACTCACCAAGACCTACAGCAAACCGACGGATGGGAACAGCTTCATATCGATGAATAGCTGCCACCTTCCCAAATGGCTGGAAAACATCCCGCGTAGCCAATTCATGCGGCTAAGACGTAACTGCACAGAGATAGAGGAATATGAAAAGGAGGCAGACACCCTACAGAAAAAATTGGAACATAAAGGATACGATACAATAAAATTATCGGAACAAAAAATTGAAATAAACCAACTAAACAGACAAACTCTATTAACAGCCAACAAGAAAAATGATGACAAAAATATAAACTCTCTGGATATTGGAACCAACACAGTAATCCCACCCATCATAACACCGTATAGTGACCAGGTCCAAACATTCAAAAGAATAATAAAAAGACACTGGGACATTCTCAAAGAGGACAAAATAATAGGAGAATTTATCCCAAAAGACCCAAAATTCGTATTTAGGAGGGCGCAAAATATAGGTAACATGATTGCCTCAACAGGCAGATGTACAGGAACCAATGCAAAGGAAAAAGATCAAAAACCAAAAGAAGTGGAATTAGGAGGATTTCATCCGTGCAGAACCTGCAGAGGATGCAAAACATCTAACAATAATAAAAAAAACAATAACAGAAATTAGCAATTCAGAGGGTTCCTATAAACATACCATAAAACACTTTATTACATGTAACAGTAAAGGGGTCATATATACCTTAACATGTCCCTGCAATAAAATCTACGTGGGCCGCACCAAAAGAACCCTAAAGAAAAGAATAGGAGAACATGTATATAACTTAAGCAGAAAATACGAAGGACATCCATTATCACGTCACTATAGTATAAAGCATGGGGGAAACTTTGCGGGATCCCGTTTCTGTGGGGTGGAAATAATACCACCTAATAAGAGGGGGGGGGGGGATTACATCAAGGAGATGTCAAAAAAGGAATCCAAATGGATATTTAACATGGACAGTCTAATACCAAACGGACTAAATGCGGAGCTGGAACTGTTCGCTTTTGAATAGGTGTATGACACTGAATTCATGCAGGATTGGCAGGGAAGAGGTTAAAGCTCTGGAGAAGTACCTATAAAAAGGGTGCATGAACAGCCAGGCAGCACTCCCTGAGGAAGAACAGCGTTCTGTTTGAAACGCGTTGGAGAAGGATACCTGGCACCTGTCGGTCATAGCTTGACCGCTTTAGTGACGTCACTAACTAACTCCAAGTGAGCGCCAACCACTCCCCTACACACACCTCCACCTGCGGCTGCAGCGCGCCACCGGCCGGGGCACGAGGCAGCACGCCGATCCATCCTGCAGCTGGACCACCCCATCCTGACCCGAAGCACCAACAAAGAATAAAGAAAAAAGAAAGTAAAAACGAACTGATAACCAAAGCAAGAAAGCAATAGCAAAAAAACAGCAAAACAGTAGAGAAAAGAAAAGGAAAAGGAAAAAAGCCGACTTTCCGAAACTACAGGGACGCAGACAAAAGCACGCCACTGAAGTCTTCACTACAGGTAAGCGGTCTCCAACCAGCTCAAATACCTGTATAGTGACATATCTTCGCATGCCAGCCTGCACCCAGTTGCAATACCTGTTTAGCAACATCTATCTTTAAAAATTGTCCTTCAGCGCAGTATCTTTAATACAATGAAAGTAGCCTTAGTTTGCACATAGATTTAGTTACATAGCAATGTGCCAGAGCTAGAGGTCCTTCTTCAGGCTGCAATAAATAGAACAAACAACCACCTAGATACAATGCAATAGATTCTTTATGGATTCACTGCAGCCAAATATGACAGGTGAAACCTAACATAAACTCTATTTGTGGGTCTAGTCAAATGTCAGCCATTTTCTTGTTGTCATAGAGAGGAAAACATACCAATTAACAAGATAGGGCAACTCAAGAATTGTTGTAGCTCCTAATATATTATTGATTCCTGTAGAAATGTTCTTTTATAATCACTGAGCTATTGCTTGCTATTTCTTTTTAAGAAAGGAAACCTCTTCAAAATCTGAGAAAAAGAAGATGACAAATGTAATAAAATTCCCTTGCAAAAATGTACAGACCCAGACGGAGTGTAATGGGCATCATGTAACAACCATTACCAAAAATGGTGAGTAGTAATCCATAGTAGTCTTCATTTCCTTTCATCTTTTTTCTCCGTGCTACAAACAGTACTGAGAGTGTAGCTGTATACCTGACTTATTAAAATTCATTAGCTCCTGGGACATATCTAGGTAGAGTTCTGTGAGGTTCAGTTGTTTACTACTTTCCTATGAGTCAGCTGGGAGGGCTTTATATATATTCTTGTATAGAGCTTTAAAGGCCATTGGGCAAATGATCGCACTTTCAAACGCCCATTCCTGATCATTCTCCTATGTAAACATGTCCACTGATGAGCCAACCAACAAGCAAATATCCTTTATCAGCTGATTGCATCTTTTATATGGACATTAAAATAATTGTTTGAAGGCATGCATTGCAAATGGGACAATGCTTGGGGACATGTCTCTGCTGGGACCATTCATTGGCTTCAGTGGCACATGTGACCCCTTCCATGTGAAAGTTGACAGGCAGGGACTACAAATGCAGTGACAACAGCCCAGAAGCCACAGAGTCGGAATGGAGTGGCAGGGAGAAAATAAATATAGTACTCTTCTCAGGTACTCTTGAGGGATGGGAATTTTTTAAAAAAAAAGGTTTTAAAATATAAAAAAATATGGAATATAAAAGAAAATTATAAGATAAAAATAAATAATAAAAAAATAAAGATCATATGTAGTGCTGCATCCTAAAACACCCAAACTATTAAAATATTAATGTTTTCACCCTGTACGATGGAAAAAAACTCAAAATGACCGATTTGCAGTTTTTTTTTTTTGTCACTTCAACTCCCCCCAAAAATATAATTGAATAAAAAGTGATCAAAAAGCTTACACACTCCCAACCAGTGTCAATAAAAACGACAGATTGCCCTGCAAAAAATGAGTCCTCATACAGCTCCATACATGAAAATATATTTTAAAAAAAAGTTATAGGGGTCAGAATATAGCAATGCAAAGTTTATATTTTTTGTTCAGTATTAAAACATAAGAAAAACGATATAAATGTGGTATCGCTATTATCATACTGACCCGGAGAATGAAGAGGACTGTAAAAAAATAAAAAAAAACATAAAACTATGGTGCAATTGCATTCCTTTACAATTCCACCGCATTTAGAATTTTTTTTTCCAGTTTCTCACTACACCATATACAATAATAAATGGTGATATTAAAAAGTGCAACTTGACCTGCAAAAATAACAAACTGTCATACATCTATATAAATGGAAAAATTAAAACGTTATGGCTCTGGGAAGGCAGGGAGTCAAAAAGGAAAACCCCATGTCCTCAAAGGGTTTATCTATCATTATGTTTTTGGAGTGTGGGAGGAAACCCACATAAACAAGGCAAGAACATACAAAATCCATGCAAATGTTGCCCTTGGTTGGATTCAAACCCAGGACTGAAAGGCAACAGTTCTAACCACTAAGCCACCATTCTGCCCACACACCGTAACATTAGGAAAGAAGTAATGGGTCCTGTAGCCACATGGATACCACACCTCTATAGAGCATGGGGCGTATTAGAATTACCAGTCACCCCATCCGTGGTTTCCTTATGTGGATTGTCTCACTCAGACAATATTTTATATCCATAGTAGAAATGGAAGCTGTCACCTGGGTGAGACTTGTTATTATCTTTCAACACATGACAAAAATAAAGAGACATCTTTACATGAAACTATATAGCTAATTATGTGTTACACGTGTTCACTGTTAAAGACATATTTTACAGCCTATACTCACCTTCTACAAGTATGCAGAAAATTTCTTAAGAGAAACTATGAATATTCATAACTGTTAATTTGAGGATGAATATGATCAGTACTGACATCAATTATGTCTCTTCTTCCAGTAAATTGGCTTTACATAATCATATATCAGTGGTGTCGCAAGAACTTGTGAAATGAAAATATATTATAACATGTATGACCCAAGGAGGCTCATAAAAAGCAATTGTAATAATGTGTGCATTAACCTCTTAGTGACCACCCATATGCTTTTTTACAGCCGTCACTAAAGGGCCTTAGGCCAGGCAGTTGACTTTTTCTGTGGTCTATTCTAAGCACTGCATGGATTTCCTATGCAGCGGAGAGAGGGAGCTGGGCTCCTGCTCTACTGGCTCGGACTGGCAGAAGCGCCAATACAGGCTGTTTAACCCCTTATTGATGGTTACAATAAGTGGTTTAGATGGAGGGAACTTTTTCTCCCATCGGCACCCAGCTTATGAGATCAACTAATGAAAGCCCCAGGCCTGCCCTCAGTGTATGCCTAGCCTCTCTGGCACATCCTGCTGGTGTCTGTCAGTATAACACTAAATTAATAAGGATATCCTCAGCACTCTTCAGTTTATGCAAAAAAAATGGTTCTTTTTATTCCATTAGCAGCATACAATGTCTTGACCTGATTCTTAGGTACCGGGACAACTGGTATGTTTTATCCCATGATGGGATTTGTAGTGCTGCTTACTACTTTGTATCATTGGCAGTATAACACTGACATTATAATACACTGTACTTCATAAGCAGTACAGCATATTATAGCAGCAATCAAATGATTGCATTTTAAAGTCCCCTTATGGGACAAGTTAAAAAATATATTTAAAAAATAAAATAAAAATTTTAAATGGAAAATATTGCAAAAATAAAAACTACTCATCTGTACTGACCCTAAATATCCAATAATCATGTAATTTATTCCTTATTGTGAACACTGTAAAAAAAACAAAAACTTTTTTTTCTTATTTGCCACCAAAAAAAAAGAAATAAAAAGCCATCAAAATGTGTTATGTATCCCAATGAAAAGTACAAGTATTCCTGCAAAAATCAAGTCCTCATATGGCTCTGTAGAATAAAAGAAAAACCTTATGGGTCTTTAGATGTAATATGTATTTGGTATTGCTGTAATTATACTCATCCAGAGAACAAAGTTATAATGTTATTTATGCCGAAAAATGAATGCCCCAAAATTTATAACATATTACTGTTTTTCCCATCCCCCAGAAAGAGTAAATAAATGTTAATCAGCAAGTGATGTGTACCCCAAAATGGGCCAATCAAAAATTACAACTTGTCCAGCAAAAAAATAGCCCTCATAAGGATACATTGACAGGAAAAAAAAAAAGGTTAGCTTTTGAAATGCAACAATGAAAAAAAAAACACTTGGTCACTAAGGCCCCAAACAGGCTGGCCACTAAGGGGTTAAAGTCAAACACTAATCATGCCTCTAACACTTAGATTTCCAAAATGTACACCTTTGGGGGCAATTTTATTATTATTGCATTTTGGGCTAAAATGACTTTTAAATTAGTCTTTATTAAAAATATGGAATCCTTTTTTTCTTAACATAGCTGGGATTCTCTAGTAGCACCCTTTGTATTTTCTGTCTTTTCCAGCAGATAGGGAACTGACAGGCTCTTTATCTCTGCTCATTATAGCTCAATTCTTATCTTACTGATGTCGTTACAATTTAGGACAAGTTCCAAACTAGGGGACTACACTCGCTTGTCTGTGGGATTCAAATTGGTTAATACATTTTCCCCAGGTGCCAGGGGATGTGGTCGACCTGAAGAATCAATCAGCCAGCCAGACAGGTTTGCTGGTTAAAGGATTCTCTGTGGGCAGCGCCCAATGAGCAAATTTTATTAGATGTACATTGTGGATCTAGCCACCCCCCTTAGCCATTAATTTTAATATGTCCAATCACAAATATTTATTAAAGCAACCAAGCAGAAACATGATGGTATGAAAAATGACACGTAGATACACACAGGCATTACTCACATATATCATGGACATGAGTCATCTATCTTCAAAAGTCCCCCTGTCTGTATATTTCACATTCTGCCAAGCAGTGTCTGTCCAACTTCCTTTAACGAATCAAGTGACTATATGGAGACTCATATTTCTCAATCATAGGTTTTAGGCATAAATCTCAGAGAATGGAGATTTGACAATTTAATTACAATTAGCACCATTCATGTTCATTAACCACTTAATTTCTTTCACCCTGATAAGAATGTGGCTTGAAGGCTATGTACAACTTTGGAGGAAATTTTTGTTTATGATTGCATTTTACTCATTTTTGGCTAAAAATCATATTTTCAATTGGTCTTTATTAAAAATATTGAGCTGTTCTGTCACAAAGGGTTAACTGTTATTCTAGATGTGTGACTGGTACTTTCACTTTCACTTTGTTCCATCTAATAAACATCATCTCTAAACTACTAAGAGGTCATAAACACTTATTTAAAGAGGACCTTTCACCTAAAAATGAAAGTTAAACTAAAGCTATAGCCTTACTTACATGCACCCAGTATTTCTTATTCAGTCATTCATTTTTCAATCAGTGCCCCCGTTTGTCCGCTCTTAGCCAGGGAGAAGACGCTCCAGTTCTCGCGAGATGGCTCCGGATGGATGAAACTGGAGCGTCTTCTCCCTGGCTAAGAGCGGAGCGCACTGATTGGATGCGCTCCGTGCCAGGGAGAAGAATGACACGCCCGGGAGAACTTTTGAAGGCCCGCCCAGTTGAGCCGAATGGCTCATTAGCATACAAGGCGGCAAATATTCCGGGGGGGCAGCGCGGACAGACGGGGGCACTGATTGAAAAATGAATGACTGAATAAGCAATACCGGGATCATGTAAGTAAGGCTATATCTTTAGTTTAACTTTCATTTTCAGGTGAAAGGTCCTCTTTAAGCCACAGTGGCGTGCCTAGGGTGTTTGGCAACCGGGGCTGGTCCTTTGGGCAGACTAGATGGGCCAAATGGTTCTTATCTGCCGACACATTCTATGCTTCTATGTTTCTCTGGCACCCCTTCCCCCCCAACACTTAAAAAAAATTGTACCCACTCACAGTAATATTGTCCGCATTGTACAACCTTCACAGTAGTTTTGTACAGTTGTGTGCCCCCTCACAGTACTTATGCCCACATTGTGCCCTCTCACAGTAGCTATGCCCTCTCTGTGTCCCTTCACAGTAATAATCCCCAATGTGTCCCCTTCATAGTAATAATGCCCACTGTGCCCCATTTATAGTAATAATGCCCACTGTGTTCCCTTTATAGTAATAATGCCCATTTTCCCCCTTCACAGTAATAATTCCCATTATGCCCCCTTTATAGTAATAATGCTCATTTTTCCCCCTTCACAGTAATAATTCCCAATGTGCCCCCTTCACAGTAATAATGCCCATTGTGCCCCCTTAATATAGTAATGCCCAATGTGCTAATAATGCCCTCTGTGCCCCCTCCATAGTATAAATCTTCACAGTAATAATGCCCACTGTGCTCCCTTTACAGTAATAATGCCCACTGTGCCCCCTTCATTATATTAATGCCCTCTGGCTCTGTGCCCCCTCCATAGTAGAAATGCCCATTGTGCCCCCTTCACATTTGTAATGCCCTCTGTGCCCCCTCCATAGTAGTAATGCCCTCTGTGCCCGCAGCCCCCAGCAGTTTGAAGAGAGGGCAGCGCTCATATGAGAGCTGCTTTCTCTGTTCACCTGCTCGCCGTAGCATTTGCAGTGATGAGCAGGTAAACAGAGCAGAGAATGCAGCGCATATCTGACCTCAGACAAGATCCCCATATCAGACCTCCAGACCCCCATTAGACCTCCAGACTCCCACTAGACCTCCAGACCCCCATTATACCTCCAGACCCCCATATCTGACCCACATTAGACCTTCAGACCTCCCAGTCAGACCTACAGACCCCCAATCAGACCCCCATTAGACCTCCAGACCCCCCCAGTCAGACCTCCAGACCCCCAATCAGACCCCCATTAGACCTCTAGAACCCCCAGTCAGACCTCCAGACCCCCATTAGACCTCCAGACCCCCAATCAGACCCCCATCAGACCTCCAGACCCCCATTAGACCACTCCAGACCCCCAGTCAGACCTCCTGACCGACCCCCCCAGTCAGACCTCCTGACCCCCCAGTCAGACCTCCAGACCCTCCCAGTCAGACCTCCAGACCCTCCATAGACCACTCCAGACCCCCATTAGACCTCTCCAGACCCCCATTAGACCTCTCCAGACCCCCATTAGACCTCCATATCAGACCTCAGATCAGACTGTAAAATAATAAAGTAACTTACCTCTCCTGTCGCCATTCTCCTTGTCCTGGCTGTCTTCTCTTTTCAGGGCCTGCGCTACAGTCACCTGACCTCCTGCAGCATCAGGTCAGAGTGCGCTCTGTACGTCCTGACGCTGCAGGCAGCCAGGACACAGCAGCGTGGGCCCTGAGAAGAGTTAGCAGGAGGAGGGGTAAGTACTGTACAGAGCTCACAGCGCTTCTCTCCCCCTCGTCCTGCAGACTAGTGAGCGCTTCCATTATGAAGAAGAAAATCACTTTATTGTCCCTCAGTGAGGAAATTTTGGCATAACAGCAGCAATCATATTCACAACAGGAGCAAAATAAGAGTAATTAGAAATTAAAGAGTAAAATACAAGAAAAACATAACACAGAATTTACTTAAAAAATTCACTACTGGGTTTCTGGGAACAGTGGTGGTTATAAATCCTAACCGCTGGGAGGAAGGACCTCCGATAACGTTCCTTCGTGCACCAAGGATGCAGCAGTCTGTCACTGAAGGAGCTCTCCAGCTCCACAACAGCTTCATGCATTGGGTGGGAGACATTGTCTAATAGTGATGTTAATTTTGCTAGAGTTCTTCTGTCACCCACCTTCTGCACTGGATCAAGGGGACAACTTAGGACAGAGCTGGCCTTCTTTATGAGCGTATCTAATCTCTGTCTCTCAGCCATAGATAAGCTGCTCCCCCAACAAACCACACCATATAATATGGCTGATGTCACCACTGAGTCAAAGAAGGTCTTTAGGAGCATCCCTTGCACTCCAAAGGACCTCAGTCTCCTCAACAGATAGAGTCTGCTCTGACCCTTTTTGAAAATAGTATCAGTGTTATGGCTCTAGTCCAGTTTGTTGTTCAGGTGAACACCCAGGTACTTATAAGAGTCCACCACCTCAATGTCCGTTCCCTGTATGTTCACTGTAACCAAAGCAGAGGACCTGTGTCTGCGGAAATCCACCACCAGCTCCTTGGTTTTGCCTGCGTTGATCTGGAGCTAGATCCGCTGACACCAGTCCACAAAATCCTGTGTCCCCTGTCTGTACTCTGAGTTGTCCTCACCTGTGATAAGGCTGACTATGGCAGAGTCATCAGAGAACTTCTGTAGGTGGCAGCCTGGGAGTCGATGGAGAAGTCCCTTTATAAGATGCAATGCATCTGTATTGATGGAAGCGCTCATTGCTTCTGTTCTGGCACCCCCCTGAGAGCCGGCACCCGGGGAGGACCGTCCCCCCACCCCCGGGAACGCCACTGTTAAGCCACATTCTTATAGTAAGAGTAATGAGAGAGAGCAGAGATAAGGAGCCCATCATCTCCCCAACTGATGGAAAAAACAGAAAATCCACAGGCTGCTTCTAGACTAGAGCATGTCAGCTCTGTACACAAAAAAAGGATTCCATATTGTTAATAAAGACCAATCAAAAAAATTATTTTAGATCAAAATAAGTACAATGCAATAATTAAAAAAAAATGCCCCCAAAGGTGTTCAATAGCCTTTAAATAAATGTTTATGACCTCTCAGTAGTTTAGAGATAAGATTTATTAGATAACAGCACAAAGTGAAAATGAAAGTACCAGTCACATAGCTACAAAAACAGTTAACCCTTTGTGACAGAATGGCTCAATAAAGGCCAATTGAAAAAAAAAGATTTTTAGCCAAAAATGGGTAAAATGCAATAATAAAAAAAATTGCCTAAGAATGTGTACATAGCCTTTTAAATGTGCTTTAAAAATAGTTTAGCTTCTTTAAAAGGGTTATCCAACAAAAGATCAATAATCCAATCCCCTGCCGATCCAGCACAGATGCTCTAGTGGTTCCTTCTCTTGTTTACAAGCGGCTGGCAGCTAAGCAGTGGCCTCAGCAGCCATGTGCTATTATATTGCATACTAGTGGCATCACTGTTCAGCTATTGGAACCATGATGCCATTAAGCTACAACTGTTTGGATGACATAATGACACTTGTTCTGGGCCAATTTTACAGCATATAATTTCATCTAGAAGAGCAGCTTTTGACCTTAAACCACTTATCTCCATAAGGCATCTCAAGTGCCTGCTCTTATAGCAGCTCAATAGAATAACATCCTATACATATGAGCCACTCTGAAAGCAGGAAGATGTCCAATGCCTAGTGGGTGTCAAATGCCTCTAGGAATGAAGTGTTCAGATGCTGCATGTCATCTACCTCCACCCTTAGGTGCTGTTCAAGTCATGTTTGTATTGTCTAGTGTATTTATCAATTCCCAGATCAGATCTTATTAGCCAAATGTATGATGCAAGAGTTTCCCTTGGCATACACTTGGTTTGTATACATCCTCACACCTTGATTTTCACTCTAGTTGACTATACTCATCAGTACAAGGGGACCCTGTAAAAACATACAGTTGTATATGTCTGAGGCTGGATATAACCAATCACACCAAATGTAAAGCCCCCAAACTTGATGTGTACAAAGCTTTGGGAGAGTCATCAACACAGCTAGACATAGCCGCCGTTAAAACCTTATTATTCCATCTTTCAAGGGGAAAGAGTACTCATTACTTCAATACCATTTTCACAAAAAATTGTATTTATTACTATTCTGTTTCTCTCTCTACAGTATGCAAATCCAAGTACCGTTTTATTTTTATTTTTTGCATTTATCAGCACTTATCACATCACTCCACCTCTTCTGTCATGTACAATTTGTGCTGTGGGACAGAACGTCCTCCCCCGGGAGCTCCACTGAGAAGCTTTACCTCATTGATACGCTTTTGCCATTATGCATAGCTCAACCTGATCAATGTACTTTCTCTTTTCCTGGTCCAATGATTTTCATCAAGCACCACCAGATAGAAAAATCCCTTTGGAATGCAGACTTAAAAGAAGCCGTTATTTATTTTAGTATGCAATAGTGAATAATGCATTTGTGCAATCATATCTGGTGCTTGCTCTGCTTTTGCTGAGAAGTAGCTCTTCAAAGCATTTTCTCTTCTTATCTGTAAGTATAGCAAACAGAGCTAGTTTTCTACAATGTCTCATTAAATGATAGTTGTTTTTTTTTCTTTTTTTTAAGATGATAGAATTCTGCCTGTAGAAACTTGACTGAAATGTTTCCCAAGACCTCAGTGGTGGAGTGTAGGAATGCTGATAAGCTTAGCTCCTGAATCCCAGTACTGTTACATGGCTTAACGTATGCTTGGCCTCCCATGTGTCCACGCTATAAGGAAAGCTTGTTCAGCTGACCTAAGTAATCTGAAGATATTTTCTTGATCTATAGTTTTATGCCTGGATGTTTCCCTGCTGCCTGTTTCCTCTTTTCATAATGACATCCATGATGTTTTAAGCTTACAGAACCAATCACCCTCCAAGGATGCAAAATCTTAATTCACAGCTGTAGATTTCTGCTCAGCTCCCAGAAGTGTCCAAAGTCTTGACCGAACAATATCAGAAAAAAGCTAAACTATTTCAGCAAAAATAAATCTGTTTCTGGTATGCAATCTGTAATGGATACATTTTTACTATTGTGGTTAGTGTATTAGAGATCCAAAGGTGATTCAGATTGTATGTATTGCCTACGTGTAAGCAAAATTTGTTTCGCCCGAAGTCACGTGAGTCTTTAGCAAATTAATTCGGTAGATTCACATCTGTGTCTTTAAAAACATTTTAAAATAGCAATCCAAAAAGTCAGGTTTGGTACTGGCTGGCTATATTAAAGTGTTTTTAAAGATGCAGATATGATCTCTGAAGTCTTGCGCGACTTTGGGTGAAACTAATTTTGCCTACATGGAGGCAATAAGTTTTAATGCTGTACGAAGACAGATCTCCGTACAGCATTAAAACCAAAGTGTTTAAACGAATCGACTTCGGATCTCTGATCTAAAGCTCGATTTGCTTAAGTTAACACTAATTGTGATTTTACGTTCCCCCCCCCCAAAAAAAAGTAAACTTTCAAACTAATATATTTGAACAAAATATGTAAAAAGGATATATTAGGATTAACAAAATATTAAAGGAAGTCTGTCAATGGATTTTACCATGCTAAACTGCTGGCAGATTTTGCTCCTGCAAGTGTCCAGGGCAGAAAAGCAACTTTACAGCCGCTCCTCTCTGTTCTGAGTGACAGCTGTAGAATCCTACCAGGCAGAGGCGGCTCTACCCTCGCGCTGGTGGGGGACTCGCTGTGGCTCCCACCCGACACCGCCGCAAGTATTTGCGGCGGTGTCGGGTGGAAGCATTCTTAGGTCAAAACATTCCAGGCTTGAGCCAGTGCCCCGAATGCTTTTCCCCACAACCCTTGTACTTGTTCACTAATCTGCTAGGCTGCTGCACCGTGCGGTCATGAATTCAGTCACTTCAGAGCGCAACCCAGTTGTGCAGTGCGTAATCCCGCGAGACCCGCTGCGGGAGGTCACGGGTCTCGTGGGATTACGCGCCGCAGGATAGGGTTGCGCTCTCAAGTGATTGAACTCATGCCCGCACAGCAGCCTAGCAGATTAGCGGACAAGTACAAGGTGGGGGGAAAATTTCATAATATGAAGCAGTGTGTGGGCAAATTTGTGAGGCAGTGTGGGGGCAAATTACTTAATGTGGGCAGTGTGGAGGAAAATTACTTAATGTGGGCAGTGTGGGGGCAAATTACTTAATGGGGCAGTGTGGCGGACAAATTACTTAATGGGGCAGTGTGGAGGAAAATTACTTAATGGGGGCAGTGTGGCAGATAAATTACTTAATGGGGGCAGTGTGGCGGACAAATTACTTAATGGGGGCAGTGTGGCGGACAAATTACTTAATGGGGGCAGTGTGGGGGGCAAATTACTTAATGGGGGCAGTGTGGGGGCAAATTACATAATGGGGGGCAGTGTGGGGGCAAATTACATAATGGGGGGCAGTGTGGGGGCAAATTACTTAATGGGGCAGTGTGGCAGACAAATTACTTAATGGGGGCAGTGTGGGGGAAAATTACATAATGTGGGGCACTGTGGGGGCAAATTACTTAATGGGGGCAGTATGCCGGACAAATTACTTAATGGGGGCAGTGTGGCGTACAAATTACTTAATCTGGGAGTGTGGCAGACAAATTACTTAATCGGGGCAGTGTGGGGGGCAAATTACATAATGTGGGGCACTGTGGGGGCAAATTACGTAATGGGGCAGTGTGGGGGCAAATTACATAATGGGGGCAGTGTGGGGGCAGAATTACTAATGAGGGCATTCTAGAAGGGAATTACTATTGGTGGGATTATGAGGAGCACTATTACTATGGGGGCACTATTATTTATTCAGGATAGTATTGGGGGGCACAGAGAGCAGCAGGATAACACTGTGGGGACTCCAGGTTGGGGGATGATGATAAAAAACTGAGGACACTAAGATGTCTGTGTGTCACACTCTGCAAAGACGAGGCGGCTGAGAGAAGTGTCCGGACTGAATGGAGAAGATGATGACAGGGATGATCTACATCCGAGGAGACGTCACCTGGAGGCCCTGGATGTGACAGGCATGTGCTGCTGTATAGCAAGTACAGCAAGATGCGGTGTGTGGTGGGAGGGTCGATTTAGAGAACTGGGCCAGGGTTAATGCAAAGTGTTAATATGCACTGTGAATATAAGCCCTGTACTGTGTTGTCACTGTGCATATTAACCCTTTACTGTGATGTCACTGCATATTAAAGGGGTACTCCGGGATAGGAAACTAAATCCCCAATCCAAAGGATAGGAAATAAGTGTCTGATCGGGGGGGTCTGGCCGTTGGGATCCCCCACGATCTCCTGTATGGTACTCCGGATCTCTTTGTGCCCGGAGCGGTGGTCAACACTCCCCCTCCATGTATCTATGGGAGAGCCGCAGATACAGCACTTGTGTATCTCTGAGTCTTCCATAGAGAGACATGGAGGGGGGAGTGTTAACCACACCACCGCTCCATGCAGTGGTTGACACAGCTTATTTCTTGAGGACTGAGCCGGGGCGCTGTACGGGAGATCACGAGGATCCCAACAATCTTCGTGGGGGCCTCATGTTCGAGTTTCGCCTAAGGCCTCACAAAGTCTAGAGCCGCCTCTGCTACCAGGAGTCCAGTGCAGCCACTATTCAGAGCAGATGGGAAGTGGGCTGTGAGGTGGTTCAATGCAGAAAGCACCTCACAGTGAAACTCTGGCCTGGGCACTTGCAGGAGAAAATCTTGCAGAATAAATCTTCATATTCATACTACACCTGATAATAAAAGCTCCACAGAGGTTTGTTTGTTCTGCTTTCCCCTGCATGCCCATAAATGCTGATAGACTCCCTTTAAGATGTAATGAAGGGGAAGGGAAATATTTTTTTTAATTCCCCCATTTTAAAAAAAAGAAAATCCAATACCAGTGCTTTAAGTAGTTGTTTCCTAAATGTAAGACACAGACTGTGAAAGTGCTGTCATGCTTTTCCCAGCATACATTGCACTGATGATGCCCCTTTGACTTGCATTATCATCATCCAAGAGGGGTAACTTGGAACTTCTGAACTTCAATGTAAAACTTTTTAACAGGTCACTTCATCCTGTCATTTGCCTATCGTGTGTAAAACTGCTGTCTGATTCTGTTGCAGAAGGCCTTTGGGTCTCCCTAAAGGGGTATTCTGGTTACCATAAATATATGTTATGTTTTAGACTAATTAATCATTAATAATTACATAACATAATGTGAATCTCGCATATTTACTGTTCAGTAGTTATAAAAGCAGTTTTCTTTCCTTTACCCTGTCATTTTAACCCTTTATGCAGGTGTGGGTCAATAAAGACACACTTGTTTTTAAAACTTTTATTACTGCTACTTTTTAACAACTTTGTAGGCATTGAGAGCGCAACTTTCTGGAATTTTCCCTCTCTTGCTGACACACTTGGCATACTAAATTCAGCAACCTCACAAACTTTGGCAAACCATCTATAAAGCAAAGTAAAAGCACATCCTGACTAAAAGCTGATACATTCTTCCTACAATGATACATTGTAGGGCACGTCAGGAAAGCAATTCTGCTGATGTATTTAGCTACGTAGAAGATTTCCCAAACTGGTTACAATTTTAGAAGCTCAGTTGCTGACGTTCTAGAAGTTAAAGGGAACCTGTCCCCGGGATTTTGTGTATAGAGCTGAGGACATGGGTTGATAGATGGCCGCTAGCACATCCGCAATACCCAGTCCCAATAGCTCTGTTTGCTTTAATTGTGTAAAAAAAAAGATTTGATACATATGCAAATTAACCTGAGATGAGTTAAAAAATTGTTTTTTTACACAATAAAAGCACACAGAGCTATGGGGACTGGGTATTGCGGATGTGCTAGCGGCCATCTAGCAACCCATGTCCTCAGCTCTATACACAAAATCCTGGTGACAGGTTCCCTTTAAGTATCTTTTCCTCATACAACACAGCATTCCGTTTTTAGTTCCCAAACCTCTGTCCTGATTATTTGCATAATTTTAATTAATTTATGTGTTAGGACTCAATAATTTTATATACAGTTCCAAATCCTCTGATTTCACTAAACCTACTATAGAGTTAGGCTACTTTCACACTCGCATTTTGGGCGGATCCATCATGGATCTGCAAAAATGAGCCATTACAATAATACAACCACATGCATCCGTCATGAACGGATCTGTTTGTATTATCTGTAACATAGCCAAGATGGATCCGTCATGAATTCCATTGAGAGTAGAGTTGAGCGAACCCGAACTGTAAAGAAGATTTACGTAAAAGTTCAGGTTCGGGTTCCGTGTTCGGCGATTTTTATGGCGCTTTTTGAAAGGCTGCACAACAATCAACAAGCGTCATACTACTTGCCCCAAAAGGCCATCACAGCCATGCCTACTATTGGCATGGCTGTGATTGGCCAACTGCAGCATGTGACCCAGCCTGTATTTAAGCTGGAGTCACGTAGCGCCGCCCGTCACTCTGCTCAGAATCTTATCAAGAACTGTAATTTTGTACTCAGCGATCTACAGCAAAAGTGTTTTGTGGGTGCAGTGCACAAATTTTTTAAGCCTGCCCTGAGCCAACTACTGCTGAAAACAAACTTTTTTTTCTTCAGTTAGTCAATATCAATACATGATCGGCAGCCATTTTATGCAACGATAGTGCACAGGCTATCTGCAAGTCCAGAAATACAGCTTTGGCATACTGGGGTGAAAAAAGCCTCTGATATACTGCACATCTGGGATTAGACAAGCATAAGTGACTGTCACATTTAGGACAGAAATGCAGCTTTTTGGTGAGGGTGAAAAAACCCTCTAATATACTGCACATCTGGGATTAGACAAGCATAAGTGACTGTCACATTTAGGACAGAAATACCGCTTTTTGGTTAGGGTGAAAAAATCCTCTAACATACTGCACATCTGGGATTAGACAAGCATAAGTGACTGTCACATTTAGGACAGAAATACCGCTTTTTGGTTACTAGGGTGAAAAAAGCCTCTAATATATTGCACATCTGGGATTACACGTGCATAAGTGACTGTCACATTTAGGCCATAAATACGGCTTTGGCATACTGGGGTGAAAAAAGCCTCTCATATACTGCACATCTGGGATTACACATGCATAAGTGACTGTCACATTTAGGACAGAAATACAGCCTTTTGGTTAGGGTGAAAAAACCCTCTAATATACTGCACATCTGGGATTAGACAAGCATAAGTGACTGTCACATTTAGGACAGAAATACAGCTTTTTGGTTAGGGTGAAAAAACCCTCTAATATACTGCACATCTGGGATTAGACAAGCATAAGTAACTGTCACATTTACAACAGAAATACCGCTTTTTGGTTACTGGGGTGAAAAAAACCTCTGATATATTGCACATCTAGGATTGCACGTGCATAAGTGACTGTCACATTTAGGCCATAAATACGGCTTTGGCATACTAGGGTGAAAAAAGCCTCTCATATACTGCACATCTGGGATCACACGTGCATAAGTGACTGTCACATTTAGGACAGAAATACAGCTTTTTGGTTAGGGTGAAAAAAACCTCTAATTTACTGCACATCTGGGATTAGACAAGCATTCACAACTACCCCGACATGTCTGAGCTGCTGCATAAAGTGCAGGCCGTCTGTGTGCGCTTCCGGCGTTCTCATCCTGCCGCCGCTCGGCTGTCTGCTCTACAGCAAAACTTTGGCCTTCCCACTCACCGCCTCGTATGCGACGTGCCTACCAGGTGGAACTCCACCTTGCACATGCTGGAGAGACTGTGCGAGCAGCAGCAGGCCATAGTGGAGTTTCAGCTGCAACACGCACGGGTGAGTCACACTGCGGAACTGCACTACTTCACCACAAATGACTGGGCCTCCATGTGAGACATGTGTGCCCTGTTGTGCTGTTTCGAGTACTCCGCCAACATGGCCAGTGGCGATGACGCTGTTATCAGCGTTACAATACTACTTCTAAGTCTCCTTGAGAAAACACTTAGGGCGATGATGGAAGAGGATATGGCCCAGGACGAGGAGGAGGAAGAGGGGTCATCTCTAACACTTTCAGGCCAGTCTTTTAGAAGTGGCTCAGAAAGAGGATTTTTGCAACAGCAGAGGCCAGGTACAAATTTGGCCAGCCAGGGCCCACTACTGGAGGAGGAGGAGGATGAGGATGAGGAGGAGGATGGGGATGAAGCATGTTCACAGCGGGGTGGCATCCAACGCAGCTCGGGCCCATCACTGGTGCGTGGCTGGGGGGATACGGAGGACGCAGACGATACGCCTCCCACAGTGGACAGCTTGTCCTTACCTCTGGGCAGCCTGGCACACATGAGCGACTACATGCTGCAGTGCCTGCGCAACGACTACAGAGTTGCCCACATTTTAACGTGTGCTGACTACTGGGTGGCCACCCTGCTGGATCCACGGTACAAAGACAATGTGCCGTCCTTAATTCCCTCACTGGCGCGTGATCGGAAGATGCGCGACTACAGGCGCACCCTGGTAGATGCGCTCCTGAGACTGATGCCGGGGAACAAGTGGAAGCACAAGGCGAAGGCAGGGGAGGAGGAAGAGGTCGCCAACGCAGCTGTGTCAGCGCCAGCACCTCAGAAGGCAGGGTTAGCATGGGCCGACATGTGGAAAAGCTTTGTCACCTCGCCGCAACAACCGGCCCCAACTGCTGATATGGAGCGTGTTAGCAGGAGGCAGCATTTGAACAACATGGTGGAACAGTACCTGTGCACACGACTACATGTACTGACTGATTGTTCTGCCCCATTCAAATTCTGGGTCTCCAAATTGTCCACATGGCCAGAGCTTGCCCTGTATGCCTTGGAGGTGCTGGCCTGCCCTGCAGCCAGTGTACTCTCTGAACGTGTATTTAGCACGGCAGGAGGCGTCATTACAGACAGACGCAGCCGCCTGTCCACAGCCAACATGAACAAGCTCACATTTATTAAAATTAACCAGACTTGGATCCCACAAGACTTGTCTGTACCTTGTGCAGAATAGACATTTATACCACCATCAAACATACATTCTTGTACTCAAGTCAAGTGCAATGATTCTTTGTTTTCTTTTTTTTTATTTGTCCCAATATTTTCTCTCTAGCCTTTTCAAGGACTATTTTAGAGCCCTTTTAATTAAAAAAAAGTGCCAATTTTAGTGCCCTAAATTGAAAAAATTCTTATTTTCAATTGTCGGGTGACATTTTACCATTTTTGGCGTATACAAACCCCTGCTGTGCCTGGGTGACAAGGGCCTAAATCTCTCAAAATTCTAGGTTCTATTGCTGGGTGACATGAAGCCCCTTTTGCCGTGAATGAACCCCTGCTGTGCCTGGGTGACAGGGGCCCAAATCTCTCAAAATCCTCTGTTGTATTGCTGGGTGACATGAACCCCCTTTTGCCATGAATGAACCCCTGCTGTGTCTGGGTGACAGGGGCCTAAATCTCTCAAAATCGTCTGTTCTATTGCTGGGTGACATGAACCCCCTTTTGCCGTGAATGAACCCCTGCTGTGCCTCTGTGACAAGGGCCTAAATCTCTCGAAATCCTCTGTTCTATTGCTGGGTGACATGAACCCCCTTTTGCCGTGAATGAACCCCTGCTGTGCCTTGGTGACAGGGGCCTAAATCTCTCAAAATCCTCCGTTCTATTGCTGGGTGACAAGAACCCCCTTTTGCCATGAATGAACCCCTGCTGTATATACAAACTAAGAAGACAGGTTGGCATTAGCAGGAGCTGCTCAAACCCACATGCAGTTGTGCATATATATAGGGGAGCAGATCCTGCACTTGTGGCCTGTTGCTAATGGCAATCCCCAGCAAAATGCATACGGTGGCGGATGCCCGCGGCGAACCACAAGTACCACAATAGACATCCTACACAAGGTAACAAGTGCGGATGTTGTAATTAATATAACAATATAACAAAACAATAACAAATACAGGTGCACTCTGCAATCTACCTAAACCCTCAAACTGATTTTAAAATTGAGAGATTAGTCAACATGTCCTACGGTGTAGAACATGTCTAAGCCCGGGCACCACGCCAAGGTTTCTCAAGTAGCCCGGGACCTAACACTCTCCTACCTGAGCCGTATGGGCGATACCAGGAGCCAGTGGGCAAATTACAGGAGCATAAGGCCGACTCACAAACAGCTCACCAGTTACCTCCAGCATGTGGCCATGCTTGCAATGGGAGGAGGGAGGAGTCTGCGAGTCCCACTCAAGACTGGCTGATATAGCCCAGGCTTCACAGGTGCACCTAAATGTGACCTGTAGATGGAAAACAGGCACATTTGAATTGGAGTTTATACACCTCCAGGAATCTCTATATATACAAACTAAGAAGACAGGTTGGCATTAGCAGGAGCTGCTCAAACCCACATGCAGTTGTGCATATATATATAGGGGAGCAGATCCTGCACTTGTGGCCCGTTGCTTAGACATGTTCTACACCGTAGGACATGTTGACTAATCTCTCAATTTTAAAATCAGTTTGAGGGTTTAGGTAGATTGCAGAGTGCACCTGTATTTGTTATTATTTGTTATTGTTTTGAACCCCTGCTGTGCCTGAGTGACAGGGGCCTAAATCTCTCAAAATCCTCTGTTCTATTGTTGGGTGACATGAACCCCCTTTTGCCGTGAATGAACCCCTGCTGTGCCTGGGTGACAGGGGCCTAAATCTCTCAAAATCCTCTGTTCTATTGCTGGGTGACATGAACCCCCTTTTGCCGTGAATGAACTCCCGCTGTGCCTGGGTGACAAGGCCTAAATCTCTCAAAATCCTCTGTTCTATTGCTGGGTGACATAAACCCCCTTTTGCTGTGAATGAACCCCTGCTGTGCCTGGGTGACAGGGGCCTAAATCTCTCAAAATCCTCTGTTCTATTGCTGGGTGACAAGAACCCCCTTTTGCCGTGAATGAACCCCTGCTGTGCCTGGGTGACAGGGGCCTAAATCTCTCAAAATCCTCTGTTCTATTGCTGGGTGACATGAACCCCCTTTTGCCGTGAATGAACCCCTGCTTTGCCTGGGTGACAGGGGCCTAAATCTCTCAAAATCCTCTGTTCTATTGCTGGGTGACATGAACCCCCTTTTGCCGTGAATGAACTCCTGCTCTGCCTGGGTGACAGGGGCCTAAATCTCTCAAAATCCTCTGTTGTATTGCTGGGTGACAAGAACCCCCTTTTGCCGTGAATGAAACCCTGCTGTGCCTGGGTGATAAGGCCTAAATCTCTCAAAATCCTCTGTTCTATTGTTGGGTGACATGAACCCCCTTTTGCCGTGAATGAACCCCTGCTGTGCCTGGGTGACAGGGGCCTAAATCTCTCAAAATCCTCTGTTCTATTGCTGGGTGACAAGAACCCCCTTTTGCCGTGAATAAACCCCTGCTGTGCCTGAGTGACAGGGGCCTAAATCTCTCAAAATCGTCTGTTGTATTGCTGGGTGACATGAGCCCCCTTTTGCCGTGAATGAACCCCTGCTCTGCATTGCTGACAGGGAACTAAATTTAGTGAAAACATCTGTTACTGATCGGAAGATGCGCGACTACAAGCGCACGCTGATGATGGCATTCCCACCTGACAGCGGGGGCACAGTGGAGGCACAAGGCGAAGGCTGAGGAGGAGGAAGAGGTCGCCAACGCAGCTGGGGCACCGCCAGCACCTGAGAAGGCAGGGTTAGCATGGCCAAAATGTGGAAAAGCATTGTCAGCCTTGGAGGTGCTGATCTGCCCTGCAGCCAGTGTATAGTGTGAACGTGTGTTTAGCACGGCAGAGAGCATTATCACAGGCCGCAGCCAATGTTTATTAAAATGAACCAGGCATGGATCCCACAGGACTTGTCTGTACCTTGTGCAGAATAGACGTTTATACCAGCCTCAAGCATCCATTCTTGCACTCAAGTGCACTTATTGTTTGTTTTATTTTGTTATATGTCCCAATATTTAAAAATAAAAAATAACACAAATCAGTGTTGGCTACCTATTCCTCCTTCACCGCCGCTTCCACCTACACCGCCACGTCAACCTACACCGCCACATCCACCCATCCACCGCCTCCTCAACCCCCTACTCTTAGATCCAGATTGTTATTTTAAATTTTTCTGTATTTTATGTTATTTTAAGTCATTTCCCTATCCACATTTGTTTGCAGAACAGTTGTCATGCTCTTAAGCACATTTTGATGCCTTTTGCAGCCTTCTAGCCCTTTCCAGGACTATTTTAGAGCCATTTTGGTGCCCAAAAGTTCGGGTCCCCATTGACTCCAATGGGGTTCCGGTTCGGGGTCAAGTTCGGGTCAAGTTCAGGTCCCGAACCTGCCGAACCCGAACATCCAGGTATCCGCTTAACTCTAATTGAGAGTCAATGGGAGTAGGATCCGTTTTCTATTGTGCCAGATTGTGTCAGAGAAAACGGATCCGTCCCTGTTGACTTACATTGTCTGCCAGGATGGATCCGTTTGGCTCAGTTTCGTCAAGCGGACAGCAAAACATTGCAGGCAGCGTTTTGCGATCCGCCTCCAGAGCGGAATGGAAACTGATCGGAAGCAAACTGATGCATTCTGAGCAGATCCTTTTCAATTCAGAATGCATTAGGGCAAAACTGATCTGTTTTAGACCGCTTGTGAAAGCCCATGACGGATCTCACAAACGGAAAGCCAAAACGCGAGTGTGAAAGTAGCCTTACCTGTTTTAAAGCTCTGTCCTCTGTTCTGAGTGAGAGCTATAGCATGACAAATTAGCTAGAATGCCTTTTATTGCGTCATTAAACAGTAATAATACATAAATATAGTTTTTCCATTTTATATGCATCCAGTAGTGAATAAAACATGTCACTATGCGGGTCTTCTTTCCAGGTCACAGCAGGACAAGCTATCTTTCCTTCTTCTCTCCCCGCTTCACGTAGCCTAAACTATTAAGTCCAGCTAAGCGGAGCACCCGCCCCGAAAGGGGCAACCCCTCTGGACAATCCCTCACTGTTCTAGGAGCCCTATATTCAGCCCTGACCCAGGTAGTACCAGTCCTGTTGTTCAGGGATTAAACAGGTTCCCAGATGCTAGAATTATTGATCTCTTAGTGACCAGCCTGTTTTAGGCCTTACTGACCAAGCGTTTTTCTTACTTTTTTCATCGTTGCGTTCCAAGAGCTATAACTTTTTTATTTTTCTGTGTATATAGCTTTTTGAGGGCTTGTTTTTTGTGGGACAATTTGAAATATAATAGAGAGTTGGGTCAGCACTCAACAACTGGCGTATAAAAGTTTAATTAAACACAGTAAAATTGATAATGATAAAATTTATAACTATACATGAATACATGAAATTATATATGCTATACAAGAGTTTATCAATTTGTATGAATACACTTATAGGGGAAATTTCAATTGTCCACAATCAACTTGCTGAAGAGTCTCTTATTATAGCGTAATAGTGAAATACTCTGTGGTTCTACTGACTTATGATCTGTGTATGTCTGGTGTATACACCGAATCTCCGTAATTTAGTCTCCAATTTATAGCCCACAGTCTGGTCTAGCAATCAGTGACCAATGTTCGGTAGCAATGTCCATTCACAAACTATTGGGCATATATTCCGGTTACTTATGATGGCTGGCATATAATAATGTCTCGTGCAGTCTTATATTTATGAAGTTCCAGTTCTACAATACAGGTATAGCCGGTTTTTGCAAGGATTGTAGTTGTAATCTCACCTTACCTTCCTCGTTTTTGTTACGAGCCTTCCTCTCGTTTGGCGAGGGCAACGCGGGACACAATTGGCGTCTCTCTGCGCGCTCTTTCGGCTAACTCACCCGAATTCTCGCGGGAGTTGAGGCTCTGTTCCGGCTTAACCCGACTCACGTGACTTGTATCCAACGCAACACACGAAACAGAGTCCGTCTTGATTCCAGGTATTGGTTATAATTATTCAAATTCTTGCATGGCCATGCTAGTTATTGCGGAGGTATTCCTTCTGTGGTATATGCGATCCAGCCCAGACGCGTTTCGGGAACTCTCCTTCCTTTCATCAGTGGTCTTGAGGGCTTGTTTTTTGTGGGACAAGTTGCAGTTTTTAATAGCGCCATTTTGGGGTACACATAACTTTCTGATTAACTTTTATTAACTTTTTCTGGAGGGAGATGGGAAAAACAGCAATACTGCCACTGAGTTTTTACGTTATAAATTTTACGGCGTTCATTTTTCGATATAAATAACATAATATCTTTATTCTATGGGTTATAATGATTACAGTGATACCAAATACATATATATTTTTTTTTACTACTTTTTTGCAATAAAAACCCTTTTTTAAAAGAAAAAAATGTTTTTGCATTGCCGCCTCCCAAGACCCATAACTTTTTTATTTTTCTTTCTATAAAGTTTTGTGAGGGCTTGATTTTTGCGGGACAATTTGTATTTTTCATTGGTATCATTTTGGAGTAAATGACACTTTTTGATCACTTAGAATAAATTAGAAATTTTGTCTTTTTTTTATTTAATTTTTTACAGCGTTCAGCGAAGGGGGTAATTTACATTATATTTATGTATTCCGGGTCATTACGGATGCGGCAATACCAAACATATGGGGAAGATTTTTTTGTTGCAATTTTTTTCATTGAAAAGCGTATTTTTAATGGAAAAAAAGCGTTATTTTTTTAATGGGATTTTTAAATTGAAAAATAAGTTTATTTTTTTTACTTTTTTTTTACCGTAATGGGACTATAACAGACAGCTTTTTTATTGCTTTTAAAATGCAATGCACTATCCCTATAGTGCATTGCATTTTAATGGCGATGCTATTCTGACATTGACCAAAAGGCTGTGCCAGAGAGGTGCTAGAATTTACTAAAGGCTGGTCTGGGGCCTACATCAGACCCCAGGCAGCCTTCACACACATCGGCACCCCGCGATCACATTTGCGGGGTGCCGATAGGAGACAGAGGGAGTCCGCTCCCTTTGTCAGCACTTTACATGCGGCGGGCGCCATTGCCCTTAGTATGCAAAGTGTTAAACAGCCAGGATCGGCACTCCTGCTGTTAGAGCAGGGCCATGGCTCTCACGCGGTTCCCCGTGCCTAAGGCCCTTAGTGACCGTCATAAAAAAAAGTATGGGTGGTCTAAGGGGTTAATGTCCCTATGAGTTTCAAAAGGGCTGTGTCACCCAATTTCCTCAGGGGACTTTTCAATAAGGTGCTGTGAGGAACATGGATTAATATTTTCTGTCAGCCATGTCCCCACAGCCACCACTTGCTGAAAGATAGCAGAGGTAGTGAACTCCTCAGGAGGGCCCTGCTTCAAAGCCCCAGCCATATGGCAGGGAACTTCTTGCAGGCCACCTTTGTTTACAATTTCACACCTCATTCAGACAGCATGGATCCAGCAGGAAAAACTCCCTGCAGGGGGTCTAAGCCATTCCCTAGTTCAATCAAATCTAGCAGACAGCATGGAACCGGCGATATATAAGGAATATTTGTGTCCCAGTGGCCACAATGAACATGCCCATGGTCTTAGTTTGGTGGTGGGATGCCAGGGAAAGGAGATATACATATCTCCCCATAGAAACCAAATAACGGTACCATGTTTGGACTCTACTTGTAGCCGGCACCCAGGCAGATCTGTTGATGCCAGAACCATCCCCCTGTGATGTTCTGGTCTGGAGCTATGGGCCCTAATGGGTTTTGTGGGTCCTTGGCTGCCAGCCCAGAAGAGGAGGAGGGGATCCTTCCCAGAGGAAGGAAGAGGAGTGTCCGGCTACAGTTTAAAAGGCTTGTGCCAGCAAGCGGGCATGTCTTTTTCTGAAAGGGGGTCACGTCACGGGACATTTTCTGTTTGGAGAGACCTGGAAACTGCTTACATCACTGCCCCCACGTGACCGCAGCCAAGGACTGTTACACCATCCTAACCCAAAGGAACATTTATCTACCCGGTAACTGACTTGTACTCTGTGTAATCCTGTGTGTACCATATTACCTGTATTTGTAACCTCAGACCACTGCATATATTTTGTGTGTATAGTGTTATATCTAGTGCGCCATTAAGGTGATTAAATATATAATTTAATCTTGAGCTGTCTTGTATCTCGATAATGAATCGCCACGTCCGTGTTTCGGCCTAGTTATAAGCTACCGCGGGTTGGTTTCTCACCCTATATAATCCCGTTAACGGACCGGGCTTATATCAAATGAGAAGCCGGTGGCAGATTACCCGGGCTAAGACAGCGCTGTTTTCAATGTGGCAGTGAAAAGGCTCTCTCAGCTTGTTGCCTCTCTGTGCCCGCGTGGACAGGGGTGTCTGTGTAAACTGTACCAAGCTAACCTTACATGTGAGCGACACTATGACCCTCCAACTGAAACAGCATCTTGCGTGCAAACAGGAAGTCAGTTTCTCTATTAATTCTTGAGATTGACATTAAGACTTTCATAGGAATTAATAGAGAAGCTGAATTCCAGTTCACACACAAGATGCTGTGTCAGTTGGAAGGTCATAGAGCTGGAGGACCTGAACAAAGTGGATAACTCAAAACAATAGCCACCAGTGAACATTATTTACCTTACTACCTTTCTAACTGTCCAGAGAATAAAAAAAAAAATCGTAGTGCTTTAAGGAGAAGAATCTGGCAGAATAAAAGTTCATATTCACACTAAATCTGATAAAAAAACTATACAAAAATGCAATGCTTATACTGCTCTCCCCAGCCGCTAACAAGTGCTGCATGAAATGTAGCATGGTCAAAACTGCTGACAGACATATTTATGTATATATATATATATAGAATCCAGAAGAAGGACGGCACTCCAGTAAGGTTAAAAAAATGATGATGCCTTTATTCAACCATCCGGTGCAACGTTTCGGCTCTAAATGAGCCTTTTTCAAGCCTTGAAAAAGGCTTATTTAGAGCCGAAACGTTGCACCGGATGGTTGAATAAAGGCATCATCATTTTTTTCTCCTTACTGGAGTGCCGTCCTTCTTCTGGATTCTATTTGTGGGGTGAGAAGTCTATACCCTAGGATCGTGCACCCTATTTTTTATGTATTTATAGCCAGTGCCGCCATTTTTCCTTTGTATATATATATATATATATATATATATATATATTGTGGAGGGTTAGCTCTTCTCCGGGGGTCATTCTCGCAGATACGACTTTAGGACACCAGGTTTCAGGTCCAAACAGTGCATTTATTTTACACGCTCCAACCAATACAGGTCATCATAAAGTCGCAGCCTAACCTAACACATGTGACATCCACATAAAATAATAAACACTTGCCCGGCTAGGCTCTAACTAACACAGAGTTTCCTGACTCACCTAGGTCTCAGTTCACACCCTGTGAACTCGTGCGGCTTTGTCAGCCAATGTCCCACAGCCTCCTGGCTGTACAGAGCACAGTATGCTCACTGTCTCTAGTTCACTGTTTCTTGTGGGGGATTGGGGCTCAGTAGTCTGCCTGACTATGGCCCTGCGACTCTCCCAGGTGTCGCTGCGTCCCCAACTCCAGGCTATCTCCCAGCCTCATGGTCCATCAGCCTTGCCCAGCTGAGACCACACAGACAGAGCCTCCAGGCCTCTGTCTACAGGTAACACAGTTCCCCCCTTCTGACACCCTGGGAGGTGCTTTATGCCAGCCTGATTACATCCAGCTTGTCTCACCTGTGGTGGAACCGGGGTGTGGACCACACTATCCACCCCTTCCTTGCCTCCAACCTGCGTGAGACCTGTCACTGTCTCACTATATATATATATTATACTAGCAGAAGGACCCGGCTTCACACGGGCATATTTCATCTATTTCATTTAATGTTTGTGTTAAAGATATCGACAGTATCCGCCATAACAGTAACCTCTACAGTACCCCACCCCCTTAACAGTGAACTCCACGGCCCCTCACCCCTTAACACTGCCCCCCCCCCCCACAGTGCACCACCTCCTTAAAATGGGATCTCCACAGCAGCCCATCCCCTTAACTTTGACCTTCACAGCAGCGCGCCCCTTTAACAGTGAGTTTCACAGCACCCCACTCTGTTGACAGTGACCTCCTCAGGATCCTGCCCCCTTAACAGTGACCTATACAGCACCCCGCCCCTTAACACTGACCTCAATAGGGGACCGTCCCCTCATCTGTGACCTCCACTGTTCCCTGCCCCCTTAACAGAGACCTCCACAGCACCTGTCCCTTTAATCGTGACTGCCACAGTACCCCATTCCCTTAACAGTGACCTCCACAGTACCCCGTTACCTTAACAGTGAACTCCAGTGCGCCCTGCCCCTTTAAGGCTAGGGCTAAACGACGACATGTGTCGCGCAACATTTTTATAATGATAGCCTATGGTGTCGGACAGCGACATGCGACATACTGCGACACGACAGTCGCAAGAAATCCATCCAAGATGGATTTTTCTGTGACTGTTGCGTCGCAGTCGCAGCATCTCACATGTCGCAGTGTGACACCATAGCCTATCATTATAAAAATTGTTGCGTGACATTGGTGCAACATCACTTATTGTCGTCCTGTAGCCCTAGCCTAAAGCTGACCTACAGCAGTGAAGAGAAATGGATGGGTTGTAATGGAAACCTGGAGTAAAAGTGTGTGTATGTGGAGACTAAGGGCCTGCGAGCTTCTATTGGCTGATAAGAGACATGTGACCATGTGTATGGCAGTTGGGATTTGAAGAGAAAGACTTGCAGGCCTATATCGGCTAATGCAGGTCATTTTTTGGGAATATCTCAGGAATGGTACGTCCTAGAGAGCTGAGACCTTCCCGGACACCTGATGTACCTGTGTGCCAAATTTGGTGAAGATTGGTTCAGTCGTTTGGTCGCGAATAAAGAACAGACAGACGTCCAGACAGACAGAAAGAAACTCATTTTTAATTATATAAGAGACTAGCAGAAGGAACCAGCTTCGTACGGGTATATTCTATTCTGGTATAATCTATTTCATGTAATGTTTCTGTGTGTCGTTAAAAGATATTGACAGTATCCCCCATAACAGTAAACTCTACAGCACCCCGCCCCTTTAACAGTGAACTCCACACTCCCCAACCCCTTAGGACTGACCCCCCCCACTTTAAAATGGGACCTCCACAGCAGCCCATCCCCTTAACTTTGACCTTCATAGTGCCTGCCCCTTTAACAGTGACCTCCACAGCAAGATGAGAGATGCCTGATTATCGGCAGCACATCCCCTTGTGTAATCAGCAATGTGCTGCCAGAATGAGGGAGGAACGACTATGGTAGCAATCATTCCTCCAGCATTCTGTTTGCATCAGCCGGTGTAATTCAGCACTTTATGGATAGCACCTTTATTCTTAGATGTTTGAGGGTTACCTATTTTTCAACTCATTTACTACATTCGTTCCACATTTAATATTATTTTTTTTCTTGAACCATATTGTCGCTTTAACCAAAACCAAAAGAATAATTTAAAATGCATAAAAACATATATGTTCAAGTGTTGTGCTGATTTCACTTGACATGGAGCTGTGTGACTCAGCCATCCTATCAATTTGTCATACATGTCTTATTGACCTCAGCCACGGGAGGAAAATGAGAGGAAAATGTCTAACATTATCAGATTCTAATTCCTGTTGTGTACCACCAACCTCTTTTTCTTGGAAATTGTTCCATTTATCAAGGTTCATCCATTACATGTGTATTCAGTAAATGTCTAACCCTGAATGTCTTTACAGTATCAACCTCGTTATTATATCTGCTTATGCTGCATAAGGAGAACTGACATAAGCACTGGGCTGCTTGATGTAGTATGATGCTCCTCGTGACCTTTTAAATATTTTACTCATCTAAAACCACAATTTGGTTTAGGTATAATGATATTTGGATATCATTGTAATATAAGAAAACTGATATTAAGGATTTTGCATGCATTTTGAAGTAATGATTTATTTAAACTGGATGTTTCATGCTAGCTGAAATTCCTGAACCAGATGATTCAGACACATAAATGTCTACTTAAAAAGCACCAGAACCAGAACCATGTAAATGAATATCATTTACTGTCAGTGTGCTTTTGTAGAGTTTGTCTTCACCTTTTCACCCTATATTACAGGGTTACTATTAAAGGGTTTCTGAGTAGGGATGAAAGGACCCGTGGATGTTCGGGTTCGCCGGGTTCGGACCCCGAACTCGAACCCGAACCTCATTGAAGTCAATGGGGACCTGAACTTTGGTGCACTAAAATGGCTATAAAATAGTCATAGTAAGGGCTAGAGGGCTGCAAAAGGAAGCAAAATGGGGGTAAGAGCAGGATAGTTGCCCTGCAAGCAAATGTGGATAGGTAAATGACTTAAAATAACATAGAATATAAAAAAATAAAAATAATAATAATCTTGAACTAGGAGGCGGAGGTCAAAGTGGAGTAGGGGGTTGAAGAGGCGGTGGACGTGGCAGTGTAGGTGGAAGCGCAGGTGGAAGAGGAGGAGGTAGCCCAAAAATTTTTTTTATATTTTTTGGGAAGACCCCAAAACATTGGGAAATAGAAAAGAGAATGCAAAAAGAAAGTGCGCTGGAGTATAACAATGGCTGGGTGCGGCCGGTATACTTGTCTACTCAGCACAAGGTACGGACAAGTCCTGAGGGATCCATGCCTGGTTCATTTTAATGAATGTGAGCTTGTCAACATTGGCTGTGGACAGGCAGCTGCGCTTGTCTGTAATTACTTCCCCTTGTCATGCTAAACACACGTTTGGAAAAACACTTGCTGCAGGGCAGGCCAGCACCTACAAGGCGTAAAGAGTAAGCTCAGGCCATGTGCCCAATTTGGAGACCCAGAAGTTGAATGGGGCAGTCAGTATATGTAGGCATGTGCACACGTACTGTTCCACCATGTTGCTGAAATGCTGCCTCCTGCTAAGACGTTCCATATCAGCTGGTGGTGCTGGTTGTTGTGGCGTGCTGACAAATCTTTTCCAAATTTCGGCCATGCTAACCCTCCCTTCTGAGGTGCTGGCAGTGCCCCAGCTGCGTTGGCGACTTCTTCCTCCTCATCCTCTGCTTTCGCCTTGTGCTTCCACTGAGCCCCCGCTGTCAGGTGTGTATGCCATCAGCAGCACGTCTACCAGCGTGCGCTTGTACCCAGGCATCTACCGATCATGATCCAGTGATGGAATTAGCGGCGATCCAGCAGGAGTGCACACAAAGTGCACACAGACGGCCCACACTTTCTGCAGTAGCTCTGACATATCGGGGTAATTTTTTAGGAACCTCTGCACCACCAAATTCAGCACATGTGCCAGGCAAGGGATGCGCGTCAAACCCAAGGCCCCAGAGCTCCCAGAAGATTTCGCCCGTTATCGCACACCACAAGGCTAGGCTTGAGGCTCAGCGGCACCAGCCACTCATCTGTTATTTCATGCCTGTCCACAGCTCCTGTGCGGTGTGGGGTTTTTCTCCCAAACAGATGAGTTTCAAAACAGCCTGCTGTCGTTTCTCCCTGGCTGTGCTGAAGTTTGTGGTGAAGGTGTTACGCTGACTGGATGAGGAGGCGGTAGAGGAGGAAGTGGAGTAGGAGGAGGAGGCAACAGGAGGGAATGAGAAATGTCCTGCAATCCTCGGTGACAGTAGGACATGCGCCAAACTGCTATCCGCCTCAGGCCCAGCCGCCACTGCATTTACCCAGAGTGCAGTTAGGGAGATATAACATCCCTGCCCGTGCTTACTGGTCCACGTATTGGTAGTTATGTGGCCCTTGCCACAGATGGCGTTGCGCAGTGCACACCTGATTTTGTCAGCCACTTGGTTGTGCAGGGCAGGGATAGCTTATCTGGAAAAGGAGTGGCAGCTTGGAACCACGTACTGTGGGACAGCCAACGTCATAAGGTTTTTAAAAGTATGGAATGACAGCATTTCAAAGGCCAGGATTTTTGAAATGCTGGCATTCAGGGCCAGGGATTGCAGGTGTGTAGGGGGGTACTTCCTCTTTCTCTCCAGTGTTTGGGGGATGGATAGCTGAACGCTTCCATGGGACAGTGTGTACATGCTGGGTGATGGTGGTGGAGGTGGTCGTGTTGCTGCCACATCCTATGTTTGCGGGGTGGCAGGTGCCACTGTCACTCCAGAGGGGGAGGAAGAGGCCGAGACCGCAGCAGAAGAGGGAGCAAGAGGAGCCTGAGATCTTTTGTGTTTTTTCAGGTGTGTACTCCACTGCAGCTCGTGCTTTGCATTTAGATGCCTGGTCATGTAGGTGGTGCTCAGGTTTAGAACATTTATGCCTCGCTTCTGGCTCTGATTGCACAGCGTGCAAGCCACTCGCGTCTTGTCGTGAGAACATTGTCTGAAGAACTGCCATGCCAGGGAACTCCTTGGAGCTGGCTTGGTGTGCTCAGTCCCTGGGTGCGGTAGGCAGTAGCAGGCATGCTGGCTAGGGGACGGCCACTCTGCTTTTGCACCCTGCTCCCTCTTTTCCTGTGTGGCTGGCACTGTGCGGCTGGCACAACATAAGTGGTTGGGCATCAGTGCACTCAATCTCTTCCACTTCTGGGGCAGTCATCAAAAAGCATAAGAGACTGCTGCATGACTTGGGGCTCAGACTGTTTGGCTGATTTGTAAGGGGGTGAGGTAAAAGATAGATGCCCATGGGCTGCAGGTGCCAACTCTGCAGTTTCAGCAGGGGACCGGTTGGAAGACAATGTGAAGGAACTGGAGGCACTGTCAGCCATCCAATCTACTACCGCCTCTACTTGTTCTGGCCTCACCATTCGTACACCAGTATTCGGGCCAACAAAATGACGCTGAATGTCTTGTCGCCTACGTGCACCTGAGGACGGTGTTTCATTTGGGCATGTAGCTGAGACAGATCGACCACGTCCTCTCCCTGCAACAGGAGCTCCACCAGCAGCACTCATTCTTTGAGGTCACCCACCGAACTAACAGACAGATTAACTATATTAATTTCCCTGTCACATATGCAGTGCAGGTCTATCTCACACCAAAAATGGGAATATGTCACCCACCGAACTAACAGATGGATTAACTATATTAATTTCCATGTCACGGATGCAGTGCACGTGTATCTCACACCAAAAATGGGTATATGTCACCAGCTGAACTAACAGTCAGATTAACTATATTAATTTCCCTGTCACGTATAAAGTGCACATGTGTCTCACACCAAAAGTGGGTATATGTCACCCACCGAACTAACAGACGGATTAACTATTGTATTTTATTGTCAGGGGTACAAAAATGGTGCATTGCACCCACAAAAAATCACTATAGGTCACCCACAGAATTAACAGCCAGATTAATTATTATATTTCTGTGTCAGGGGTACAAAGATGGTGCATTGCACCCACAAAAAATCATTATAGGTCACCCAAAAAAAAATAAAAAAAATAGATTCCTAACACTCTCCCTTGCTTCAGCTGCCTGCTTCCTGTCCCTGCACTACTCAGAGCTGATGGGCTGTTCTATATGTGATCCTGCTTGTATAGAGGCTGAGTCACATGATGCACCGGCCAATCACAGACATGCCATTACCAGCCTTTCAAAAGCTTCATAAATGCCCGAACACCGAACTTGAACCCAAACTTTTCGGGTTGGGGTCCGGGTACGGACCCGAACTTTGCAGTTTGGGTTCGATCAACACTATTTGTGAGTTTTAAGAAAAACTTTTGATATGTCATAGAGACATATCTAAAGTTTTGATTGGTGGAGGTATGAGCTCTGAGACCTCACCACTCTTGATTCCATGTCCAGCAGCGAGGTGAGAGAGTGCAATATGCAAGCGCTTCTCTCTCCTCATTGTAACAATCGCTGGAGGTCTCAGCACTAGGATCCCCACTGATTAAACGTCTCTATGACATTAAAAGTTTTCTGAAAACTCAGTGACCCTTTAAGAGACTGTATCATACTTGTCATGGCTAAGCTTTCCTTAAAAAATTCAATTCAATGTATCTATATACTGTGGCCAAGGAAAAGTGATTTACTGGCAACCAGCATCGGCCCCCCAACGACACCCCTGAAAAAAGGGATATAGACAGCTTCTGACAGCACACCAGACTAAGGGGGTGTTTCATCAAGCTGAAATACGCCTAAATAAAATTCAACTAACCGTTGCACTGCAATCTGTGACTTCTCTCTGCTCATGCCAGGTCTAAAAAAGTGGGCATGGTGGGGGGGGGGGCTGGGAATGGAACGGCAGGCCTGTCTCATTTACCATTTTCTATGCTTCAGGCATAGAAAAAGGTCTAATTTTAAAACAGCTAGGAAGCTGTCTTAGATTTAGAAGTGGCGGAGGATCCGCCGAAGTTATGAAGAGTCCGGTGCCTCTAAAACACTGGTCTTAATAAATGTGCCCCTAAGTGTTTAAATTATTCAGAATAGTTAGCTGTACAGAGGTGTAGACATTTCTTGGCTTAAAAAGTGTATATTTTTATTCAATATATCTGTACAGGTGTAGAGAGCATAATACAAGTGTTTATAGGGGGAGAGATGTCATTTCAGTTGCGGGGTAAAGCAGCCGAATGGTTTGGCACACTTATGATTTTCATTTTCTGAAATAGTTTTGAGTTGACCTTCATAATGTGAATCATTCATTATACTAGACCCTGGCAAGCTGCCAACCAACCATCCAGCAGAGTTTACTGACTATACATACATTATTGAAACATTTACAGATTGATGTTCTAGAGAAGATGTCCTTTTCTTTAATTTGCTATTAAGAATGCTCGGCACAAATGCTCTTGACTTGGTCCAATATTGAAGACGTAGAACATCTCCACTATAATCACCAGAAAAGTTAATGTTTATACATATAGCTAAGATTTGACAACTAGTAGTCAGTGTATCTCTTAGATCAGTGCAATCCAGTACATTCATAGTATAATAGTAACATACTGTAGTTTGTAAGGCTGAAAAAAGACATATATCCATCCAGTTCAGCCTGTTATCCTGCACGTTGATCCAAAGGAAGGTAAAAAAAAAAACCTGTGAGGTAGAAGCCAATTTTCCTCACTTTAGGGGAGAAAAATCCTTCCCTACTCCAATCAGGCAATCAGATAACTCCCTGGATCAACGACCCCTCTCTAGTAACTATAACCTGTAACATTATTACACCCCAGAAATACATCCAGCTCCCTCTTGAACTCTTTTAGTGAACTCCCCTCAGGCAGAGAGTTCCATAGTCTCACTGCTCTTACCGTAAAGAATTCTCTTTTATGTTTGTGTACAAACCTTCTTTCCTCTAGAAGCAGAGGATGTCCCCTGGTAACGTTTGATATATGTGTTTCAAAAAACAAAATAGAATGCAAGCACCAACACATACCCAAAATGCTTTTATAGACTCAGAATACGAGAGATATCCAATATATGTTATTTTCTATCATTTATGTCCTCTAGGCTCTGTCACTAGTGAAAACCCAGTAAAAAGTAGGACTTCAGATTTTGAGCATGATGGTACCAATACATTTAGGCAGGTAAGTAAGTCATCAATACATGTTACTTAACTAGTAACTGTTACTACAAAAAACTTTGCATAAATCAGTAGTAGAAGTGAATATAAAAAAAAAACTGTAATTCATCTTATAAAAAAAAAAATGCTTCTTTCTCCCATCCTCAATCAAATTACAGTATATGCTGCCGAGAGACTACTATGGAGAGGGGAGAGGGGAGAGGGGTGGAGGAGTGAGCTGCAGTGAAAAAGAAGATACAGAGACACACTTGCTGCCCACAGAAGTCTATGGAGAGGGTAGGAAGAATGCTGCTACAAAGAGAAAAAGGCATTTTTCTCTAATAGGATGTATAACAAAGTTGATCCAGAGGAAGGCAAAAAAAAACTTGTGAGGTAGAAGCCAATTTTCCTCACTTTAGGGGTAAAAATTATTTCCCAACTCCAATCAGGCAATCAGAATAACTCCCTGGATCAACAACCCCTCTCTAGTAGCTATAGCCTGTAATATTATTACACTCCAGAAATACATCCAGACCCCTCTTGAATTCCTTTATTGTACTCACCATCACCACCTCCTCAGGCAGAGAGTTTCATAGTCTCACTGCTCTTACAGTAAAGAATCCTTTTCTATATTTGTGTACAAACCTTCTTTCCTCCAGACGCAGAGGATGTCCCCTCGTCACAGTCACAATCACAGTCACAGTCCTGGGGATAAATAGATGATGGGAGAGATCTCTGTACTGACCCCTGATATATTTATACATAATTATTAGATCTCCCCTCAGTCGTCTTTTTTCTAAAGTGAATAACTCTAATGTTGATAATCTTTCAGGGTACTGTAGTTGCCCCATTCCAGTTATTACTTTAGTTGCCCTCCTCTGAACCCTCTCCAGCTCTGCTATGTCTGCCTTGTTCACAGGAGCCCAAAACTGTACACAGTACTCTATCTGTGGTCTGACTAGCGATTTGTAAAGTAGTAGGAATATGTTCTCACCACGGGCATCTGTGTCCCTTTTGATGGAACCCATTATCTTATTGACCTTGGCAGCAGCTGCCTGACACTGGTTTTTACAGCTAAGGCCTCTTTCACACTTGCGTTGTTGGGATCCGGCGTGCACTTCCGTTGCCGGAGGTGCCCGCCGGATCCGGAAAAACGCAAGTGTACTGAAAGCATTTGAAGACGGAGCCGTCTTCAAAATGCGTTCAGTGTTACTATGGCACCCAGGATGCTATTAAAGTCCTGGTTGCCATAGTAGGAGCGGGGAGCGGGGGAGCGGTATACTTACAGTCTGTGCGGCTCCCGGGGCGCTCCAGAATGACGTCAGAGCGCCCCATGCGCATGGATGACGTGATCCATGTGATCACGTGATCCATGCGCTTGGGGCGCCCTGACGTCACTCTGGAGCGCCCGGGGAGCCGCACGGACGGTAAGTATACTGCTCCCCCGCTCCCCACTACACTTTACCATGGCTGCCAGGACTTTAGCGTCCCGGCAGCCATGGTAACCACTCTGAAAAAGCTAAATGTCGGATCCGGTAACGCGCCAAAACGACGTTTAGCTTAAGGCCGGATCCGGATCAATGCCTTTCAATGGGCATTAATTCCGGATCCGGCCTTGCAGCAAGTCGTCAGGATTTTTGGCCGGAGCAAAAAGCGCAGCATGCTGCAGTATTTTCTCCGGCCAAAAAACGTTCCGTTCCGGAACTGAAGACATCCTGATGCATCCTGAACGGATTTCTCTCCATTCAGAATGCATTAGGATAAAACTGATCAGGATTCTTCCGGCATAGATCCCCGACGACGGAACTCTATGCCGGAAGAAAAGAACGCAGGTGTGAAAGAGCGTTTGCTATTCACTTAAATTCCTAGATCCTTTTCCATGTCAGTGTTACACAGTGTTTTACCATTTAGTATGTACGGGTGACTTGCATTATTCCTTCCCATGTGCATAACCTTACATTTGTCAGTGTTAAACCTCATCTGCCACTTCTCTGGCCAAGCCTGTAATCTATCCAGATCCCTCTGTAGTAGTATACTGTCCTCTTCAGTGTAAATTACTTTACACAGTCATCTGCGAAAACTGATATCTTATTGTGCAAGCCTTCTACAAGATCATTAATAAATATATTGAAGAGAATAGGTCCCAATACTGACCTCTGAGGTACTCCACTAGTGACAGTGACCCAATCTGAGTGTGTACCACTAATAACCACCCTCTGTTTTCTATAATTGAACCAGTTACTTACCCACATACAGACGTTTTCTCCCAGTCCGAGCATTCTCATTTTATATACTAACCTTTTATGTGGTACAGTGTCATATGCTTTGGAGAAGTCCAGATATACGACATCCATTGATTTGCCACGGTCAAGTCTAGAACTTACCTCCTCATAGAAACTAAATTAGTTTGACATGACCGATCCCTCATGAAGCCATGCTGATATGGCGATGAAGCCAATCACTCTGCTGCCACTTTTAGAGTATATTGACATGACTATAGACCAAATCACTGCATGCTCCTGTTGTTTTTCCACTGACCCACACAAGGTTGTGTGAATAAACCTAATAAAACCAATGGATACTTGCGCTGTCTGTGGAAAACATGCACAGTACATGTCTATGATTCACAAACATGAATATGCCCCTATTGTCACAAAAAGTAGGGTGTAGCCTTGATGAGTTTACTTTTCCTAGTTCTGCCAACTAGGACATTAATTTATAACAGATAACAATGCGTTTCTCCTCACAACATATTAAAGGGCCTTTTCATTACAATAGTTAAATGCCCTCTATCAGCAGATTTGTACCTATGACACTGGCTGTCCTGTTACATGTGCACTTGGCAGCTGAAGGCATCTGTGTTGGTGCCATGTTCATATGTGCCCGCATTGCTGAGAAAAATTATGTTTTAATATATGCAAATTAGCCTCTAGGAGCAACGGGGGCATTGCCATTAACCTAGAGGCTCTGCTCTCTCTACAACTGCTGCACTCTCTGCACTTTGTCTGATTGACAGAGCAGGAAGTGTAAATGTCATCACACTTGGCCCTGTCAATTAAAGTGCAGAGGGTGCAGCAGTTGCAGAGAGAGCAGAGTCTCTAGGTGTAATGGCAATGCCCCCGTTGCTCCTAGAGGCTCATTTGCATATATTAAAACAATTTTTATCAGCAATGCGGGCACATATGAACATGGGACCAACACAGGTGCCTTCAGCTGCCAAGTGCACATGTAACAGGTCAGCCAGTTTCATAGGTACAAATCTGCTGACAGATGCCCTTAAAGGGCTTCTGTCACCCCCCAACCCCCAATTTTCAGTTTTTGACTTATTATATTTGTTACTGTAAGCAGATTCCATATATGCCCCTCTTACCTCGGGCTGTGCAGTATTTACAGTAAAAAACATACTTTTATTATATGTAAATTTCTTCACTACCAGCAAGTCGGGCGGACTTGTTGGTAGCCGCCGCATCCTCTGTTTGAAAAAACTCCCCCTCCTCCACTTGATTGACAGGGCCAGCAAGCGCTCTCCTCCTCTCGCTGGCCCTGCCTGCAGCCTCAAATCCCGCGCCTGCGCTGTACCGGTCGTCATTCGGCGCAGGCGCTCTGAGAGAAGGACGGCCGCTCCTTCCTCAGTGCACCTGCGCCGATGACGTCAGCCCTACACCCGGAAGAGAAGACCTTTCTTCCAGGTGTAGGGCTGACATCATCGGCGCAGGTGCACCGAGAAAGGAGCGGCCAAGCGAGCGTCCTTCTCTCAGAGCGCCTGCGCCGAATGACTACCGGTACGGCGCAGGTGCAGGATTTGAGGCTGCAGGCAGGGCCAGCGAGAGGAGGAGAGCGCTCGCTGGCCCTGTCAATCAAGTAGAGGAGGGGGCGTTTTTTCAAACAGAGGATGCGGCGGCTACCAGCAAGTCCGCCCAACTTGCTGGTAGTGAAGAAATTTACATATAATAAAAGTATGTTTTTTACTGTAATTACTGCACAGCCCGAGGTAAGAGGGGCATATATGGAATCTGCAAGTCCGCCCAACTTGCTGGTAGTGAAGAAATTTACATATAATAAAAGTATGTTTTTTACTGTAATTACTGCACAGCCCGAGGTAAGAGGGGCATATATGGAATCTGCTTACAGTAACAAATATAATAAGTCAAAAACTGAAAATTGGGGGTTGGGGGGTGACAGAAGCCCTTTAAAAAGTGAAATACAAATGTAAAATTACATTATACTACTTTACATCATTTTGCAAATGTAAAAATATGTAATGTCAAATAAAATCCTAAAAAATAATGACTCATAATAGCATTTATACAATAGCAATTATAGCATTATATTTAAGAGTGTTTATCTGTTTCCATTGGCCCCCAGACATTGAATGCCATAGCAATGTACACTCACCTAAAGAATTATTAGGAACACCTGTTCTATTTCTCATTAATGCAATTATCTAGTCAACCAATCACATGGCAGTTGCTTCAATGCATTTAGGGGGGTGGTCCTGGTCAAGACAATCTCCTGAACTCCAAACTGAATGTCAGAATGGGAAAGTAAGGTGATTTAAGCAATTTTGAGCGTGGCATGGTTGTTGGTGCCAGATGGGCCGGTCTGAGTATTTCACAATCTGCTCAGTTACTGGGATTTTCACGCACAACCATTTCTAGGGTTTACAAAGAATGGTGTGAAAAGGGAAAAACATCCAGTATGCGGCAGTCCTGTGGGCAAAAATGCCTTGTGGATGCTAGAGGTCAGAGGAGAATGGGCCGACTGATTCAAGCTGATAGAAGAGCAACGTTGACTGAAATAACCACTCGTTACAACCGAGGTATGCAGCAAAGCATTTGTGAAGCCACAACACGCACAACCTTGAGGCGGATGGGCTACAACAGCAGAAGACCCCACCGGGTACCACTCATCTCCACTACAAATAGGAAAAAGAGGCTACAATTTGCACGAGCTCACCAAAATTGGACTGTTGAAGACTGGAAAAATGTTGCCTGATCTGATGAGTCTCGATTTCTGTTGAGACATTCAAATGGTAGAGTCCGAATTTGGCGTAAACAGAATGAGAACATGTATCCATCCTCTGATGGCTACTTCCAGCAGGATAATGCACCATGTCACAACGCTCGAATCATTTCAAATTGGTTTTTTGAACATGACAATGAGTTCACTGTACTAAAATGGCCCCCACAGTCACCAGATCTCAACCCAATAGAGCATCTTTGGGATGTGGTGGAACGGGAGCTTAGTGCCCTGGATGTGCATCCCTGAAATCTCCATCAACTGCAGGATGCTATCCTATCAATATGGGCCAACATTTCTAAAGAATGCTATCAGCACCTTGTTGAATCAATGCCACGTAGAATTAAGGCAGTTCTGAAGGCAAATGGGGGTCCAACACCGTATTAGTATGGTGTTCCTAATAATTCTTTAGGTGAGTGTATATGTGTGACCACCACTAAAACTCCTCCTCACTGCATTAACACTCTAGCGATTGGTGAGGCTTCCAAGTAGTAAAAGCTGCGGCGATCTTCCATTTAATGTATTGAAATTGATCTTATGAAAGAATGGATGAAAACTTACCATGAAAATTATGATCGTTTCCAAGGAAAGAAGATTAGAGAAATTATACACCGTGTAGTTGTTGTTAGTCTTTATTCACATCTGCATCAGGCATCGCGCTGAATGTATGTATTTGTGTTTATCATATGTTTATGTGTTTTCTCTGTTCTAGCTTCCACAGAGTTGTGAAGATGTTCCTCTAAGACAAATGGAAGTTACCATCTCAAGTTGTGAATTCTGTCACTTGCCAAATAAACCATTTCCAACCATTGAGCAACTTGCTTCAGAACCCGGCAGCAAAGTAAGAGTTATAGTAGATGGGTGTTGGCCAAGGTGACCTTTTTATTCAGTTCAGCCTTTAGATTTGATATTTACTGTGTCCTAGGTCACAGTCATCACAGCACCTTTGTTATAGATGACAAGAGTCTCTACTGCTGTGTAGACTGGGTCTTTCTGCTTGTGACAGCATTTTAAGGTACTCATACACATAGTCTAAAGTAATCTAAAGTTGATAAAAACTAACAATTTCAACCAAAACAATCATTCATTGTGTGAAATTTAACACCAGAAAACTGGTTGGTTTTATCCAACCGATGACAGGCCACTATCATCTGAAAAGAAGTCGGCCATGTTAAAAATTTCATCCAGCAGTCAGAAGAAAGTTCTTTGTTCCCAGAAAGATCTTTTGTCCTCGAACTGCTGTCATTGAACATGTATGACCAGATTAAAACTCTTTAATGGTCAATATGGACCAAAACAGAATAGCACACCTTCACTGGTATCTAGCAAGCTAGAAAACCTTAAAGGGGTTGTCACATCAGGGACAATGGGGGCATATCGCTAGGATATTCCCCCATTGTCTTATAGGTGTGGGTCCCACCTCTCTGACCCGCACCTATATCGAGAACGGAGCCCCGCAAGTGAAGGAGGGTGCACTACGCATGCGCAGCCGCCCTCCATTCGTTGGCCCCATAGAAATAAATGGGAGCGGGGGGCGCTCATGCACGGTATGCTCTATTTCACTTATATGGGGAGCCAGCTTGGTGGTGGCTAGACCGGAGTCCTCCAGCCAACACCTTGCGGGGCTCCGATCTCTATATAGGTGCAGGTCCCAGCGGTGGGACCCGCACCTATAAGACAATGGGGGCATATCCTAGCGATATGCCCCCATTGTCGATGATGAGACAACCCCTTTAAGCTCAAACACTCTCCCATAGGGGAAGGTGCTTTCTCTTGTCATAAGTCACTTGAGGTTAACCTGAAGTCTATAATAAAAGCAATATATTGATTAGTCAGTACCTATTGTGATTCCCATTATCTGCTGCTACCTCTCCATGTCTGTCTTGTAATTAGTCATCCTTTGTATTTCAACATTCTCTGTCATTTGAATACATGACACCATATATCAGTAATGTTCATTTGAAGCCTGGCATTTCTACTAGGCTCTTCTCCGCTGAATTGCTATGGAAACAAAGCACTTGGATGGATAAGATAATGAGCATAATAAGATCACTTCTTTAGTTTTAGTTAATGTAGTACTGGTATTATCGTGGGTTCTTCTTATGGAAATTTCAAGATTTCTTCACCAATGTTCGAGCCTTTGGATTAGGCAAAGAACACCAGTGTAAGAAATTACTATATATAAATATATATTAAATGTATACTATATACAATACACCCTCTGATTCAAGGTTGGATGCAATAAATGAGACACAAGAATGAACGTATAAAAAAATATATATTGTATAGTGTGGAAAATTGATATTACAGTATTATTGATGAGTATATATGAGTTACAGTGGAACAAAAAGAAATAAATATTACATAGAGAGAGACATACACACATAACAATAATTATAATTACTAGCAATTTCCAGTACACAATTTCCAGTACACAACATGCTACTTTAACTCAACATTAAAATTCTTTACAATTTATAGTAACCACACATGGGCCTCCAGTCCTCTCTTCCTCCCAGCCTCCTCCTCCAGCTTCCCCCCCCCCATATACCCCAAAGCATGGATCTTTTATTCCTTGAAAGCTCTCAACCCCTATCCTTGCCAACGCCCCATATCAGTTATCTGAAAGTCTGTAGGCCTGCCCAGAACCTGTTATCTTAGAATTTTAGGACCCCTTTTGTTCTCTACCAATCAGCATATGTAAGAGATACAGGATATTCCAGGACCTTTATATGTGAGAATCAGAGTAAGACAAAAAGGAGCTAGATCAGTGGCGTATATAGAGAAGTAAGGGCCCCAGAGCAAGGATCAAACCGGGCTCCCCACACCGGACAGAAGGATTTCTGCCTAAACCCTTTTCAATGACCCTTGGGACATTTTTCCATTTGCTAAAAGTTGTTTTATTTAGAGGGTAGAGTCCTGACCAAGTTTTCACCCCAAGTAGAAGAGGAGATAATCCCCCTTTTGCGCTGGGCCCGTAGCAGTTGCATGGTTTGCCACTATGGTAGTTACGCCCCTGAGCTAGATACATACTAATGAAGTATAGACACGTACAGTCACCTACCTGTCTCTGATTCACACAAATAAATCCCTCATAATCTATAAAATATAATGCAATATAATGCATATATTATTGCCAAAACCTGTATTTCTTACAGATTCCCCCACAAGAGGGCAAAAAACTCGTAGAGGAATGAGCCCTCTAAAAACATAAATGTAATCCATAATGATAACTTGACATGAGCGTTTGTTGTAATGGGGTTGCACTGATATTTTGGGTTGGGCTGATACCTTTACTGTTGGAAATGATAAGAATTACTGAGACAGACTTAACCTGACAACCATCAATATAATTTCTGTCCTGTGAAGTTAAATTTGCACGTATTAATATTATTCACAGACACTTCAATGTATTATTTTCCCCATTAGCCACTTTATAAGACCTCGCACCACACAAACAAGTTTTATATTCAACACAACAAAGTCCACACACTCTGCTCTTTAAAGAGGACCTTTCACCACTCCTGACATGTCTATTTTAATAGCTTTATACATTCCCCACGTGCTAACAATTCTGGAGCATCTATTCTTATGTCTGTATGCTGTCGCATTCCTCTATTATTTCTACTAGAAGTTAAGAATAATTGCTAGCTGTCTGCAGTAAGGGTACAGAGGGGTGGTAACCAGTTGGGGGGGTGTCCCTGCACAGTCTGAAAATGGCAGCACTGATTGGATAGAACAGAGTCTGTGCAGGTACACCCCCAACTTGTTACCTCCCCTCTGTACCCTCCTGAAGGCTAATAGCAATTCATTCATAACTTCTAGTAGAAATAATAAAGCAATGGCACAACATAGAGCCATAAGACTAGAGGCTCCAGAATTGTTATTACATGGGGAATGCATGAAGCTATTAAAAAATACATGTCAGGAGCGGTGAAAGGTCCTCTTTAATGCACTTGTGATCACCACCATTATGCAAGCTCACGCTGTTCCTTTGAGGCTCCTTACGGTTATCTGCTAGGATCTCACTTGACTGTGCTTGTACCTTTATTCGGTGCCACTCACACCATTAAGTCCATTTCACAGTCTTTAGTCCATCACAGAAAACACATTTTGCAGGACAGATTTTTGCTTGCTGACACACAGGTGTTGGAGCAGTCACTATTCAGGTTGGAGCAGAAATGCAAACATATTCACATACGACACAACACATGACACATGGCACAAGATAACTCTGGATCCTGGTGGCTTCAGGAATTATTACTAATCTAACCCAAATTAGGGTATTGTACTAGCAGCCAATTGCTAATGCTGTTCATGTCACCTTTGTCTCAGCACTTCTATCAGCTCCAAGTTCTATCATAAAAAGACAAATACATAGTTTATTAAAGAAAGAGAGCTCATTTTGGAGAGACCTTGTGAAATTTAGAAAATCCATAATGTAGTGTAAGTGTATCATATAATATTGTGTATTTGTCATATAGGTATCGTCGCGTTCGTATCTACTGGCTCTATACAAATATCACATTATCCACCCTATCAGGTAAACGCCGTAAAAAAAAAAAGAAGAATAAAAACTGTGTAAAAAAACCCATTACTAGTCACCTTGCCTCACACAAAGTGTAATACCAAGTGATCAAAAAGTCTTATATACCCCAACATTGTACCAATCAAACCGTCATCTCATCCCGCAAAATATGAGCCCCTACTTCAGACAATCACCCAAAAAAATAAAAGAAAATAGGGCTCTTAGAAAATGGCAACACAAAAACAAGATTTTATTCTGTTCAAAAATGATTTTACTGTGTAAAATAAAATGAAATAAAAATGATAGACATATTAGGTATCACCGCGTTCATAACAACTTGCGCTATAAAAATATCACATTATATGCCCCCTCAGGTGAATGCTGTATAAAAAAAAATTAAAACTATGCCAAAATAGTCATTTTTTTCACCTCGCCTCACAAAAAGTTTAATACCAAGCGATCAAAACGTCTTATGTACCCCAAAATGGTACCAATCAAGCTGTCACCTCATCCCACAAAAAATGAGCCCCCACATAAGTCACTTAAAAAATAAAAACCAATGGCACCCATAAACCTATCCATCAAAATCTGCGCTGCAAAAGCCATATGGCACTCCTTCCTTTCTGAGTCCTGCCATATGCCCCACAGCAGTTTACCACCACATATGGGTGTCACTACCAGAGCTTTGGGATGTTCTCACAGCTCTGTTTCTCCACCCCTGTGATGATGTCACTACTAGAGCTGGGAGGAGTTCTCACTGCTCTGTTTACTTTTGGTTTCCTTCCTCCCAGCTGTTCCTCATGCGTTTGATTTCCCTCTCTTTATATCACCCCTCCTCCTATTGTAGGGCGTGGATTATAGTTCTCATTTCAGTTGTAGCTCTTGCTTTAGTATCTTCACTTGTAGCTATCAGTTCACTGGACCTGTGTTCTGCTGCAGCTAGCACTCCGGATTTTGCCAGCTGTCCTTGGATCCGTCTTCTCTGCGGCTGCAACACCTTCAGCTAAGTGTACAGACATTGTTGTGTACCTGATTATTTTCTGACTGGATCTGAGGTGGCCACGGTTCCCTCCATATACTGAGTAGGGCACCGGTGGCCGTGCCCCTTCCACTATTGTAGGGGTTACAGTGGTCATCACTCTTAGGTACGTGGGCATGCCTCGTTCCGCCATTTGGATCCGGGCATGTGCTTTAGCAGCATAGGGAGAGCTTTGAGGGTCTGACAGGGGTCACCCTTTATCCTCCCTAGTTTGGGTCCGGTCAGTAGCTCTTTTACTGTGTATACTATTGTTGCTCACATACAGCCATGACATTATAATCCACCAAAACCGTCCTTTTTTGACATGGATCCGCTTTCTGGCCTGGTTGACCGCATGCAGGGTCTTTCTTTGGAGGTAGCGGATCTCCGTCAATCTATGACTCAGCTTCAAGCATTTGGGCTCTGCTCCGGCTAATGGAGTCTGTTGCGAGCTAAAGGTCTCACTTCCGGAAACGTTCTCCGGGGGCAGTGAGAATTTTGTTCGCTTCAGAGAGGCATGCAAACTCCATTTTTGCTTGTGTCCCCACTCCTCTGGTAAGGAGGAGCAGAGGGTGAGGATTGTCATCTCCCTGCTCAGGGGTAATGCTCAGACTTGGGCTTTTTCGCTGCCATCAGGGGATCCCTCCCTTCGATCCGTGGAAAGATTTTTTGTGGCCCTGGGGCAGATTTATGATGACCCGGATCGTGTTGCTCTGGCCGAATCTAACTTACGTGTTTTATGCCAGAACAAACTGTCTGCGGAGCTTTATTGTTCTGAATTTCGGAGATGGGCAGCTGATTCGGGTTGGAATGATGCTGCACTCCGGAGTCAGTTCTGTCATGGTCTCTCAGAGAGATTGAAAGATGTGTTTGCTTTCCATGAAAGACCAACGTCCTTAGAGTCTGCCATGTCATTGGCGGTACGCCTTGACAGGCGTCTAAGAGAAAGAAACGAGACCTCTCTGTCCAGCCATTGTCAGTCTAGGGGCAGTGGTGCGGACTCATTCAGTGTGCAGGGGCCTCATCCTGTCTCGCTCCCCTCTGAGGAGGAGCCCATGCAGCTAGGTCGACTTGCCCCTGATAAAAGAGGATTTAGTCCTCAGAGTATGGTGTGTTTTTGTTGTGGGGGCATAGGTCATTTGGCAAATGTTTGTCCGTCTAGGAGATTCTTGAACTGTACTAAGAGCGATAATAAGAGAAAAACCTCAAAAGGTAAATCATCAAATTCTGCTTCATCTGCTACTTTGGGCAAAGTTGATGTAGGAATTGATGCTTTTCCTCTGACCTGCAGTTCCCGTTTTCTCCTGTCTGCCAGGGTGGCGCTAGAGAGCAAAGTCATTTCTTGTGAGATTTTTGTCGATAGTGGAGCAGCCGTCAATCTTATTGACACTCAATTTGTAGCCATGCATGGTTTTCAGGTTTGCACATTAGAAAAGGATATACCTGTTTTTGCTATTGACTCTGCTCTACTCTCACAGAGATCTCTGAAGGGCATTGTTCACAATATCCGGCTAGCTGTAGGTGACACTCATGTGGAGGATATATCTTGTTTTGTCCTTAACGGATTGCCTTCTCCTCTAGTTTTGGGGTTACCCTGGCTCACTAGACATAACCCCACTATTGATTGGCAAGTAAGGCAAATAAATGAGTGGAGTGACTTTTGTAGAGAGAATTGTCTCACAGCGACTTTTGCAGAGGTGTCTACTAAAACTGTGCCATCATTTCTCTCTGATTTCTCGGACGTGTTTTCCGAGAGCGGTGCTCAGGAGCTACCTCCTCACCGGGAGTTTGACTGTCCCATTAACCTCATTCCCGGCGCCAAGCTGCCAAAAGCACGCCTCTACAATCTCTCACAACCGGAAAGAATCGCAATGCGAACTTATATCTCCGAGAGTCTCGAGAAGGGGCATATTCGTCCCTCAAAGTCACCTGTGGCCGCGTGTTTTTTTTTTTGTTAAAAAAAAAAGATGGCTCTCTGAGACCTTGCCTAGATTTTAGGGAGCTGAACCGTATCACGATTCGCGATCCCTATCCCCTTCCTCTGATCCCGGACCTCTTCAACCAAATTGTTGGGGCCAAGGTGTTTTCCAAATTGGATTTGAGAGGCGCGTACAACCTGGTCAGGGTCAGAGAGGGGGATGAATGGAAAACGGCCTTTAATACCCCTAACGGGCATTTCGAGAATCTCGTTATGCCTTTCGGCCTGATGAATGCTCCGGCCGTCTTTCAGCATTTTGTTAATAGCATTTTCCAGGGCCGCTGATAGGCCAGTACAGCTGGCCCAGTTGTACCGGGCCCGGCTGGCAGGGGGGCCCGGGCTGCCGACTCCCGAGCTATTTTAATTTTTTTGCTGTCAGTGGGCTGGCTCCAGTAACAGCAGGCAGTGTGGGGGCGGCGCTCACTCACTGACGTCACACGCCTGCTCCTCCCACTAGGCGGCGCAGGCGCGTGACGTCAGTGAGTGAGCGCTGCCGCCCGCACTTGTTACTGGAGGCTGGAGGGTGGAGGGAGGAGGCAGGAGCTGAATGTAAGGTAGTATTTTAGTAAAGAGATGAGCGCTGTGCCTGTGCTAAAATTAAAGTTACTGTCTGCAGCCTGCACGGCTGCACCGATTTATTAATGTATACTACTGTGAGTGGCGGGGGGGGGATCTATATGGATGACGTCATGACGGCACTGTTATAGGGAGGGCGGGGGATCCGTGGATGGCACTGTTATGGGGGGGGGGGGTCTGTCATGTGGATGACACTTATGGGGGGGGCCGGGGGGTCTGTGGATGACACTTATGGGGGGGATCTGTGGATGGCACCATTATGGAGGGGGATCTGTGGATGACACTGTTATGGGGGGGATCTGTGGATGACACTGTTATGGGGGGATCTGTGGATGACACTGTTATGGGGGGATCTGTGGATGACTGTTATGGGGGGGATCTGTGGATGGCACTGTTATGGAGGGTATCTGTGAATGGCACTGTTATGGAGGGGTATCTGTGGATGACACATAGCATAAGATGCTATATACGGTATGTGTCATCCACAGATCCCCCTCTATAACAGTGCCATCCACAGATCCCCCCATAACAGTGCCATCCACAGATCCCCTCCATAACAGTGCCATCCACAGATCCTCTCCATAACAGTGCCATCCACAGATCCCCTCCATAACAGTGCCATCCACAGATCCCCTCCATAACAGTGCCATCCACAGATCCCCTCCATAACAGTGCCATCCACAGATCCCCTCCATAACAGTGCCATCCACAGATCCCCTCCATAACAGTGCCATCCACAGATCCCCTCCATAAAAGTGCCATTCACAGATCCCCTCCATAACAGTGCCATTCACAGATCCCCTCCATAACAGCGCCATTCACAGACGACCCCCCATAAGTGTCATCCACAGACCCCCCCCCATAAGTGTCATCCACAGATCCCCCCATAAGTGTCATCCACAGATCCCCCCATAAGTGTCATCCACATTACTTATGTTTTTTTGGATAATAAAACTTATAACTGGCTGGAGAAAAATAAATATCACTTGTAGACAAATCTGCATGTTGTTTCAAGGCGGCGTCTGGGGAGGGGCCAAGGGCGGGGCCAGGGGTGTGGCTGAAGGAGGGATCAGGGGGTGGAGCTGAAGGGGGCCCCGTCATGTATGCTGTACGGGGCCCCATGATTTCTATCAGCGGCCCTGGTATTTTCTACCATTTAATGGGGAAATTTGTATTGGTGTATCTTGATGATATTTAGATTTTTTCCCCTGATGTTCAGACCCATCAGGATCATCTTTTTCAGGTTCTGCAGATTCTGGGGGAAAATAAATTGTACGCCAGGCTGGAGAAATGTCTTTTTATGGTATCGGAGATTCAATTTCTGGGTTTTCTCCTCTCTGCTTCTGGTTTTCGCATGGATCCGGAGAAGGACCGTGCTGTACTTGAGTGGGAGCTTCCTGAGAATCAGAAGGCATTGATGCGCTTTCTGGGTTTTGCGAACTATTACAGAAAGTTCATTTTGAATTATTCCTCTGTTGTCAAACCCCTTACTGACATGACAAAAAAGGGGGCGGATTTTTCCTCTTGGTCGGAGGAGGCGCTTGAAGCCTTTTCTAAGATTAAAGAGAGTTTTGCGTCTGCTCCCGTCTTGGTGCATCCCGATGTTTCCTTACCTTTTATTGTTGAGGTGGATGCTTCCGAGGTGGGTGTGGGTGCGGTTTTGTCCCAGGGCCCTTCTCCTGCCAAATGGCGACCCTGTGCCTTTTTCTCTAAAAAACTCTCCCCGGCAGAGAGAAACTATGATGTGGGAGATAGGGAGTTGTTGGCCATCAAGTTGGCTTTCGAGGAATGGCGCCATTGGTTGGAGGTCGCCAGGCACCCTATCACCGTTTTTACCGACCATAAGAATCTGACATACTTGGAGTCGGCCAGGCGTATGAATCCGAGACAGGCCAGATGGTCTCTGTTCTTCTCCAGATTCAATTTTGTTGTTACATTCCGACCTGGGATAAAAAATGTGAAGGCTGATGCTCTCTCTCGCTGTTTTCCGGGAGGAGGAAACTCCGAGGACCCGGGTCCCATTTTGGCGGAGGGGGTAGTTGTTTCTGCTCTATATTCCGATTTGGAGGCCGAGGTCCAGGCTGCCCAGACTGAGGCACCTGCCCGTTGTCCTTCTGGGAAGTTGTTCGTGCCTCCTGAGCTACGTCACAAACTCTTTAAGGAGCATCATGATACGGTTCTTGCTGGTCACACCGGGAGTAGAGCCACTGTAGATCTCATTGCTCGGAGATTCTGGTGGCCGGCTCTTCGTAAGTCGGTGGAGGGTTTTGTGGCTGCTTGTGAGACGTGCGCTCGCGCTAAGGTCCCTCGTTCTCGGCCTTCAGGTTCCCTTCTCCCGTTACCCATACCTTCCCGTCCTTGGACACACCTGTCCATGGACTTTATCACGGATCTTCCTCGTTCCTCGGGGAAGTCGGTGATCCTGGTGGTGGTGGACCGTTTTAGCAAGATGGCTCATTTCGTACCTTTCCCTGGTTTACCCAATGCTAAAACGTTGGCGCAAGCTTTTGTCGACCATATTGTTAAATTGCACGGCATTCCCTCTGATATTGTTTCCGATAGAGGCACGCAGTTTGTGTCCAGGTTCTGGAAGGCTTTCTGTTCTCGCCTGGGGGTTTGGCTGTCCTTCTCTTCTGCTTTTCACCCGCAGTCGAATGGTCAGACTGAGCGCCTCAATCAGAATCTGGAGACATATTTGCGCTGTTTTGTGGCAGAGAACCAGAAGGATTGGTGTTCATTTCTCCCTCTTGCTGAGTTTGCTCTGAACAACCGTCGTCAGGAATCTTCTGATAAGTCACCATTCTTTGGTGCATATGGGTTCCATCCGCAGTTTGGGACATTCTCGGGAGGGGCTCTTTCTGGTTTACCTGAGGAGGAGAGGGGGGGGCTGTATACTGTGTGGGGGTTGTATACTGTGTGGGGGTTGTATACTGTGTGGGGGCCTGTATACTGTGAGGGGGCCTGTATACTGTGGGGGGCCCTGTATGGTGTGGGGGGGCTGTATACTGTGGGGGCTGTATACTGTGGGGGCTGTATACTGTGTGGGGGCCTGTATACTGTGTGGGGGCTGTATACTGTGTGGGGGCCTGTATACTGTGGGTGGGCCTGTATAGTGTGGGGGGGGCTGTATAGTGTGGGGGGCCTGTATAGTGTGGGGGGCCTGTATAATGGGGGGGCCTGTATAGTGTGGGGGGCTATACTGCTGTACTGTATACTGTGGGGGTCTGTATACTGTATACTGTGGGGGTCTGTATACTGTATACTGTGGGTGCGGTATAGTGTGGAGTGCTATACTGCTGTACTGTATAGTGTGGGGGACTGTATCGTGTATAGTTTGGGGTGCTGTATACAGTGAGGTGTTGTATACTGTGAGGTGCTGTATACTGTGGACTGCTATATACTGTGGGGTACTGTATACTGTTGGGTGCTATACTGCTCTACTATATACTGTGGGGTACTGTATAGTGTGGGGTGCTAAACTGCATACTGTGTGGTGCTTTATACTATAGGGTGCTATACTGCATACTGTGGGTTGCTGTATACTACAGGGTGCTATACTGCATACTGTGGGGTGCTGGGGTGCACTGTAACACTAGGGTGAGCCGAGCCCTGGTCTCCTTCCTGCAGAGCGGTGCCCACTTCCAGCCTGAGCCCAGCTGCCCAGAGCACTGATCCTGAGCCGCTGGAGTCTTCAGAACTGGAAGTATTTACAGTCATTCACTGTACTCTACCAGGTGTGTGGATTTTTTGTGTGTGTCTTGTGATGGAGGGCGTGATTGCCTGCTAAGGTGTGGGAAGGCGGAATCCAGGGGGCCCAAGTAAATTTTTGCCCAGGGTCCAATCAATATTAAAGACGGCCCTGGCTATACAGTGTCAGACTGCCCCCCCCCCCCCAGAGTACCAGAGTATCTTCCAGAGGTCCTAGGCTCTTACATAACAAGGTACCCCTAGGGCAGTGATGGCTAAGCTCCGGCACTCCAGCTGTGGTGAAACTACGACTACCAGCATGCTCCATTCATTTCTATGGAGTTCTGAGAGCAGCCAAGCAAGTGTGCATCTTGAGAGTTGTATCTTCACCACAGCTGAAGTGCTGGAGGTTAGCCATCACTGCCCTAGGGCTTTCTGAGGTTCACAGGCAACTATTCAACTTTGAGCTGACTACAGAGCCAATTAGTTACCCCTAATGTCTACTTTTAATTAAATAAAATTAGAGTGGATGCTCTCATTTATAGACTAATGGTGGGCCCTCCATATTAGTCTCTCTGGTGAGCCCAAAGAACCCCAGTCCGATACTTCAGCCATGTTCTGGATTTGTGTTGTACGGCTACTTAAAGAGGACCTTTCACCACTTCTGACATGCCTGTTATAATAGCTACATGCATTCCCCATGTAATAACAATTGTGGAGCATCTATTCTTATGGCACTCTGTTGTGCCATTCCTTTATCATTTCTACCTGAAGTTATTAATGAATTTCTGGCAGTCTGCAGTAAGGGTACATAGGGGTGGTAACAAGTTGGGGGTGTAACCAGTTGGCGATGTGTACTTGCACAGGTTAAAAATGGCAGCACTGATTGGATAGAGTAAGTCTGTGCAGGTACACACCGCCAACTGGTTACCACCCCTCCACCTAGCAGTATAAAAAAAAAAAAAAACACAGCCCTTGCCCTGCACAATACAGCACAGGGCAAGGGGGAGCATCTGAGCATGAAATGCTTCGATGCTCCACTCAGAGGGGCTGCCTAGGTGAAGAAGGGAATATGTCCGGTTTCAGCTCTGAACCCGGGCAACCCCTTTAAAAAAGGTTTTCACATTTTTTTCAATTTACACTTGAGAGCAGAGCAATTTTATATTAAAGCGGTATTCACATCTCACATAATTATGGTATATCCAGAGGGTATGCAGTATGTGCTTAATTTATTTAGGTCCCACCTCTGGATCTCTAGAAGAAGCTTCCAGACCTTGTCCTGCCTGGTGTGAACTATGGAAATAGTGAATAGATGTTACAGTGATTGGGGAAACTATGCTATTTCCTTAATAAATGAGATGTAGAGAAGCGAAGCACATTGTGTTACAGTTTCCATAAGCCCCATTCACTTGGGTACCACAGAAAAGCCCACTGTGGATGGGTACCACAGAAAAGCCCACTTAACTATTTCTGTAGTCCCTATCACCTTCTGGCCATTACATCCAGATGAAAGGGGGAAATGTAAACGCCCATTCCATTCATGCTTTAAATTCTGATATTCTAAGATTTAAATAAATTGCAGGTTTTAAGCTTTTATAATTGTTTTCGTGTTAAAATAATTCACAACAAATGATATGTGATTTTTCTGTAAATTCCAATAAAGATTCTTATGATTAAGTTAATTCTTCATTGTTTTGGTGTTACAAACTCCTCATATATGAAAATGATTTTAATAAGATATAAGCAGTGTAACTAACAAGTATTCCGCGATATAATTGGATTTCAGTTATATATTGGTGTATCCATGCTGTTATAATACTGGGTCCTAAATTAGTTCAATCATTTACCTTTTTTTTCTGCTTCCACAAAGGAATTCACTGAGCATACTGCAGACCTTCCATGAAAGGAACATCGACTGCCTGTTTAATTGTCCTGAGAGCTGCTCCTCACTGTCTGGATTAGTTATTGTTCTGTTGATATAATTTTTTTCTTGTAGTTCTGACCAAATGGGACACATTAGACATTTTTGTTACCATTAAGTAAATTTTAATATGTTGCTTTTACAATTGTAAACATTAGTGTTTCTTTGCCTCCAGCTATTTTGCTGTGTGAAAATCCAGGAACTCTTTCAGCACATGATTATGGATACTATTGAGTCATGTACACCTGAGAAAACTGAGGAGGAGACCAAAGATGAACAAACAGCGGCTCACATTTCGGATGAGATGAGAGCTCTAAGTGAACTCCGAGAACAGTAAGTATTATATTTAGGACCTTGTGCAGAATCCAGAAAATGCTGCTAATTAGACTCCTGATGTGCATCTTTGCATCCTTAGAGGATTTCCAAAGAGCTGTGAATATTTTGCTGTTTATGTACTACCGAGCGTATTTGATTAAAACGAAATATGCAAATATGTATAGATGCAAGAGATGGAAAGGAGTTATCCACCTTTTAATAATGTCATTTTTAGGTCCGACATTCTGTGCATATTAATTTCTTAATACATCTTGATCCCCTGCATAAAGGTGCAGCTTACTGCACACCTCTATTTAGGTATACCGGCATGCAATGTCCAGTGATGCATACATTCTTCCTATTAGTTATTACAGGTAGTCAACATATTATTATTGAGGCCTCTTTCACACCAGCGTGACGGATTGGCTCCGGATGCGTTCAGTGAAACTCGCACCATTTTGCAAGCAAGTCCAGTCAGTTTTGTCTGCAATTGCGTTCAGTTGTTCAGTTTTTTCCGCGCGGGTGCAATGCGTTTTTATGCGTTTTTCACGCGCGTCATAAAAAATTTAAGGTTTACAAAGATCTAGCAACCATCAGTGAAAAACGCATTGCATCTGCACTTGCTTCCAGATGCAATGTGTTTTTCACTGAAGCCCCATTCACTTCTATCGGGCCAGGGCGCGTGAAGGCATGGTGAGCAGGGTAGGTAGGATGCAACCCTGCCCCTTGCTTGTGCGTGCTGTTATTCCTATGAGCTTGTAATAAAGCTCAGACGAGGTGGCCAGGCCGGGAGTGACTGCACATGCACAATAATATGTGAGCGCTCGCCCCAGTGAAACCCGGCTACCAGATCAGCCGGCTTCTGTGTGCCTGCGCGGCCACCGCTGATAACATTACAGCAGTGGCCGTAACCCCTAGAAGCGAGCATGGAATTTGGGGCACTATAAAGAGGAATAAGAGGTGACAGAGGCAAATTGGGAAATGGATCTATATTACAGAAACCACCCTAGGACTATTAGTCATTAAATGGTGATTACTGAGGTGAGACAACCCCCTTAAGCCTATTACTAGGCCATGAGATGTCACGTTCATCAGTCACATGACCTAGTCACAGCTCAGCCCATGCTCGGATTGGCCATCTGAGGGCTGTCCAAGTTTAGAACATCTAACATAGTAACATAGTAACAGTTTATAAGGCTGAAAAAATACATCTGTCCATCCAGTTCGGCCTGTTATCCTGCAAGTTGATCCAAAGGAAGGCAAAAAAAAACCTGTGAGGTAGAAGCCAATTTTCCCCACTGTAGGGGAAAAAATTCCTTCCCGACTCCAATCAGGCAATCAGATAACTCCCTTGATCAACGACCCCTCTCTAGTAGCTATAGCCTGTAATATTATTACACTCCAGAAATACATCCAGGCCCCTCTTAGACTCTTTTAGTGAGTTCACCATCACCACCTCCTCAGGCAGAGAGTTCCATAGTCTCACTGCTCTTACCGTGAAGAATCCTTTTCTATGTTTGTGTACAAACCTTCTTTCCTCCAGACGCAGAGGATGTCCCCTCGTCACAGTCCTGTGGATAAATAGATGATGGGATAGATCTCTGTACTGACCCCTGATATATTTATACATAGTTATTAGATCTCCCCTCAGTCATCTTTTTTCTAAAGTGAATAACCCTAATTTTGATACTCTTTCAGGGGTCATTTATTAAGCTTTTTAGATGCCGGTCTTAATACCTCTTTAGCTGGCTGTGGACGTGCAAATTTATGTAGCGGCACTGGCCTCTATTACATACCTTTGGTGTATCCACCGCCTTGTCTAAATTTATGCCAGCTCCCTTGCTGGCGTAGATCTAGACTATTTTCTACGCCTAAAACAGGCTTGCCCATGCCCCCTTTTTTAGACCATGCATAAGTGGGGAAAGGTTGCAGATTACGGCGCAAATAACCTTTGCGCCACAATCTGCAACAGATATACGCCAAAAAGTGGCGTATATCTTTTTGTAAATGACCCCCTGAATTCGTACACTCACAGGGGCGAATTTCTCCATGAACCATACATCAGCGCAGAGAAAATTTCAATCTGCTCTTTGTCCAGTTTTCCCACAAGACTCACATTCAATATGAATGGGTCTGTGGGATCAACTGACCACACACGGACTCATCAGTGTCTCTGGACATGGATGGGTTTCCCATTGCTGATTGCTCATCTGAAACCAGCCTTAAGCTTTTTAGAAGCTGGAAGTGCATGGAATGAAATCTTAAAGATGAGCCCTTTCAACACTTCTGATTGGTAATAAAACCAATAATAACATAGTAATACACAATCTACTAAATATTTTGAAAGAGCTGCCTACAACTGTGATTAGTAGTTTATAAATTTTTTAACGTATGATACACAGTACAGATATTCTTGATATTATCATGAATATTTAACATTTTACTGTTTTATATTAATAATCTGATGTATTAAAACCTTTGTTTAGGATGAAGAAAACAGACACTAAGGAATACATTACATATTTAGCAAACCATCTTAGCACACATGGATGTAAGTATGATGTTGTATGTAGATTAGTGAACTATATTGTTCCACAAGTAGCTCAAATGTTATCTCAACTGTCATGACAATGGACTTTGTTCCCATATCCATATTATGTAAAAAATAATAAAAAAAAAAGTTGAAATCCTTATTTTTGCATTGTTCTGAAAGCATCCATAATTATTATCCTTGGTCATTTTATACAGTGTGCCTAAATATCTGTTAGGAGATATTGACTTCAAATCCAACATGCCTGACCCTTCTCTCTACTACATCTGCTAAAGGGGAGAGTCAGGAGGTCCCCATAAACATTTTATGGTCAGCCAATCCATCCAAAATGGACAGGTTCATCTGATATAAATCTAATGTGTATAGGCAGCTTAACATATGCAAAATAAAAATCCTTTTGCCTAACAGTAGAATTTGTTTGGAAACATTCACTGAAATACATATGCCGTAACATAGGGAGTTCTAATATGATCATAAATAATAGGTTTCCACAGCACTGTAATAAAAGCCATCAAATCAAGTCGATACCAGCGACCCTGTAGACTTGAAAACTATGGAAAAGAAAATACAAATATTAAAAAAAGAATGCTAATTATTAAAACAGATAAAGTGATGTTTTACATACTGTATAAACTTCAGAAAGAGTTGCTGGAAACCGTAAATCACATACATGAAAAAAAGACCTCCTCTTGTCCAACTTGGAGTGAAAAACTGCAGTTTCACTCAGGTAAAGAGCACATATTACAGAAAGACAGCAGTAAATTATTTGCAGCTCGAGTAAAGAGCAGTACAGTATATGTAAAGCAGGTAAAGAGCAGTACAGTATATGTAACGCAGGTAAAGAGCAGTACAGTATATGTAATGCAGGTAAAGAGCAGTACAGTATATGTAACGCAGGTATAGAGCAGTACAGTATATGTAAAGCAGGTAAAGAGCAGTACAGTATATGTAACGCAGGTAAAGAGCAGTAAAGTACATGTAGTACAGATAGAGAGCAGTACAATACATTATTCAGAGAGAGAAGTACAGCCCATGTAATTCAGGTGAAGAGCAGTACAGTATATGTAAAGCAGGTAAAGAGCAGTACAGTATATGTAACGCAGGTAAAGAGCAGTACAGTATATGTAAAGCAGGTAAAGAGCAGTACAGTATATGTAAAGCAGGTAAAGAGCAGTACAGTATATGTAACGCAGGTAAAGAGCAGTAAAGTACATGTAGTACAGATAGAGAGCAGTACAATACATTATTCAGAGAGAGAAGTACAGCCCATGTAATTCAGGTGAAGAGCAGTACAGTATATGTAATGCAGGTAAATAGTACACTGCGTGTAGTACAGTTAGAGAGCAGGTATTGGTAGATAGCAGTATAATATAGGTAGCACAAATAAAGAGCAGTACAGTACATGTTATTCAGATAGAGAGCAGTACAAAACATGCAATATAGCCAAGGAGCTGTACAGCACATGTTGCAGAGGTAAAGAGCAGTACAGTACATAATATTTAGAAAGAGAGCAGTATAGCACATGTAATTCAGGTAAAGAGCAGTAAAGTATTTGTAGCACAGGTAAAGAGTAGTACAGTGCATGTAGTACAGTTAGAGAGCAGTGCAGTACATTACATTACATATAATACAGGTAAGGAACTGTACAGCACATGAAATATTGGTAGATAGTAGTATAATATAAGTAGCACAGGTAGAGAGCAGTACCGTACATGCTATTCAAATAGAGAGCAGTTCAGCACATGTAATATAGGTAAGGAACAGTATATTATATGTAGTTCATGTAAAGGGCAATACAGTATGTGTAGTACAGGTACACAGCAGTACAGTACAGAGATGTGGTGGGGAAAAGCAGGGGGTGAAATGGAGATCCAACAAAAATCTGGGTCAGATACACAAAGGAAGCAAAATCAGATGGGGATCTTGATAATGGATCTTCAAACATTTATATTGCCTTCAATGAGGCTTGAGGCTTAGTAGTTACTAGTCTCTCAGGGAGAACTAAGGGGACATTACTTTAGTCACATTGGACACCAAACAAATAGGTGAACAACTGCCATGCCATTGAATGCAATGTGTTTAAAGGGGTATTTCCGACAGTTCTTTACTGATTACCTATCCTATCCTATCCTCAACCTTGCAGGCACAGCACCGTACTTTGTACAGCAGTTTATGCTTGGTATTAGGGATCAGCGAATCGACTTCGGATGAAACATCCAAAGTCAATTTGCATAAAATTTTGTTCTAATACAGTACGGAGCAGGAGCTCTGTACAGTATTAGAATGTATTGGATCCGATGAGCCAAAGTTATTTATTGCAAAGTCTCGCGAGACTACGGCTAATACCTTCAGAAATTAATTTGTACTGTAAAAAAAACATTTCCCGAACTCGGGTTCGGTTCCAAGGTACCACTTGGAACAAAGTTTTATGCAAATCAACTTCGTATGTTTCATCCGAAGTCGATTCGCTCATCCCTACATGATATGATAGCTCAGTCCTATTCACTTCAAAGGGGTTGGCTGCGCCTAGGCCATCTGCCTTTTCAAATAGCTGGAGGGGTCCTGGATGTAGGACCTCCACCGATAAGATACTGTTACGTCCCTCTCTGCAGGGCTGGCACTAGGGGTGTGTGACCGCACATGGTGCATCACTCCGGACTATTGAAGGGGGCGCCAGACAGTCCCCTTTGCTGGGCACCCGGTCCACCTGGTTTACGGGCACCACTGCACTCAATTGTATCTACTTCCACAGACCGCACATATTATTGAGCAGTATGTTCAGGGCTGTGATGAGAGGTAGACAAGCTAGCTGTGCAGAGAAGATAACCAGTGGAGAAGGCCCTGTGTGATGTCATCATGTGACCAGGGTAGGAAGAGAGAGCTCAGCAGTGCAGAGTAGAAGTGGTGAAGAATCTGTGTGATGTCACTATGTAAGGGGGTGGGGGTCCTGTGGTGTGTGTGGAAGAGAGGTTAGTGCTTTCTCTTCCACTATAAGTTGTCAAATACTAGTTGTAGTTCTTTCCTTATACTCGCTCTCTGTAATGCCCTTGGATAGCCCATAATGACATCCTGAAATGATGGGGGTTGCAGTTCTTTCCTATTATGTTTATGTAATTCCCATTGATCTCCTATAATAACAGTCTGGGCATTCTAGGAGTTGTAGTTCTCATATTATTTTCCTTTCCAAGAAGTAATGTCTACTGATATCTCATAATAAGTCTAGGTATGCTGGAAGTTGTAGTTCTTTCCTCTTATACTCCTTTCCCTATAATGTCCACTGATGCCCCATAGCAATAGTCTGGACATGCTAAGAGTTGTAGTTCTGTCCTCTTTTACCCACTCCCTATATTGCCCTCTAATTTCCAATAATAACAACTTGGTCATGATGAGACTTATACTTCTGTTATCAATATTATGATGTTCTGAAGCATCTGAGGTGTTGATTAGGCTTGTTAGGCTTTTCGCTGCTTTGCTCTGTCATAGGAGCACAACAACGCAAATCCAACTAGAGCTGGATCTGGCATGTAACGGACGGATCCTGCTGACTATGATGAGTTCTGATATATTTCCATCATGAATTCTGGCAGGCTGCAAAATGGTGTCAAGCATTTATGACCTGATCTGCGACAGAGGCCACTAACACAGATGTGATCAAATACTATTCTGACCTCTACATCAGAATATTATGTTCTGCAGCACCTGAGGTGTGCATTATGGTGTTCTGCAAAGTCATATATTCATTTTTTTTTTAGCTCTTTTTTTGATGGAGAAAATATCCTTTACTCTGGCATCAGCAAATGACACCATCACAAACTACGCACAATCAAAAGATGCATTTTCTGATCCAGCCCACAATGTTGATGACTATTTTATTCCAGTAATGGACAATGAACTGATAAAAGTAAGTAAAATTTAAAAAGTCAGCTGTTAATTATGAAGGAACTTGGCAGTTTGTAACAGCGGGTCTGCCAATGTTCCCCTGCTTACTGCTGCGGTCCCAGGCTCTGTATTCAGTGGTGATCTGCTGCAGGTGTTTTCATTCATCGCTGCCGTCCTGGGCTGTGTCCTTGCTGGCATTGTTTGTTCTGGAATCCGCTCCACGGTTTCCTTCCAGCCTTGGCCACAGTATGCTTGCTGCTTGTTTCCTGTAGCCCTTCTTTTTTCATTTTTGTAATATGTAGGGGCAGTGATGTTAACCTTTTTGTAATATACTTTAATTACTAAAATCATACATTTCATTTAGAAAAATAGCTCTAAAGTGGCCCATTTTGAGGCTTAGCAACGCTCCTCTGTCTTCTGTTTACATAACAGCGGAGACGTGCTAACACTGACTGTGTTATGTGAACAGAAGACAGAGGAGCGTTGCTAAGGCTCAAAATGGGCCACTTTAGAGCTATGTTTCTAATAGAAATGTACGATTTCAGTGATCAAAGTATATTCCAAAAATAGTCAGCATCACTGCCCCTATACATTACAAAAATAAAAAAAGAATAACAGTTACACTTTAAGGGCCGGCGTGCATCACTTCCTATGTTTTATGGGTTAGCTCATGTGACCTTGCTGACCAATCCTAGCCCTCCTCCACATATATAAGTGGCTCAGCCCCCTTCCCAGGTGCCAGAGCGTCAAGGTCCTTGTGTCCTGCAAAGGTTGCTGATTTCTCTACTTGTGTTCCTGTGTACCTAACCCGTGCTTGTGTTCCCCGGACTCCTCTACCTGCTTGATCCCTGCCTGCTTGACTTGACTCTCCTGTTGTCGACCCAGATTGCCTGACCTGCGCCTGTGCCGCCTGCCCTGACCTATTGCTTGTTTGACTTCGCCTCTGCCTCATCCTTCGGTCCTGCACTGTTGCTCCTGGTTAGGGCTCGGACTGCTGACTATGGCTGTACCTCTGGTATCTTGCTGGACCAGCTGCCTTGTGTGCCTCTTCTCCTCAAGAAGTTGCGACCTGGTGTTCCCCTTGGGAAAGTCTACCCCCACCATCAGCGGTACTGTGAAGAACGAGGGGTACATTTAGAGGCGGAAGGACAGGTGGCACCGTGGGTTCAAACCCGCTGGTTTGTGACAGGCAGCAGGTGTTCAATATGTCTACAGGGGAATATCCCTTTAAGCTTTAACTACATAAAACTGGACAATCCCATTAAAGGGGTTGTCACATGAAAATAATCCCTTTTCCAATGGAAGCTACTATGGCTGCAGATGAAATGCAGCATTACATGTGTAATACCCTAGACCTGGGGTCTCTGCAAATGTCATGTTATGCTATGTTATAAATTGTTTTGTTAAGTACACCTACACTGATATGGTATGGTTGGTAGGGACACAGTTAACCACCCTGTTCCTCCCCTCTTGGTAGGAGTGGGCGGGTCCTGTTTCCTGCCAAGAGGGGGAGATCTATCTAGACAGCGTGAAGGAAGAAAGCAAAGTTAAGAGCTCCTACTCCAAGGGTCTTAGGGACCATCAAGTGATACAGTTCTCCTGTGAAACCACTACTCCAGGGAGACTGAATGAGCACCAGGACAACTAGAAAGCTACAGCATGATACAGACAGCAGAGTGACCAGCGAGTCACAGTTTTACAGAACCTGTCTCTGGTGAGGAACTACAGTTCAGACACCCATCACCTACAGTAAATAGCATCCAGGCTAGAACAACTCCATGCCTGCATTACACATTTGACATCTGCAGTATATCCATAATTGCTAGCGTATAGCTGTTATCCAGAAGTGTAAGAAACATAGAAACATAGAATGTGTCGGCAGATAAGAACCATTTGGCCCATCTAGTCTGCCCAATATACTGAATACTATGAATAGCCCCTGGCCCTATCTTATATGAAGGATGGCCTTATGCCTATCCCATGCATGCTTAAACTCCTTCACTGTATTTGCAGCTACCACTTCTGCTGGAAGGCTATTCCATGCATCCACTACTCTCTCAGTAAAGTAATACTTCCTGATATTACTTTTAAACCTTTGCCCCTCTAATTTAAAACTATGTCCTCTTGTAGCAGTTTTTCTTCCTTTAAATATTCTCTCCTCTTTTACCTTGTTGATTCCCTTTATGTATTTAAATGTTTCTATCATATCCCCTATGTCTCGTCTTTCTTCCAAGCTATACATGTTAAGGTCCTTTAATCTTTCCTGGTAAGTTTTATCCTGCAATCCATGTACTAGTTTAGTAGCTCTTCTCTGAACTCTCTCCAAAGTATCAATATCCTTCTGGAGATATGGTCTCCAGTACTGCGCACAATACTCCAAATGTGATCTCACTAGTGCTCTGTAGAGCGGCATGAGCACCTCCCTCTATCTACTGGTAATGCCTCTCCCTATACACCCAAGCATTCTGCTAGCATTTCCTGCTGCTCTATGTCATTGTCTGCCTACCTTTAAGTCTTCTGAAATAATGACCCCTAAATCCCTTTCCTCAGATACTGAGGTTAGGACTGTATCACTGATTTTATATTCTGCTCTTGGGTTTTTCTGCCTTTCTGCCTTATTATCTTGCACTTATCAACATTAAATTTTAGTTGCCAGATTTTTGACCATTCCTCTAGTTTTCCTAAGAAAAAGAGAAAGTTATCAGCAATATAGCATATCTGTGGTGTCTTAATTGCCACTTTACCTCATCATCTAGGGAAGGGGTGGGGAACCTCCGGCCCGCGGGATCAATTCATCCATTCCCCTGCCAGAGCATATAGTGAAAATGGTAATGACCACTTCCATTGTGGAAGCGGTCATTAGTATGCAGGAGGCACAGAAAGGTGAGAACAGCACTGCACTGGCTGTCCTCACCTTCCCTGGTCTTCTTCTGGCTCCGCTCTGTGTCCTGACACATACAGCGTCAGGACGTAGTGCACATAGATGTGCACTATAACCTGACGCTCTGCGCTGTCAGGTCACAGTACAACACGGCAGGAAGAAGACCAGGGAGGGTAAGTGACTTTGCCGAGTGGCAGCGCCTTCCGGAACTGGAGAGGTAAGTATATTTATTTATTTATTTATTTTTTAATCGTCTGATCTGACGTCTGTTTGGATGCTGGGAGGTCTTATAGGGGCTGATCTGAGGCTAATTGAGGGTGGGGAAGGTCTGATCTGAGGCTGGGGGTCTGATCTGAGGATGGGGAGGGTCTAAGGGGGGTCTGATCTGAGGTTGGGGGGGTCTGATGGGGTCTGATCTGATGCTGGGGAGGTCTGATCTGGGGCTGAGGGGTCTGATCTAGGGATAAAGATTGCAGTTTGCACCAACTACTGCTGGATGTGCCATAAGTTACATTTTACAAAGATAGACTTTCATACTTTTACTTCTGAACTGATTCAGTATCCACTATGACACATCTCATCAGGGCCATTACCACTCCTATCCTCCACACCAGCTCCTTGGGGACTCACTGCACACACCTACATCCAAGTGAATGGCTGTATATGTAAAAAAAATAATTAATGCTTGTTGTCAGTAGCCAGTGTATATTAGCAGCTCTGGTGCATACAAAGTCCATATGCACTATGGACATTGACAGCGTTTGGCAGGTGTAATGAGGATTTCACTGCCTGTTCCTGTCAAACTACAGAGAGTGTGACAGTTGCAGAGAAAGTAGAGCCTGTAGACGACTCCCTTGTTGCTCCTATAGGCTCATTTGCATATATTAAAACATATTTGTTTTCAGCAATGCGGGCACATATGAACATGGGACCAACACAGATGCCCTCAGATAGTGTCATAGGTACAAATCTGCTGACAGAACGCCTTTAAAAGGGTTGGCCAAGTTATAGAAAGAAAAAAAACACACTGCAAACCTGCTGGTCAGGAATGTATACATTTGATACGTATGATTTAGCATATACATCTAGTACTGGTCTTTCCCCTGTGTTTGCATGCAGTTGCAGAACTGTGGAGGCTTGGGGATGTTCTTATGAATATTTTTGGATGTCAGCTAAGACTGCTTTTCACTTCTCCTGGACAGAAGACCATCCATCTGTCAGGCTTCTCCCCTTAGCTGACACAAACAGATTCATCTTCTCATGCTGCAGCTCTTCCCAGCAGTTACTGACTTCACGAAGACATTTTTCTTCCTTTGCTTTCCTGGCCATTTAACCCCTTGCCCCTGCATGCATTTTGGGTGTTATTGTCCAAGCAGGCGCAGCTCAGAGAAGCCTGCCAGAGAAGCATCAAACTTCTGTGGAGGCCTGCACCTCTAAATAACTTTGGCGCTTCCTCCGGCAGTGCAGAGTTTCTTGCCAGTCTTAATAAATGCCCCCCATCGTTATTTTTTAAGTTTTACTACTTTTGCACAATAAAAATCCTTTTTTTTAAATAAAAAAAAGGAAATGTTTCTGCGTCCCAGCATCCCAAGACCCATAGCTATTTTATAGTTAGCTGTGTGACAGCTTGATTTTTGCAGGATTACTTGTATATAATTTTTTATGCCATTCACATACATGATAAATTCCATGATATTTTCCTTTTCAATAGAAGGGTGAGATCTGTGGCAAAACCATATCAAATCCACACCAAAAACTGCAAGTAACCCATTTGTTTTTGGTGCCGTTTTGGTGTGGAAACACACAGAAAACCACAAGGAAATCTATGCAGCCGTGTGCAGGTACCCTTAGGCTCCAGTAATGTACAGTCGGGCAGGCGCCCACATCAGCCCTCAGTACTGATGTGCCATGCACATGACTATGACTGGTGCGCGCTGGCTGCTGGCAAGCTCCCTTCATTTAATCTCTATGAGGGTGCCTTCTAAATGAACTGTGCATGTCTGACAGCTGTCAGCTAATGATGGATTATGCATGGGCGTTCCCGCAGATGAGACATCAGTAGTGGCGACCGTGCACCGGAACATGGCTTGTCGCTCCAACATGCACAGCCTGCAGATCAGATATCAGTGATGTTCCATGCACAGAGGCAGGACTGCTTCCTCTTGCAGAGCTAGGCTGGAGAATGGAAAGTCATCATAGCTGATATCAGAGGTCACATGATGCTCAGCGGAATATGAGAACTGGCACTGTAGAAGAAGTCAAATGAAAATCCATTACTTTTATTTAGAAATAGAAATATAGAAATAATAAAAGAATAACTTGGACAACCCCTCTAAAAAGAAAATGGTGGTTTGTATAAAAGATGGAATTCTCATGTACCATAATGAATATTTTTAATCTGTATTCAGTAAACCCAAGTGCTGCAATTATAACGTCCCAAGTACCTATATTTCTTGTCAGGATGTTTACCTACAAAACTTCCTGTTTTCATCAGCTTCCTGGTAGGTATGCTTAGCAGACCCAGCATGCTTTGCTCTGTAATGTTTCACAGGGCTTGCCTCTCCTAACCACATGGAGAAGGAAGGTGTAGTGGGGGTGACCAGTGCAAAGGGAACAGTGTGACTAGTGGAGCAAGCCCCAAGAAACATTACAGAGAAAAGCATGGTGGGTTTGGTTAGCAAACCCAGCAGGAAGCTGAGGAAAACAGGAAGTTCTGCATGTAAACATCCTGCCCGGATGAAATGATGGAGAAAACAAGGGAGGGAAAGCATAGACATGAAAAACATACTTGTGGCATAAATATTCACTGTTCGGGGTACTAAAGGCAGATTAAAAAATACATTGTTGAAGTGGACAACTCCTTTCATCTGCACAAACACTTGTTCAGTTGACACCAATCCCTCTCCCCCAACCCCCATACACATGCTTGGCTAAGCTTGCATGTGTTCTCAGTAAGTTGTGTAACTTATCTTATTTGTGAACAAAGTATTGGGCATTTGGAAATCCAACATGACCAATCCTTCTTTCCCTCAACATCTGCTATAAGAGGAGAGTCAAGGAGATCCCCTATATGTTAAATGGTCAGCCGATTCCTACATAATCTGCAAGTTTGGCCACATTCATCTAATATGTAGGGCCACCTTTACAGAGCTCAGTATTGGTTGCCTAATTTTTATATTACTTCATGGAGTAAAGTATATTTTATTTCAATTTGCGCAAAAGTAAATCATTGGCCTGTCTAGCGGCTGCTTGAGTTATATTAAAAATATACAGAAAAGATGCACAAAAGCTTTATATATTCTTAGTTTCAAACCAGTCTCTAGTTGCTTTGAACTTTGAAACTTCAAACTTTTACTGACTGCTGCATTGCCGCATGCTGTTTATATAGGTCTGAAGAAATATCTTTTCATAGCATTCTGTCTTCAGAAAAGAATCTTCATGGGTTTAGACCTGTAGAGTTCTCTACACAATGTATCTGCTGCTGGATTGCCATAAAAAAAGTGTCTGTATGAGCGATAGGAGGTTATTTCAAATGCCACACACCACAGTTAGATATGAAAGATGTACTAGTTGTTTTGGGGGCTGTGCTACCTCTCTCGCTTTCCAGATTTGATGATATTTCATAAAGCCCCCTGTGTCAGTATCACTGTAGATTGAGACAATAAAAAAGATTTCTATACTATGGGCAGAGGAATATTTTAACAGAGTACATAAAATATGAATTCTTCTGCTTGTTCACAACCTTCATACTTAAGGTAAATCAAACAGATTGGGTCACAGTGACACATTTTATATGTCCCCGGGGTCAGGAGGCAGTAAATAACAGGGTAAGACTAGTTCATTCCCTTTAGACCAGAGTTTTTCATTTTTAATGTGGAGATCACACAGAGCCTGAGAAAATAAAATGCTTTGGTAATAATATTTTTAGTACTATTTCCTTCTCTGCTGCACTGAAGAATGAATGCATTGTCTATTCACTTTATTTTATGAGTGCTCCTTAATCCTTTTCTCCTAGAGGGCTTTCCAGGAGCTTGTGCAGTATATAAAATATTTAGCAGTGAAGGTTATTATAAAGTGTTCATGTGCACTGGTTACAATGTGAGTCTTCAGTATTTACTAGATAGCAAGAAGCCGTGACTACATGACTTGTCATGCAATGAGATGCAATGATGTTGCATTGCAGAATTATATCCAATTGTTGCACAAAGCGTACATTGTGTCTGGCTGTGCTACCAGTAATGACACTAAATTCTAAAGCTAACTATTAAATTACTTGATAATGCTTCACACACATTTTCCATCTCTGTGCTCTTTCCATGAGAATTGGGCCAATTCCCTACCACCTTGTTTTCTAACAGCCAGTTCCAGACTACGGTTCCTTGGGCCCACCAGAGGAAATTATTTTCAGGGCCCATCTCCCTCCATGCTACTCATGCCCGTGCACACACTCTTGTGGCACATGCTGTTAAATATATTCTCTGTACCACCTTGTTTTCCCCCTTAAAAGAGTCCATCTGTTAATTTGCTCCTATTAGTTAGGGTGGAGAGACACCGGAAAGAGTATATTTAGATGGTCATCATGTAATACTAAATTTCCCTGCCATTGTGAGCTGATTGCCTTGGGGTTAGCAACCAGACTCAGCTGATTGCCATGGTAGCTTCCTTTTGAGGCGTGGCGTCCAGATCACCAGTATGACTTTTATGTCATGGCCCTTAGAATAGCATGGTCAGTCAATTCTGAAGTATCTTAGGAATACCACTAGGTCTAAAAGGACTGAAACTAAGAGTAGAACCTAAGTTATCAAAGTCGAGTTATCATCATGTTATCTTGAAACAAAAGCCATTGAAAAGCAAATTGAAGGTGTTTACTTAATTAGTTTAGATAATACGTCTCATAAAGCATGTGTGTTAACTCTACTATATCTTGTATCATCAAGTGAATGAACTTCACCCCAGTGTGCAAAACTAAAACCAACCCATTCTCATGGGCACCAATGTGGTCAGGACTCTGCCTGTCAATATTAAAAACCTAATCAAGTCAAAAGACATCGGGAAAGATTTATTTTTTACTTAAACTAATGCAAAGAAAAGCTGTCAATTACAATCAATCAGAACATTGCTTTCATTTAAAACAAGGCACCTGGAAAATTAGAACTTGTAGCTGATTGGTCGTTGTGGTTGTCGCTTGTGTGAAGACCAACCAGCTCAGACACCTACCCCAGTGGGTGCACAGACATGCAGCAGACACCTCTGAGTCTAGTGTCTATAACATATAGAGCCTTTACAATATTATACAAATTTATTATTCTAAATTTCAGTATTCTGCATTTGCCCTTTCAGTCCATAAAGCATGTCATTTTAACTATGTGTAATTGGTTTCTGAATTGTTTTAAAATCTTCTAGTCTAAAAAAAACCCTGTAAAAGTGCAACATTACTATTAATAATACAATTAATGCTACTTCTTCTTTTAATAGTTTTTTTTTTTACCTTTCTGTTAATGTATTCAAAAGGAAATTATCTTTCTCTAGCAACAATGTATTGGAACAGGCATTCTTAAACTTAGATTTACTTTGAATAAAAAAATAGATTACATATTTAACAGAGTTATGGTGTTAATATTAATAGCTGGAGCACTTAGATCTCCCAGCACTTTCAGATATAATTAATACATTCATTTAATTTTAATCTTAATCGCTTAATTGTAAAGAGATATCGCAGCAGAAGATTAAAAGTGTAGTTGACCTTGCTAAGATTTGCTCTTTTAACCTCCATGGATTTGGGCAATAAAACCTCTTAAAACACAGGCATATCATATTTCCCTGTGGTCTCCTTTGTAATTTAACAATATCTGGATATGACCTTCAAATGTTCAAGGCTTCACGCACCTGTACAATATATAACTTTAAATATAATATATGATAGTTGTTCATTGTTACTATACTTTTATATTTAATAGAAATTCAAAAGTCAAATTTATGAGATTATTACTTCATGTTATTCCGTGAGAGATTATGTCAAATGATGACTTTCACTCATCATAAATAAAAACATCACTTTCAGCTCCTGTTCTTGCTGTCTCATGGCAGTGAACACAATGACCAAGCTGACCTACTTCCAATATACACAAAAAGCTGTACATATTGGAAGTAGCTACAGTTCAAATACAACTGCCATATATGACTTATTTCCCAAATCACAATGAACTGCCACTACACAGAAGTACCTCCACCTCTACAGCAACCAACGAAGGGGAGACCTAAAATGAGGTTGAGTGGGCTGGGACACAGGCAATTAATATATATATTAATAAAGGACTTAAATGAGAAAGCTGTTCAGACCAAAAATATTTAACCTCTTAAGGACACATGACGTACCGGTACGTCATGATGTCCTGGTACTTAAGGACACATGACGTACCGGTACGTCATGTGTTGTTCCGATCACTGCCGCCCGGCCGGCAGTGATCGGAACCCGGTGCCTGCTCAAATCATTGGCTAAATGCACGGGGGGGTCCCGTGACCCCCCCATGTCAGCGATCGCGGCAAACCGCAGGTCAATTCAGACCTGCGGTTTGCTGCGATTTCTGCAGTTTCTGGTCCCCGCGGTCCCTGACCGCGGGGATCAGAAACTTTACAGTGCCTAAAATAACGTTTTATTAACCCCCCCTGCACCCCTGAATGATTTTATGGTGGCGGGAGGTGCAGGGGAGGGTTGCGGGCGGTGTGGGCGGTGCGGGAGGCGGGCGGTGCGGCAGGCGGGATCGTGATCCCCCGCCCGCCTCCCCTTGTATAATCGTTGGTTTCTAGTGGGTATACCAGGGTGCCAGCACATTGCTGGCACCCTGGTATAAATGGCTGACATCTGCGATGCGATGTCAGCCGTTTAACCCTTTCCATACAGCGGTCCGTACGGACCGCTGTATGGAAAAGGTTAACAGCGCAGGGAGCTCCCTCCCTCTCCCATCGGGGGGCTGCTGTGCCTTTGCAGACCCCCGATGGGGAGGGAGAGAGCCCCCAGACAGCCCCCCAACAGATCCCCTCCTTACCCTTCCCCGTCTGCGCAGTTCTGACCAGTACTGAGCAGACGGGGAAGGTTCCCATGGCAACAGGACGCCTCTCAGGCGTCCTGCTGTCCATGGTGCTGAACAGATCTATGCTAAAAGGCATAGATCTGTTCAGACAAGTGTAAAATACAGTGCAGTACAATATAAAATAAAATTCCCTACACATGTTTGGTATCGCCGCGTCCGTAACGACTTGATCTATAAAACGTTTATGTTACTTTACCCGAACGGTGAACGCCATAAAAATAAAAAATAAAAAACTATGATGAAATTGAAATTTTGCCCACCTTACTTCCCAAAAAAGGTAATAAAAGTGATCAAAAAAGTCGCATGTACGCCAAAATTGTAACAATCAAACCGTCATCTCAACCCGCAAAAATCATACCCTACCCAAGATAATCGCCCAAAAACTGAAAAAACTATGGCTCTTAGACTATGGAAACACTAAAACATGATTACTTTTGTTTCAAAAATGAAATCATTGTGTAAAACTTACATAAATAAAAAAAAGTATACATATTAGGTATCGCCGCGTCCGTATCGACGGCTCTATAAAAATATCACATGATCTAACCCCTCAGATGACCACCGTAAAAAAATAAAAATAAAAACGGTGTAAAAAAAGCTATTTTTTGTCATCTTACGTCACAAAAAGTGTAATAGCAAGCAATCAAAAAGTCATATGCACCCCAAAATAGATGCCAATCAAACCGTCATCTCATCCCGCAAAAAATGAGACCCTACTTAAAATAATCGCCCAAAAACTGAAAAAACTATGGCTCTTAGACTATGGAGACACTAAAACATTTTTTTTGTTTTAAAAATGAAATCATTGTGTAAAACTTACATAAATAAAAAAAATTGTATACATATTAGGTATCGCCGCGTCCGTGACAACCTGCTCTATAAAATTACCACATGATCTAACCTGTCAGATGAATGTTGTAAATAACAAAAAATAAAAACGTGCCAAAAAATCTATTTCTTGTTACCTTGCCACACAAAAAGTGTAATATAGAGCAACCAAAAATCATATGTACCCTAAACTAGTACCAAAAAAACTGCCAACCTATCCCGTAGTTTCTAAAATGGGGTCACTTTTTTGGAGTTTCTACTCTAGGGGTGCATCAGGGGGCTTCAAATGGGACATGGTGTAAAAAAAAACAGTCCAGCAAAACCTGCCTTCCAAAAACCGTATGGCATTCCTTTCCTTCTGCGCCCTGCCGTGTGCCCGTACAGCTGTTTACGACCACATATGGGGTGTTTCTGTAAACTACAGAATCAGAGCCATAAATATTGAGTTTTGTTTGGCTGTTAACCCTTGCTTTGTAACTGGAAAAAAAATATTAAAATGGAAAATCTGCCAAAAAAGTGAAATTTTGAAATTGTATTTCTATTTTCCATTAAATCTTGTGCAACACCTAAAGGGTTAACAAAGTTTGTAAAATCAGTTTTGAATACCTTGAGGGGTGTAGTTTCTTAGATGGGGTCACTTTTAGGGAGTTTCTCCTCTAGGGGTGCATCAGGGGGGCTTCAAATGGGACATGGTGCCAAAAAAACAGTCCAGCAAAATCAGCCCTCCAAAAACCAAACGCCGCACCTTTCACTCTACGCCCCGCGGTGTGGCCGTACAGTAGTTTACGGCCACATATTGATTGTTTCTGTAAACGGCAGAGTCAGAGCAATAAAGATACAGTCTTGTTTGGCTGTTAACCCTTGGTTTGTTACTGGAAAAAATGGGTTAAAATGAAAAATTAGACAAAAAAATGAAATTCACAAATTTCCTCCCCATTTGCCAATAACTCTTGTGCAACACCTAAAGAGTTAACAATGTAGGCAAAATCAGTTTTGAATACCTTGAGGGGTGTAGTTTCTTAGATGGGGTCATTTTTGGGTGGTTTCTATTATGTAAGCCTCGCAAAGTGACTTGAGACCTGAACTGGTCCCTAAAAATTGAGTTTTTGTAAATTTCTGAAAAATTTCAAGATTTGCTTCTAAACTTCTAAGCCTTATAACATCCCCAAAAAATAAAATATCATTCCCAAAACAATTCAAACATGAAGTAGACATATGGGGAATGTAAAGTCATCACAATTTTTGGGGGTATTACTATGTATTACAGAAGTAGAGAAACTGAAACTTTGAAATTTGCAAATTTTTCCAAATTTTTGTTAAATTAGGTATTTTTTGGTGCAAAAAAAATAATTTTTTTTACTTCATTTTACCAGTGTCATGAAGTACAATATGTGACGAAAAAACCATCTCAGAACGGCCTGGATAAGTCAAAGCGTTTTAAAGTTATCAGCACTTAAAGGGACTCTGGTCAGATTTGCAAAAAATGGCCTGGTCCTAAGATGTAAAAAGGCTGTGTCCTTAAGGGGTTAAAAAAGGGGTTTCTACAAACTAGGCATACTATTACATAAAAACAGTACTGCATTAAATACATAGTTTAACTAAAATGTTAAAGAACATTCTTAAGTTAGCATTACAACATTCCAGCTAGTAATTACTCATTTGTAACCTCCCCAAGAGCATGCTAGAAGAAGAAAACCACATGTTCATGCAAACATCCATACAGCAAAGGTACCCAAAAGTTGAGATTCGAAACTTAGAATAAACTGGCTTTTTACCTTATATTATTTTCAATTTTAAAAGGGTTGTCCAAGGTTTTTTTAAGTGATGGCCTATCATCAGTATAAGGCATCACTAGCCAATTGGTGGGCTTTCGACATACTCCCGCTTATCATCTGGTCTGTGTATCTTTGTTGATGGAATTCAGCGTCGGGACTACACAGCAGCAGCAAAATTGTAGCAACAGTAGCTCGCTACTACAGAGCTGCTCCTATTGAAGTCAATGGAGGCAATGTTGTAGTAGCAAGCTCCCACTGCAACAATGTCAATGTTAGTGTGTTGCTGGCTTCCGTCGATGGAGCTACACAGACCAGCTAATCTGCTAGGGTGTATAGTGTTGCTTAAAAAACACAGAATTCCTTTAAGAACAAAGACCCTGTCAATGCCATGTAGGGAAAATGTAATGATTCCTTTTTAGGAGTAGAAGAAGCCAAGCTGATTACACATACTCAGTAGCTGCATGTTACTATACCTTCCATCTTATTGGTTGGGTATGCTCATAAAGGGTCTGTTATAGTGGTCTCTGTCAGGAAATAACTAACTCCTTAGCTGCCTGAGAATATCCAACTCTTTAGTGCCAGTAGATGAAAATATTTAACCCTTCCAGTGCCAGAAAATCAAGCAGCTCATTGTGTGAAATTTTATATATCTCCATTTACAGATGCATTTCAATAAATTCGAATATCATCTAATGTTTAAAGAGATTGTCTAATCTCAGAAAATCGTGGCATATTGCTAGGATATGCCCCCATAGTCTTATAGGTGCGGGTCCCACCTATATCGGGAACGGAGCCCCACAAAGTGGTGGCTAGAGGACTCTGGTCCAGCCACCACCAAGTGCGCTCCCCATAGAAGTGAATGGGAGCGCACCGCCCATGGCCAGCCACCGCTCCCATTCTCTTCTCTGGGCTCGACATAAATAGCCAAGCCAGCGATCAGCTATTTTTGGTGGCCCCATAGAAAATGAATGGAGGGCAGCTGTGCATGTGCAGTGCAGCCTCCACCACTTTTGGGACTCCGTTCTCGATATAGGTGTGGGTCCCGCAACTATAAGACAATAGGGGCATATCCTACTAATATGCCCCCATTGTCTGTGATGAGATAACCCCTTTATTTCAGTAATTCAATTCAAAAAGTTAAAATCATATAACAGAATGATCTTTTTCAAGTGTTTATTTTAATGATGATTTTGGCTTACAGGTACTGAACACCCAAAAGTCAGTATCTTAGAAAATTTGAATATTGTGAAAAAGTTTAATATTGTAGACTCATGGTGTCACACTCTAATCAGCTAATTGACACAAAGCAACTGCAAAGGTTTCCTAAGCCTTTAAATGGTCTCTCAGTCTGGTTCAGTAGGCTACACAATCATGGGGAACACTGCTGACTTGACAGTTGCCCAGAAGACACAAGGAGAGTTAGCAATAAAAGGTCATTGCTAAAGAAGCTGGCTGTTCACAGAATGCTGTATCCAAGCATATTAATGGAAAGTTTAGTGGAAGGAAAAAGTGTGGTGAAAAAGGTGAACAAGCAACAGGGATAACCGAAGCTTTGAAAGGATTGTCAAAAAAAAGGTAATTTAAGAATTTGGGGGAGATTGACAAGCAGTGGACTGCAGCTGGAGTCAGTGCTTGAAGAGCCACCAGACAGTCGTATCCAGGACAAGGGCTACACCTGTTGCATTCCTTGTGTCAAGCCACTCATGACCCAGAGACAACTTCAGAAGCGTCTTACCTGGGCTAAGGAGAAAAAGGACTGGATTGTTGCTCAGTTGTCCAAAGTCCTGTTTTCAGGTTAAAGTAAATGTTGCATTTAATTTGGAAATCAAGGTCCCAGAGTCTGAAGGAAGAGTGGAGAGGCACACAATCCAAGTTGCTTGAGGTCCATTGTGAAGTTTCCTGTGTCAGTGATGGTTTGGGGAGCCATGTCATCTGCTAGTGTTGGTCCACTGTGTTATATCAAGTCCAAAGGCAGTGCAGCTGTCTACAAGGAAATTTTAGTGCACTCCATGCTTCCTTCTGCTGACAAGCTTTATGGAGATGCTGATTTCATTTTCCAGCAGGACTTGGCACCTGTCCACACTGCCAAAAGTACCAATACCTGGTTTAATAACCACAGTATCACCGTGCTTGATTGTCCAGTAAACTCGCCTGACCTAAACCCCATAGAAAAACTATGGGGGTATTATCAACAGGAAGATGAAAGATACCATACCCAAATATGCAGACAAGCTAAAGGATGCTCTCAAAGCAACCTGGGCTTCCATAACACCTCAGCAGTGCCACAGGCTGATCGCCTCCATGCCACAATACATTGATGCAGAGTCCCAAGTATTGAGTGCATATACTGTGCATACGTTTCAGTAGGCCAACATTTCTGTATTAAAAATCATTCTTTTAATTGGTGTTATATTGTATTCTAATTTTCTGAGACAGTTTTCGGTTTTCATTTGCTCATAATCTGTACATTTTTATAAAAGGAAAAATGGCTTTGTAAACAGTTGGAGTTAATTCACTCCTAACAAATTAGATGTGGTAAAATTAATTGATAAACCGTAACATAGCAATACAGTTAACAGGAGAAAAAGGGGAAGGGTAGAAAAAAAAGAGGAGGGTAGGGGGTACGGAGGAAAGGGAAAAGGGTAAAGGAGGTACCAGTCAAAATAATCATTTGCGAATAATTACATTAAATGATAACAAATAAAGCAAAATGTTTAATACATTTTGACCTGTCAACTTGACAAAAATTGGGAAACTTTCTCTGGAGTCAAGTATTCCATCCAAGCACTCCATATAACCTTATATTTTTGTAAATCTTGCGCAACAGTCCATCTGAGTCTTTCAAAGTCCTGTATTCTCCGGATTTTCGAGAAACCATTCTTTGACTGTCGGTGGGTCTTCTTGCAACCAGTTCCGTGGTATAAGGATCTTTGCAGCATTTAGGAAGTGTATACACAATTCTGATTTTATGTCCACATGACCAATATCAAATATGTAAAACAGAATCAATTTTCCTGTGAATTTAGACCTTGTTTTAAATACCTCATTAACTATTCTATTTATTGCTTCCCAAAAAGGGGTAATGCGTGAGCATCTAAACCAGATGTGTGTGTAATTACCCGTGTCTCTTTTGCATCTCCAACAACAATCAGATATTTCCTGATTGATCCTATGCATTAGGGCTGGAGTTTTATACCAGCGAGTTGTTAATTTATATTGCATTTCCTGGTAAAGATAAGATTTAGAGATAGTAAGGGGATTTTTTAAAATGTGTTCCGTTTCCGTATTATTGAATAGGGAATTAAGTTCTTTGTTCCAATTCTCTATATACGAGGGCAAGCTATCTGTTTTGTTGACCACTTTGTAACATTTGGACACTAGGTGACCTCCTATTGTATTCTTGTGCAACAAGGAGGCCAAAAGGTTATCTTCAACAGGTTCAGTCTGCTCGTTAAAACAATTGGTCAGCAGCTTAGACAAAGTTGCATATTTTTTGGAGGAGTTCGCCCTACGTCCAAATAGTCTACGACAGTCTTCTAGGGGGATAAGGGTATTGTTTCTAAAGACATCTCCTATAGGGGTTTTCCCTAACTGTTTGTTCTCCTTTAGAGTTTTAACCAGCGTGTGCCAAGTATAAGGGATGCAACTGGCAACAGGAGTTTTTATATCAAACTTAGAGAGTAGTTTTAAGGATCTTTTAATACTATGCCATTTTTTTAATGAATGTTTAGTGATCATATTTTAGGTTGTACTAAGGTTTTTAAGATATTGAGGGGTCTTCCACAACAAAGCAGAGAGGTTAACTTTGGAACAGTCTTGTTCTATACCTACCCAAATTTTGTTTGCTGGATAGACACCCCATTCTAGTAATCTAGACAAAGTGGTTGCCTTGTAGTAGTTCTCAATTTTAGGTAGACCTGTTCCTCCGTTTTTTCCCATGTTTGGTCAGTGTGTTATATTTAATTCTGTTATGTTTCCCTTGCCAGATAAATTTCGCTATAAGATTTTTAGCTTTTTTAAAGAAATCCCTGGGAATTTCTATGGGGAGGGTCTGGAAAAGAAAAAGGAATTTAGGTAGGATCATCATTTTTATTAAATTGATTCTACCAAACCATGACAGCCATAATGAGTCCCATTCTTTTAACTGTATTTCGGTAGATTTTAGAAGTGGGATAAAGTTACTTCTATAAACATCTGCAAGATCAAGACAGACCTTGACCCCTAGATACTTAAAGAATTGTGGTGCTGGTTTTAACCTCTTAAGGACACATGACGTACCGGTACGTCATGATGTCCTGGTACTTAAGGACACATGACGTACCGGTACGTCATGAATGGTTCTGATCACTGCCGCTCGGCCGGCGGTGATCGGAACCCGGTGCCTGCTCAAATCATCGAGCAGGCACCTGGGGCAAAAGCGTCGGGGGGTCCTGTGACCCCCCCATGTCGGCGATCGCAGAAAACCGCAGGTCAATTCAGACCTGCGGTTTTCTGCGTTTCCGGGATATTCAGGTCTCTGAAGACCCGATAACCCGGAACAGGATGGTGATGGTGGTGTGAATTCACTCCACCAATCACCATCCAGCGATCCTGAGTGGTGATGGTGACATCACCACTCAGGATCGCTTTCTGATTGGTCTGTGGGCGGTCCGGCGGCAAATTCAAAAGAGGCAGGCGCTCCTCTCCTCCTCCTTTTGTGTTCCGGAGCCGGAGGAGAGAGGAGCTGCCTGCACGTGTGTCTGCCAGCACCCCCAGGACCCGATCTGTGCCCCCAGGACCCGATCTGTGCCCCCAGGACCCGATCTGTGCCCCAGCACCCCCCATCAGGTACATAGGGACAGCACAGGGAAAGTTTGGTTTAGGCAGGGAAAAAAAAGGGAAAGTTAGTTTGTGAACTTTTATTGCATCACCCTAAGTTAGGGTGTCTGGGGTCCACAGCACAGCTGTGTGACCCTAGACCCCCCAGGGGTGCTGCCACTTGCCCCCCCCACCCCCTGCCAGTGAACTTGTCTGGTGTAGCCCAGAGCGGTACGAGCCTGTGATTCCTGATTTTGTAGGCCAATCAGGAATCCAGATTTCCACAGTGGGCTACACTGAATATGACTTTTTTTGTCATTTTTTCAGTGACCCACTGGTAAATCTGATGGTGGAGCAGAAGAATCTGTACGCCCAACAGTTCGTCGCTCAACACCCGGGCTCCTTTTTGGCCAGGCCCGGTGGCTGGACGCCGGTCAGTGCAGCCGAAATGAGGACATTTTGGGGCCTCGTGCTGCATATGGGCCTGGTCAAGAAACCCAGTGTCAGGCTGTACTGGAGTGGGGACGTCCTATACCAGACCCCACTTTACAGTACAGCCATGACACGCTCCCGGTTTGAGGCCATCCGGAAATGTCTGCATTATTCCGATATGCAGCATGTCCACCCCGAGGTGATCCTGCCCATGACCGTCTGTATAAGATACGGCCGGTCATCGATCACTTTGGGGCCAAATTCATGGAGGCCTATGTACCTGGAAGGGAGGTCGCAGTTGATGAGTCTCTCATTGCCTTCAAGGGGAGACTCATTTTCCGCCAGTATGTGCCCTCCAAGCGGGCGAGGTATGGCGTAAAGCTATACAAAATTTGTGAGAGTACCTCAGGGTACACTTACAAATTTCGTATATACGAGGGGCGAGATTCCCGGATTCAACCACCAGAATGTCCCCCCACTCTGGGTGTTACCGAGAAACTTGTGTGGGACCTTATGTACCCACTGCTGGATAAGGGTTACCACCTGTACGTGGATAACTTTTATACCAGTATCCCCTTGTTCCAGTCCCTTGCCGCCAGATCCACGTTCGCTTGTGGGACCGTGCGGAAAAATCAACGCGGCCTCCCTGCCCTCCCCCTCCAGGTACCTATCCCCAGGGGTGAGACCCGTGCCCTTACCACTGGAAACCTGTTGCTGGTCAGGTATAAGGACAAGAGGGATGTCCTTATGCTGTCCACAATTCATGGTAACGGCATCACCCCTGTCCCTGTGCGAGGTACCGCGGCAACGGTCCTCAAGCCCGATTGTATCGTCGCCTACAATCGGTATATGGGAGGAGTTGATCTCTCGGATCAAGTCCTCAAGCCATATAACGCCATGCGCAAAACCCGGACATGGTACAAAAAAGTTGCGGTCTACTTGGTGCAGGTTGCCATGTACAACTCTTTTGTACTATCCCGAAGCGCTGGCAGCACAGGGACATTCCTCCAGTTCTATGAGGCAGTCCTCATGGCCCTGATCTTTTCGGACCGGGAAAGAGCAGGCCGGAGTACCTCGGGAACTGTAGGTGCCCGGATCGTCCCTGGCCAACACTTTCCAGGTGTGGTCCCCCATACTGGAAAGAAGGGACGAACCCAAAAAAGGTGCAGAGTGTGTCACAGGAGGGGGATACGGAAGGACACCACTACTCAATGTGACACGTGCCCCGATCATCCGGGCCTCTGCATTATTGGTTGCTTCAGGGAGTATCACACTTCCATGGAGTACTAAATTTATATCCCAATTTAGCACTGACATCGGAAAAAAAAACTGGTTCTCAGACTTGAGACACCCAAAAAAACGAAAATAATTTATTAAAAGTAGACATATTAGGTATTGCCGCGTCGGTAATAATCTCCTCTATAAAAATACCCCATGACCTAACCCCCCAGAT